>NC_080403.1:26303214-26615357 GCF_030265065.1 Corythoichthys intestinalis | reverse complement strand
AAAGGTTGCAATCAGAAACAATACACAAATAAATTAGATCGATTTTTGGAATTCCACTGCAATGAAAAGTGACAAAACTTTTAAAAATAAAGTTAATTAATCAAACCTCAATGTCAACCCTCATTAAATAGTTTTCTGAGTTCCTTTTAAGTGTCCTTCTTTAGAGAAACAATGCTTTTGTCATGTCAGGCTCAATTGGTGGATCAAAAGTGTTTTATAGAGAAACAATGCTTTTGTCATGTCAGGCTCAATTGGTGGATCAAAAGTGTTTTATTCAAAAGCAAGCAGCAGAAAGGGGCTTTCATCGGTTTACAAGGTGACACTTTGATTAAAAGACGAACTGCATTTGTGAACAGAAATCACACATCACACGGACATCCACACAAATTTCCATGTAGAGACAGCCATCGGGTTGCTTTCTCGATCATATTTCTCAACTTTTATTGACCCGTAGCACCATTTTCATCTGGGAAGAATCTCATGGCACACAATGCAAAAGTGACTTCCTGAGCAGTCTGTATATTTGCCTTCATTATTTCGATGAATTTCTAATGCAGTGAGACGTAAATAACATACACTGGGGACTTTGGCTCCAAGAGCTAGATGTCTATATTTGTCTCACAAGTCTTTGACATAGTGCGCAGACCCCGTCAGACACTAGGAATGTCTGCCAAACACGCTTATTGAGGCTGAGGCGTACTTGCATTCACACCACCTTTCACCCGGATGCAACAGCTCTGGATTAGAAAGGCAATGACTCACAGAAAAACCTAAATTTTGGCTTAAAACAAAGACAAAGGGAAGTAAAATGGTATTTTTTAATGAATATTTTTGAGCATTGAAAAAACTTGATTAAGTTGCATCTTCTACAGACAGAGAAATCATTTAAGCACACTAATTTGTTTTGAGAATCATCTCACTGATAAGTAAACATGATTATCTTTTTAAACAGAGAAGGGTGGGGAAGCTTGTGATACTACATTAAGGTGAATTTCTGGTTTGGGAACAACCACAGTAATGCACAACTGCCAGTAGATGGCAGCGAAGCACCATTTTATAAACGGTTGTACCTTTACTTACAAACGTCTCTACAAACGTTATTTTCAGGTTATGACACATTTAAATGGGAAAATATTGCCTCTTATTAAGAAAGAAAATTCAGACTACAAGAGGCAAAAATACTATACAACACTGAAAACGATACGTACGTGCGTTGCCCTATACTACTGCCCTATTGGTCATAATATTTCACATCATGCCTCCGTAATGGGATTCTGCTTTTCTATTGGTCTATTTTTGATGATGTTTCAATTTGGGTGTTGCAGTATGATGATGTGCACAGGCGACGGTGTCATTGTTGCTATAGCGGGTTGACGTCTGAGCCAAATGAGCACAAGGCTCCTAGTGTTTTTGTCTCACGAAGAGTTTTTTAAGCCCACAGACGGTTTATTCCATTAGTAGTACAAAAGAGCAACGGTCTCCTCTAGGCATGTGCGGGTGTGATATTCTGACAGTATGATAACTTTAAGCCAAAATATCACGGTTTCTTGGCATCACGGTATTGCAATTACAGCTCTAAAATGTGTTACTTTGAGATACCTGGGTTTTATAAAAAAAAAAATAATAATAATTCAATTGAATAGGATTTTTATATTTCAAAACATATTAGCAAATTGTAACATAAATAAAATGTTACGTTAAAATGAATAAAGTAAAAATTTAAAAATATTTTACATAAAATTAAAGTAAATGCAGTTGTTTAGGTAAGCCTAAACCCACAGCTCAACATTGTTACCATCAGAAAAAAAATTGTATAATAAATAATTACGGTATACAAAAATGATAAAAAATTGTATAATTTTCCATAAAAAGCACACGTATATGACTCTTAGCATGTTCATATTATACACACATTCTCTATTGCAACATAGACAGTTGCCAGAGAGAAAAAACTGTTTTACCACCGCTAGACACACTAAACACGCTAGAGGTAACTCTCGTAGCTGGTGAGAAATGTTCATGACAGTGTTAACTAACATTTAATTTTTTATAAATGCGAAATCATGTTGGAGGTATTGCCTCCTCGGCAGCCACCCTCTGCAAACATGTTTTACATGTCGGGAGGCCCTCCTCCTCTAAGCTGCAGCCGTCTGTAAATTTCTATGGCCGAAGTATTCCCATACGAGCTATTTCGTTTTCTTCGGGGGGGGGGGGGGGGGGGGGAGTTCAGGAGTTTTACCTCCTCCAGCCATCGTGTAGCACAGCCGACTCACTGACACTGAGCAACAACCAGTGGGGGAGGGTTGAGCCTTGCAGCAGCAAGCGAGGGATTTCTCCATTGATTTTTGGGACATAAAAAATAGCTCATACCTTAGTGACGGTGTGACGGAAACTTTTTGCGGTTTTGAAACCTTGACGTTTTCATATCACAGTATACCTTGAAATTGGTAATCCGCACATTTCTAGTCTCCTCGCGTTTTTGTGTCATGAGGAGCGAGATAGGCGATAGGCACCATCAATCGCATGCAAGAGGACATTACCTCACTCAAAAGGCAATATACTAGTATATACTTTTTCTTTTTTCTTGCATTTTGTCCTATTATCTACTTCATTACAGTTATTAATGGTTAGGTTAGGTTAGGTATATGGATTTACATGTCTTTGGCTGTTGTTTTATTCTGGTTTTACCCCAATTATAAAATTCAATGTGGAGTGTCAGTAGTGCTATAGACGGATTAGGGCGTTAACATGTAAAACACGCCTCTATTGACAAAATTTTCGGGTTACGAGACTGCTTCCAGAACCAATTCATGTCGTAAGTAGAGGTACCACTGTATAAGGTTTCTTGGAGAACTGAGGACTGCTGATTACTAAAGAACGGGAAAATGCAGACATTTTTTTTTATGCCGAAAGATGAGAATTAATTCTTACATTTTGTATATAGCAGAAAACACAGAAAAGACTGAAAAAGCAGTTTCTGCTCTTGCATCCCTCTTTAAAATAAAATGCTGTATTTTAAGCCAAATGAACTGTTATGTTTGATAGAACAATATGTTTATATGCTGCAATAGCAGATTCATGGCGCATTAAGCCCCAGAACTATTTTTAATTTGTCCGTTTTACACTGGAAATCTGTTTACAGACGTCGCGCAACCGCTTTTGTTTCTACCCAGCCATAAAAAGAAGGTAAGTAATTATATTTCTTATTCAAAATGTCTGTCATTTTTAGCTTAGAATCATTAATTGATGTCTAATATTTCATTACAAAAAAAAAGACTTTTGAAAATTATTCACTCGCATATTTTAAACTTTTAACCAAATTACATCACAATGAAAAAAAAAGGTGTTTGTAAATAGGTCATGGATATCTACAGTTGTGGTCAAAAGTTTACATACACTTGTGAAGAACATAATGTCAGGGCTCTCTAGAGTTTCCAGTTATTTCTACAACTCTGATTTTTCTCTGATAGAGTGATTGGAACAGATACTTCTTTGTCACAAAAAAACATTCATGAAGTTTGGTTCTTTTATGACTTTATTATGGGTGAACAGAAAAAAGTGATCAAATCTGCTGGGTCAAAAATATACATACAGCAGCGCTAATATTTGGTAACATGTCCCTTGGCCATTTTCACTTCAATTAGGCGCTTTTGGTAGCCATCCACAAGCTTCTGGCAAGCTTCTGGTTGAATCTTTGACCACTCCTCTTGACAGAATTGGTGCAGTTCAGTTAAATTTGATGGCTTTCTGACATGGACTTGTTTCTTCAGCATTGTCCACAAGTTCTCAATGGGGTTTAAGTCAGGACTTTGGGAAGGCCATTCGAAAACCTTAATTCTAGCCTGATTTAGCCATTCCATTACCACTTTTGAAGTGTGTTTGGGGTCATTGTCCTGTTGGAACACCCAACTGCGCCCAAGACCCAGTCTTCGGGCTGATGATGTTACCACTCCTTGATGTCTGCGATTTCTGCATCGCGACCCTTGTTATATTACCATGTTTCACCCATAAAATCCCCCAAAAATCCGGCTGTGGCCATTCACATCTGTGTCTTGACACTCGATGATACATGCTACATGGAGTTTTTGGATCAAAACAAGGTAAGTACGCGATAATATCTCGTTAAAAACATGGCGTTTTTAATTCTCCTCTCGCGTGCTGTACCTCCAGTTAGGGTTTTGCTGTTTAATTTTTTTTTTTTTTTTTAATGCCCTCCTGTTCAAAAAATTTCTTCCCCCAGAAAATTGAGATTTTAAGCTTTCCAATGATGTGTCACACATGCATATAGTACAATTTTGAAATTCGGCCAAATTGGGGGTCTCAGAGCGGAACTTCAAGTCACCTGAGTGTTTCCGCCATATACAAATCATAGAAATATCATATAAATATACAAATATATATGGTTTTGGCTATTCCGTATACACCTGCCAGTGAATTAGTCAATATTAATAAATCCACGATTATGCTTGCCTAAAAAAACAATTTATTTTCAATGGCCCACACTTTAATAAGTGCAATTCCAGTGTGCCAACAACTGACAGGTGCATGCGTTTAGTCATTTATTCATATTTATTCATAATTTCCGTGCTGCGAAGAGTGCTTGATTGTAACCATCTGGCTTCATCTATCTCCATTTATCAAACAAAATGGTACCCTCTTTTGTATCAAGAAAAATGGTGGCTACATTGTGTGTCTCGCCACTTTTCATCCTTTTTATGCTAATTATCTGTTGTCTGTTGGCAATTTAATAAACATTACAAACAATAAAAAGTTAACTTAGAAAAAAAGTAAAACTAAAAATACACTTTAAAGTTTTTCAGCTTTTGCCAGGCACAATTCTTTAGATACTATAGAGTTTACCAATAACAACTTGAGCCTGAGGGTGAGTGAAGTAGTTTAATTATTCAAATTAAAAACAACAACAACAAAAAACAGTTTAATAAATATGAAACTAACTGGATACCACTTATCTATAAAATTCCACTCATGGTTACTCAACACTAACCATGCAAAAGCATTATTTGTGAAAGTGGTATGAGCAATAAGTGCATTTTCTAGCAAACAACTCAAAAAGGCATTTAAAAAATGCTTGTTATTTTTTGTGTAAAGTTCAATTTCCTGGCTGTGATTGATGAAATCCCATTATGTCCTCCCAGGCTCTTACCTGCGAGATAGCGGGAAGAGGCAGCAGTGGACCGGAATATTGGAGTGAGCGCTCTACTTCATCAGGGATGCGAGGGATCCTTCCATCGTGCTTCCTGTGAGCAGAAATAGGGGAGGCAAAGAGGGAGAGATTAGGACTATTTGAGTGTTGATAGGTTGTACTTAAGATACTACAAACTGCAATTTCCTGTGAAATGGCCCATGGATGATGGGAGATTCTGTCACCTGAGCCAAGAGTGTAGTAAATAAACTCTGCATTAGCCATTACTTCTGTAGTGGTTCACATGGCGGTTTGTGCCACTTGACCACTGGTGGAACCCACCAGAGGGAATAAACTACTGTGGTGGTCCGGAATAAGCACTGACCCAAATCTATAGCCTTAATTCTAATATGAGCGGCCATATGAGTTGACTTACGAGTGAAGATTTCACTGTTGCTAATTAGAATCTATATTGCGCTACTCTAAGCATTTGATGCTAACATAGTGCTACGGCTAATTAGAATCTTTCTTGCTGCCTATAAAAATCAGAATTAACAGTGCAACTGCACATTTAGAAAAAAAATGTATATATATATATGTATGTATATATATATATATATATATATATATATATACTTTTTACATCTTAACGAAAGCAAAACTGAATATATTACTTTTGGCACACCTTCTATGTTAAATGCCCTTGAGCCCAACCCTGGCACTCTGGCTCCCTTTTTTAAAACACATGTTAAAAATCTCGGAGTGATATTCGATTGCAGGCTCAACTTTGAAAAACAGATTAGTTCTGTTGTAAGAGCAAGTTTTTTCCAGCTCCGTCTCTTGGCCAAAGTGAAGCCTTTTCTTACTCGCCACGACCTGGAAAAAGCAATTCACGCTTTTATAAGCTCAAGGCTGGATTACTGCAACGCACTTTATGTTGGTCTTCCCAAATCCTCGGTTTCTCGTCTCCAACTTGTTCAAAATGCTGCTGCTCGATTTTTAACAGATACACCTAGACGTGAACATATTACCCCCGTGCTATCATCGCTCCACTGGCTTCCAGTCCATTTTAGAATTGATTTTAAACTTTTACTGTTTGTTTTTAATTCTATCAATGGCCAGGCTCCTTCTTACTTATCAGAAATTTTAACCATCCGTAACTCTGGCAGGAGTCTTCGCTCTACCCGCCAACTTCATTTGCAAGTCCCAAGGTCCAAACTCAAACAGTGGGGAGACCGATCTTTTGCGGTTGCTGCGCCCAGGTTATGGAATAGTCTTCCCCCTGAAATCCGCACCACTACAAATTTTGGGCCTTTTTAAATCTCGTTTAAAGACACACCTTTTTAGACTCGCCTTTCCCCAAGATTAGTTTAGCCTGGTTTTACTTCTTTAGGGTTTTTAATGTTTTCGGATTTTATCTGTTTTATTGTTTTGTTTGCTGTCTGACCAATCGTGATGCGTTGTTTCGTTTCTTTTTTCTTTTCTTTTCTTCCTAATGTCATTGTATAATACTTTCCTGCCTTTTATTTACTATGTGCCATGTTTGTCTTTGTTGTAAAGCACTTTGGGGACCTTTCGGGTTTTGTAAAGGGCTATATAAATAAATTTGATTTGATTTGATACATATGAAAGATGTCCCGATCGATCGGGATGGATCGGGTCTGATCACGTCATTTTCAAAGTATCGGAATTGGCAAAAAGGTATCAGACATGCCTTTTTTTAATATACATATATATTTTAATTTAAACCGTTTTCTAATTGTATTTAACGTTACAGACAAAATGTCTTACACTCATCCAGAGTATTTTTGGCTTAATTTAGGGCTATCAAAATTATTGCGTTAACGGCGGTAATTATTTTTTTTTAAATTAATCATGTTAAATAATTAACGCATGCGCTGCACGACCCACTCATGCATTGTCGCATTCCATCTATAAAGACGCCGTTTTACCTATAGATAGCGCTAAAAGGCAGCGCATAATGAGTACAGAGACTTTTGACAGCCTTTGGAGCCATTTTTTTACATGGCTAAAGCCTTACAATATCTCTCTCAGCAATTAAAAATAACGTGGGAGGCAATGTGGGGAAGAAAGGTAATAGTTGATCATTTTCTTAACACCCTATGTTCTTTCCCAGCGCAGAAAAGATATATCAATTGGTGCCCCTACGCACAGTCATGGTTGCACTTCCCATCATGCATTTGGGCAGAAGTTAAATGGCTGCAGTATCATTTACTGAAAGCTTAACAAATACACTAGATGGCAATATTTAGTCGCAATATACAAAGTCACATTTATCCTTTAAGAATTAGAAGTCTTTCTATCCGTGGATCCCTCTCACAAAAAGAATGTTAATAATGTAAATGCCATCTTGAGGATTTATTGTCATAATAAACAAATACAGAATTTATATACTGTATGTTGAATGTATATATCCGTCTGAGTTTCATTCATTTTTTTCTTAATGCATTGCCAAAATGCCTATGATCGGGAAAAATTATCGGGAATGATTGGAATTGAATTGGGAGCAAAAAAAAAAAAAGCAATCGGATCGGGAAATATCGGGATCGGCAGATACTCAAACTAAAACGATCGGGATCGGATTGGGAGCAAAAAAACATGATCGGAACAACCCTAATATATATATATATGGCGAAAAACACAGACAAGACTGAAAAAGCAGTTTCTGCTCTTGCAGCCCTCTTTAAAATAAACTCCTGTATTTTAAGCTAAAAGAACTGTTGTGTTTGATAAAACAATGTGTCTATATGCTGCCATAGCAGATTCATGGTGCAATAAGCCCCCGAACTATTTTTAAATAGCGTTTTACCCTGGAAACCCCCGTTTACAGACGTCACGCAACCGCTTTTGTTTCAACCCAGCCATAAAAAGAACGTAAGTAATCGTATTTATTATTTTAAATGCCTGTCGTTTTTAGCTTAGAATCATTAACTAATGTTTAATACTTAGTTAAAAAAAAAAAAAGACTTAAAAAAATTATTCATCACATATTTTAAACTTTTAAACCAATTACGTCACAATGAAAAAAATGGTGTCTGTAAAAGTCACGGATATCTACCTCATAACGATCGTTTAATTGTATTTTTTTCTTTACTGTAGCATTTTCCCCAATATTTTAGATGATAAATAATCGAACCAAACAAGGAAAAATGGGAAAAAAAACAAGTTTAAAAGGGTAAATATATGAAAATGAAGATCTTAACCACTCCTTGATGTCTGCGATTTCTGCATCGCGACCCTTGTTATATTACCATGTTTCACCCTTAAAATTCCCCAAAAATCCGGCTATGGCCATTCACAGCTGTGTCTTGATACTTTGTGATACATGCTACATGGAGTTTTTGGATCGAAAAGAGGTAGGTACGCGATAATATTTGTTAAAATCGTGGCATCTTTAATTCTGCTCTCGCGTGCTCTCGCCTCCAGTTAGGGTTTTGCCGTTACAAAAAAAAAAAAAACTTTTTTTTTTTAAATGCCCTCCTTTTCAAAATTTTTCTTCCCCCAGAAAATTGAGATTTTAAGCTTTCCAATGATGTACCACACATGCATATAGGACAATTTCGAATTGCTCTGATTGGTCACTAACTAGATGTTTTGATCATTTAGAAATGCCGGTGCATCCTTCCCCATAACTACCCTCTGTGTTTGGATTGATGTTTTATTCATATAGAATTAAGGACAGTTGAAAAGTCTTGCAGTGGTAACAGCAACAGCACCTTTTAACTGGATCAAATTGAATTTTTCTTGTTTTCTCCCTATGCAGCCACAGTTTGCTAGTACTTTCAAATCAAAAACTTCAGGCTCCAGGGGCCAAATTGAAGCAGAACTCTTTAAATGGCCCATGAAAGAAAATATAAACTTTTTCATTTCTTTGTTCCTTGCGTTCCAGGGTGTGTGCGTGTAGGTGTAGGGTTGTGTGTCAGTGTGAAAGGAATTAGCAGGAAACTTGAGCAATATTGCTTCACACTTTGTCTCACACATCAGTCACTGGCTCGAAGTGGCAACCCATCTGTGCACGCATTCTGTGCACAAACCAGCAGCAGAGGGCAGGATTTCCATGTGACAGCAGGGAACAACCGATCCACTTGGAATTGTCATATTTCAAGCGTTCTGTTGTTTTGGCACATGGAAACAATGCTCAACTGGTAGGTTCTAATGGATTAGACGTCTATCACGGTGAATGACTGCAAAGAGTTAAAAGAAAATTATCATTTAATCCTTACGACTATAACTAGCACTGTTCCATGTGGACACAATTCTGTTCTGCATAATTATAATAAATTAAAACTTCTGATTTAATCTTGCAGACAGTAAGTCCCAATCCACTGTTCAGAACTGCCCAAATCTCACCCTGAAGGCTGCAAGCATTTGCATGTTTACACTGTCAGCATGCTTGTTGTACAAGGCAGATAATAGGATCAAGCCAATCATAACACATTTAATACCTCCAGCCTGACACCTGATGGGAGAATGCTATATGGAGACAAAGAGGAATATAATGGGAAGTTGGGAACTTCCATTCAGTGTCTGTGGCTACATTTACTGTACATGGACACTTTTAATCAGATTAAAAGCCTGATCGGTATACAAATGCTTCATGTACACACCCTATTCGAAATATTCTAAATCAAACCAGCCCATTCCGATCAAGATTATATTGTATTCCGAATGAGAGGGGTGTTTTATGTTGATTGATCGACCGCCATGAGAAAACAATTTATTCCAAAATTTCGAAACAAATCCTCTTTAGTCTCTATGTCTGTGCCATCAGTAAAGGTGTTTTATGTTATTCCCAGAAGCTAGTAGAAGCAGAGCTTACTAAACTGGTCTGTATCTGAGAGGAACATGTTTTTGGAGGTATTAAAAGATCTTAAAATTGCTGAAAGACGATGGTGGAAACCGGGAAAAATACACAAAAACATTTAATGTCAAAAAGGACAGAGCAATGTTTTGCTTACTTCTTCTACTGCTGCTATTATTTCTGTTATATTTGGTCATGCTGACTTTACATGCTCTGGGTAAGATTAATCTTACCTTGGCTTACCACACGTAATTACAAGTACGTCCTGCTCATGGGCTTTTGTTGCCATAGCAAAAATCATAGACATTGACTTCATTTTGGTTTGTTGTGTGGGCAAAACTGTTTTAGACGCATTTATTCATCTACTACCAGAAGAGAATGCATCAAAATACAAACGGTGTATTTTTTCTTGAAGCAGAACATTTTATTGAGCACTTGGTTAAAAACAAGAGTTTTTTATATGTGTGCCCTATGTTATGCTGGCATAAAACAAAAGTGATAATTTACGATAAAACCTTCTGACCATGTTTACCATAATTATGATATGATATAAAAGCAGCATCAATCTGCGCGTGTAAAAATAATTTGTTCTGACCGAAGGTCGAATGCGCGATCAAGCATGTTAATAAATGAATACTGACAAATATAACTTGTTTAACAGTATGAAGTAGCCACAAAGTAAGAAAAAAAGACATCCTGACAGGTAGGAAGGAAAGATGCATAAAAAATCTTCATAATTGTGATCATTGTGATTAATACCGTGATAATCGTTCAATATTCGGATCGAATTGTGGGGTTCATTAAATGGCACACTCCTAATACCCACCACAGTGAGAAAGACATGTATCTACTGTACAATGTTGGCCAAAGTATTGGCACCCGTGCAAGTCTGTCAGATAATGCTCAATTTTTCTCAGAAAATGATTGCAATTACAAATGCTTTGGCAGTAAAATCTTCATGTATTTTGCTTGCAATAAAAAACATAAAAGAGAATGAAAAAAAATTAAATCATTATAATCTTACACAAAACTCCAAAAATGGGCCGGACAAAAGTATTGGCACCCTTTGAAAAATCATGTGATGAGTCTCTAATTTGTGTAATTAACAGCACCTGTTACTTACCTGTGGCACATAACAGGTGGTGACAATAACTAAATAACACTTGCAGCCAAATGGATTAAAGATGACTCAACCTCTGTTTTGTGTTCTTGTCTGTACCACATTGAGCATGGAGGAAAGAAAGAAAGAAGACCAAAGAATTGTCTGAAGACTTGAGAAGCAAAATTGTGAGGAAGCAGGCGGAATCTCAAGGCTACAAGTCCATCTCCAAAGACCTGAATGTTCCTGTGTCTACCGTGTGTCAGGGTCCGCGAACGCGGAAACAAAGTTGGACTCACAACAGACAAAAAAACGACTGAGGGGAGCGTACAAGGGTTTATTAAATACATAACAAAAACACACGCGATCGCGGCAAAAATAGGAAATAACAAAACGGGTCCGTGACAGCAGGTCGACGGGGATCAATATACTATACAAACGCGAGGGGAAACCAAGGTGGTAGGCAAAGAGCCAATAAAACAACTAAAATACACTCACGTACCTGCACAAGGCAGAGGCATACAAAACTAAAACGACAGGTGACCAAAACCCACGGCCGGGGTGAAATTACAAGAATAACAAGCTACTCGAATACAAGGATGTCGAATGGCGACCAGCAAGGAAAATATCACGGCGTCCTTCCAGTGGATCGCCTGCGTCTTTATACTATTGTGGATGAGCAGTGATTAGCTGCAGGTGTGATGTCGGGAACGCCCCCACAGCTGGCTCTGCAGCAACACAAAATCTGACCAGGAGCAGAACGTGACACCGTGCACAGTGTCATCAATAAGTATAAAGCCCATGACACTGTGGCTAACCTTCCTAGATGTGGAAGCAAAAGAAAAATTGAAAAGAGATTTCAACGAAAGATTGTGCGGATGGTGGATAAAGAACTTCGACTAACATCCAAACAAGTTCAAGCTGTCCTGCATTCCGAGGGTACAACACTGTCAACCCATACTATCCGTTGGCGTCTGAATGAAAAGGGACTCTATGGTAGGATACCCAGGAAGACCCCACTTCTGACCCAAAGACATAAAAAAGCCAGGCTGGAGTTTGCCAAAACTTACCCGAGAAAAGCACTAGAAAATGGTTTGAGAGAAAGCACTGGAGACTTCTAAAGTGGCCAGCAATGAGTCCAGACCTGAATCACATAGAACATCTGTGGAGAGATCTAAAAATGGCAGTTTGGAGAAGGCACCCTTCAAATCTCATGGATACCGGAAGCGGTTTTCGCAGTTATTATGTCTAAAGGTTGTGCTACCAAGTATTAGGCTGAGGGTGCCAATACTTTTGTTTGGGCCATTTTTGGGGTTTTGTGTAAAATGACAATGATCTTTTTTCAATCTCTTTTGTGTTTTTACATTGCAAGCAAAATAAATGAAGTAGGGCTGTCAAAATTATCGCGTTAACGCGAAATAATTAATTTTTTCAATTAATCACGTTAAAATATTTGACGCAATTAACGCACATGTCCCGCTCAGAAAGTATTCTGCCTTTTGGTAAGTTTTACAGCAAGGCTTTTTGTGCTGTCCAACAGCGAACTCTTGTGGTCGCTTTGCGACATGGTTTATTGTTTTCTTGCCAGTTCAATATGGCTGCACGACGTCTCGGGCTGATGATGTTGTGCTTATATGATCCTTGGACAAGATTTGTCCGTAAGTATGGTTGTTGTAAAGAATGTACATATTATGTTAGTAAGCGAAATGTTATATTTTTTGTATGAGACGCTTTTTGTTTATGTTTAGTGAACCTGTATAGCGTGCTAAGCTAACGTTGTTGCTAATGCAATGCTTGTGTACTTTTTTTTGTAGTTTTACAACGGTCTAAAGAGGACAATGGTTTGAGGCCATTTTATTAATAAATCAGATGAAAAAGGAAGAAGTCTAATTATTAAGGCGACGCTCACTAGCTGTCTAGCTTTGGAAAAAGTAGACGCTTCGGAGTGAGGACAGCATAGACAGATTTAAATGACAGTAGAGTGAAATGCCCACTACAGTCCTCATGTACCGTATGTTGAATGTATATATATCCATCTTGTGTCTTATCTTTCCATTCCAACAATTTATTTTACAGAATATACTGGACTGTCTCAGAAAATTAGAATACACAATATTCTAATTTTTTGAGACAGTCCTGTGTATATATACAGGACTGTCTCAGGAAATTAGAATACACAATATTCTAATTTCCTGAGACAGTCAGGAAATTAGAATATTGTGTATTCTAATTTCCTGAGACAGTCCTGTATATATACACAGGACTGTCTCAAAAAATTAGAATATTGTGTATTCTAATTTCCTGAGACAGTCCAGTATATATAATTTACAGAAAAATATGGCATATTTTATAGATGGTTTGAATCGCGATTAATTGCGATTAATTAATTTTTAAGCTGTAATTAACTCGATTAAAAATTTTAATCGTTTGACAGCCCTAAAATGAAGATATTACGACCAAAGCATTGGTAATTGCAATCATTTTCTGGGAGAAATTGAGCATTATCTGACAGAATTGCAGGGGTGCCAATACTTTTGGCCAGCACTGTATGTCAACCCCTGATAATACCCAGTATGGCTAATAATTGTAACAGTGAGGGGGTCAGGTAGCACCATGTCCAAGTATTCTTGACCAGTATTTAGCTTTTTAATTAGCCAACAAAGACACAACATTAAAGCGCTGGGCACCAAGAAGATACAGAAACTTGTATGCTCTATAATGGATAAATCACAGCCTAATCGTCAACTAATTACCCCCTGGCACCAAAACAAATCTGGTCACAATTCTGACGCCATCGCAGATGTGGCTTGCATTCCTGAAGGGAATCATCTAATTACATGGATGAATATGATGGCAGCCATTAAGTCCAAATGGATGCAGTGACAAAGGGCTTTTGTGCTAATATTGCAATTGAAGAGAGAATTGACATGCAGTCTTTTAGTGACGCTAATAGAAAGCTGCCAAATTAATTAAACTCTCTGCAGGCAGCATTGAAGATACTATCAAAATCCAGGATATATCTAGAATTTTACAGAAAACTGTGAGGTCATTGACCTAAGTGAACAAATGGAAAAAACAAACTTCAGAACAAGTTCTTGATGGAGGAGCTGATTTTGCACTATTTAGTTTGATGTTTTATGTTGAATAATCAAACACCTCAATTTTGTGGCATGTATAAATGTTTAAATTTTTGTTTGTCTTTGGAGAACCAACTGAAAAATTTACTGCATCTTACCAAAATGGCAGATGATCGGTGTGTATTTTTGGTATGGGTTCTTGACCTTTACGTGGCTCTAGTAATGGCAGGCAGGACTACCAAATTGTATAGTGCTGAATGAAACAGGCTTTGTGGCCCGAATTTAAGAACATTGTTATTAGAGTTCCGTATTTTTTGTGGAGTCATCAAACTTAACAAACTTAATGCGTTATTTTCAGGAATTAGTTCTTGAAACTATTTCTGTGGGTCTCATGATACAGGCATGAAAATCGGTCAGGAGTTAAAAGGGTGAGATGGGTGTGGAGAAAATATGTTCCGGTACACTGTACAACTAGGGTTGTCCCAAATGACTAATTTTCTCAAGATTAGTCAGCCGACTATGTTTACGATTAGTCGACTAATCTAATAATTTTTTCCCACCCTATTTAACCAATTTAGCGATGAAATTTTTGATGACCCTTATTAATTCACAAAACATTTTGAAACTGAAATTCTTTATTAAAGTACAAATAAACATGTAACTAACAACAATAAATCACAAATAAACAATGCGGTCAAATGCTTATAGCATTAACTAGTGCAAAAGAATGGAATGTAAACAGATTCAGAACACTGACTTCGCCTTTCCAACATGATTTAAAACAATTCTTTAAAAAAAATATCTAGCTTTGAAATCATAGTATAGTATAATAGTATAAAATCATTGCCGATCAGATTTTTCATAAAGGGTGTCATTTTAAAACTATTCTTAGTGTAGAATCTAAATTCTGAAATATGTAGGATTAACTCCAAAAATCGTTATTTATATGACGAACATGACGTGCAATTATTTTGAAATATTCCCTGGATGTACGTTCGCTAAACTGCTAACAGTAAGCCTTACACTCCGCAAAAAAAGCTCTTTTTGTAATTGCATGTGGTGTCAGTAATCAATTTTTTAAAAACTTTTTTCATTTGCAAATGCTGTTAACAAGCGATTTTTCATGTTTGAAGTGTCACCTTATAACCGCAAGTTTACATTTTGGCGAAGACTGTCAATGTTTTATAGCAGGCTAAAGTAGGTTGTCTTTTTTTCCCCATTAGCCTCAATGCTAATGTTTGCAGTGTTTGTTTAATATAGATGTATTTCCTTATTTTGTATGTCTGAACTTTAATTCAAAGGCGTGTTGATGACCAATAAACATCTGTGTAAGGAACTGGAGTCTCAAATGCCATCAGCATGCACGTGTACACGCACGCACAAATGTATGCACGCACGCGACGATAAAACGCAGTCGTGAAAATTACCGCCCTCATTTTTATTTACCGTGCGATAAATGGACTCATTGCGTATCGCGACAGACTTAACAACTTCAGTAAAACATGTCGTTTGTTAGTTAGATGGACTTACAATCTGCCAGCTTGTAATTGTCTCCTGTCGTCTTCCAAAACTACAACTGGATGACGACGCTTTAGGTGTTCATTCACTGCCGACGTGCCGCCAAGCTTGGCATTGAAGAGACAGGAGTCAACAGTGTACCCTCCTTGGTTTTGTTGAAAAAAGTCAATGTTTTGGCCACTCTGGTGCGCTTCTTTGGCTTTGTGCCGCTTTCCCCGCTTGCATACAAAGCGTCCGACATTTTAAAAGAAATCCCCCGGATCCCCCAAACCCCCCATGAAATTTTTTTCCTCGGTTCTACACAATTTACATAGGTCACCCTTTTTGACTTTTAAACGGTGAATTTCGCCGAAAGGTGAGAGATTTTCATGCCTGATAATAGGCATTTCTACTAAATTCAGGGCTTCCAGGTAAAACTGTCTTTGGGAGCTCAGGTTTTGCGTGAAGATACAGTATTTAGATGTTTTTGAGTCATCAAACTTTAAACTAAAGCATGCGTTGACAAAAAAAATAAATAAATAAATAAATAAAATGAGGTATTTTAAATCAGCTGTCCCGTACACTTGGTTAAAGTTTGGTAGCCACCTTAGTTCATTTCAATAGGACCATCAGAAATGGGGCTAAAATAGCCATTTGAAGCAAAATGGCAGAGCTCCTGTGTTGTAACTGAAACTTTTTTTGGGACAATTTTTCATATGGATACAGTATGCTTTCTAAATTCCCATTACAAAAGCCAAGAGAGAAAAGAGTAGAGGATCAAGTCTTTTTTCTCTCTCAGAATCAGGGGTCGCGTTAACCGAATATTTTCCGTCGTTGACCGATTTTTTAAAACGGTGACGGAAAAAACTGAAGTCCATCTGTCATTTTGACAGGTTGCAATTCACACCCCAGACCACAATGTGGCGAGTGAGCATATTAATTAGCTATTGTCTCTCTTGATGCATGACGTCGTTGGCCTTACTTGAAAAATGTCAAGGCAACTGAGTGTCACTGCGGAGAAAAAGTTACATATTCATCTGCTTGATGTGTGATGGCATGGTGTGGATTCTCTGTTAAGCTTGTTCGGACAGAATATTAATTTAAAATGAATGAAAACTAAATACTATTGAATATGTTGAAGCGGTATGCAATGTTAAGAGTCTTGTTAGCTCGAATTGCTGTGTCCAGCCGCTGTAGCTCTGCTGCTCTCTGTGAACTCTCTATTCAAGCCGGAACGCGTGCGGCTCTTAAGTGTCTCTGTCACGTGACTGTGTCGTAGCCGGTAACGCGCTCGACCAAATGGACACACAAGTACGGAAGGTGAATTATGCCAAACAAAGGGTCACCACAATGTCATTACCATCATTTTAAACATTTAAGTGACGGGTAAAAATAGATTATGACGGGATTTTTATGACCCTGTCAGTCAAAATGACAGACAACGAAAAAGTCTAGCGCAACCTCTGCTCAGAACACATGACTGGTGCCAAGCATCTCAGGCATACATCTTGATTGACCGCATGTCTGACCAATGAAGCCATCCTCGCCTTATTTTTCACAGGTGTAAATTCTTTGCTGCCACACACACATCCATTCATCTCAACATGTTACCTAGCAACTCAACCTAACCTACTTCAACTACCCAGAAAATTCAAAGTTAAAAATCCCGGCCTTGACGTGACAACAGTAGTTTTTGTGTCAGTGCAATGGAACATTGCAGAGTAAATTAAATTGTACCGGGGAAAAAAAGCCCCAGCACTGAATGATACACACAGAGCACAACATGAACACTTGCACAATATAATAACCTCCTAAGTACGCAGCAGCGGTTTCAAAAATGTTTGCTTTTTACTTGTTCCACCGCCCATTGGAGAATGCTGCCCTGGACGGCTGCCCATGTCACCCGTATCACAGAGCGCCACTGTAAACAAGGAATTTTATACAGCGCCTATCTTCAATGGGGTTGTGTAGACTAACTTTACACAGGCTTTAAAACCTATCATTCTTAGCGTGTCATACAAAATTTAGTGGTATGCTGAAGTATCACGATCGAAGTATAGTTCAGTTGTATTTACGTTTTAGGAAATATTGTCAACTACAATCCAAACGTTTCCAAAGACAACATTCTCATCAGCTACCTTAAAGGCTGTTTCAAACTTACATATATATATATATAAAGTGGGGCAAATAAGTATTTAGTCAACCACTAATTGTGCAAATTCTCCCACTTGAAAATATTAGAGGCCTGTAATTGATGGGTAAACCTCAACCATGAGACAGAATGTGGAAAAAAAAAAAACAGAAAATCACATTGTTTGATTTTTAAAGAATTTATTTGCAAATCATGGTGGAAAATATGTATTTGGTCAATACCAAAAGTTCATCTCAATACTTTGTTATGTACCTTTTGTTGGCAATAACGGAGGCCAAACGTTTTCTGTAACTCTTCATAAGCTTTTCACACACTGTTGCTGGTATTTTGGCCCATTCCTCCATGCAGATCTCCTCTAGAGCAGTGATGTTTTGGGGCTGTCGTTGGGCAACACGGACTTTCAACACCCTCCACTGATTTTCTATGGGGTTGAGATCTGGAGACTGGCTAGGCCACTCCAGGACCTTGAAATGCTTCCTACGAAGCCACTCCTTTGTTGCCCTGGCTGTGTGTTTGGGATCATTGTCATGCTGAAAGACCCAGTCACGTCTCATCTTCAATGCCCTTGCTGATGGAAGGAGATTTTCACTTAAAATCTCTCGATACATGGCCCCATTCATTCTTTCCTTTACACAGATCAGTCGTCCTGGTCCCTTTGCAGAAAAACAGCCCCAAAGCATGATTTTTCCACCCCCATGCTTCACAGAGTGTTCTTCGGATGCAATTCAGTATTCTTTCTCTTCCAAACACGAGAACCTGAGTTTCTACCATAAAGTTCTATTTTGGTTTTATCTGACCATAACACATTCTGCCAGTCCTCTTCTGGATCATCCAAATGCTCTCTAGCGAACCACAGACGGACCTGGGCGTGTACTTTCTTCAGCAGGGGGACACATCTGGCAGTGCAGGATTTGAGTCCCTGGCGGCGCATTGTGTTACTGATAGTAGCCTTTGTTACTGTGGTCCCAGCTCTCTGTAGGTCATTCACTAGGTCCCCCCGTGTGATTCTGGGATTTTTGCTCACCGTTCTTGCTATCATTTTGACGCCACGGGGTGAGATCTTGCATGGAGCCCCAGATCGAGGGAGATTATCAGTGGTCTTGTATGTCTTCCATTTTCTAATAGTTGCTCCCACAGTTGATTTCTTTACACCAAGCGTTTTATCTATTGCAGATTCAGTCTTCCCAGCCTGGTGCAGGTATACAATTTTGTCTCTGGTGTCCTTCGACAGCTCTTTGGTCTTGGCCATAGTGGAGTTTGGAGTGTGACTGACTGACATAGTGGACAGGTGTCTTTTATACCGATAATGAGTTAAAACAGGTGCCATTAATACAAGTAACGAGTGGAGCCTTATTAGAAGAAGTTAGACGTCTTTGACAGCCAGAAATCTTGCTTGATTGTAGGTGACCAAATACTTATTTTCCACTCTAATTTGGAAATAAATTCTTTAAAAATCAAACGATGTGATTTTTGGTTTTTTTTTTCACATTTTGTCTCTCATGGTTGATGTTTACCCATGTTGACAATTACAGGCCTCTCTAATCTTTTCAAGTACGTGGACTTGCACAATTATATATATATATATATATATATATATATATATATATATATATATATATATATATATATATATATATATATATATATATATATATATATATATACATATATTGGGGGTGGGGGTTGTTTTAATACAAAAACTGTTTTTATTAGAGCAACTGTGGTTTGCCTATCACAGTTAATGGCAGCCAAAAAGTACCCTTTTAACCTTTTTTTGGGAGCATAACTGTCATATATTGCTCCAATAAAGTGCAATGACACACGTTCATCAAACCCATAAATAAAATAGTAAAACAAATAGAAAATGATATGACAAAATGATTAATAAAACTATGATTAAAATGGTATTAGATAGACAATGCAATGACAAAAGCAGTAGAACTGATGCACGATTGCACCTTATAATTAGGTGGGTCTTATGAATGAAAATAAACTCTTCATTGATGGTGCACATTGCAATCCAGTGTTTTATAGTACGAAAATTAGGGTAATTTTTTAAATGTAAATTCTTAGAAAACTGCTAGACCATGCTATCGTATTTATCATTAGTCAAGACAGTAGCACTTGAAAATCAAATATGGGGGTTTGGTACTTCTTTAGTGTTTTAGGTGAATCTCGCATGCATGTTTTGGAATTAGGAGTACTGAATTTTCTGAATATATAAGTATGTATATTTGTGAAATATGATTACATATTTGACTGGCAGCGATTGTTACCATGGCGTTGCCTTGCGCGCCGTCAATTTACATGGACTTGAGGACTCCCTCCATGCCGGCCTCGCGTCACTCTTGCCGGTATAGCTACAGCTGACGTCCGTGACGCCGCCAACGTGTGACCGCGAGGCTCCAAAACCCGCCTTTCATGCGGCGGTTACGAATAGACAGCACTTTATTACCGATAAAAGCGACGCCGGCGTGTACCCGCGCCGCCGAGACTGTGCAAAAGACGACGAGGACTTTAGTGGACGCTCATCAAGAGGAAGGAGAGATGCTCGCCACTTTAGAAAGCGGCAGCCGGGAAGATGCTAGCTGCCGCGGCAAACAAGGACAAGGCAACGAACGAACAACTCGAAAAGGTCAGGCGGGATTCGTACTGCCCGGAAAGCACCTCCTGGGCTCACACATAACACTACATATAGGGAAGTAAATATGTAGGCTATAATCAACACACTACTTACACAGTAGAGTTGTATTAAGGTGGCTGAACCCTCAAATTGCCTAACTTTAAGCGAGTTTCATAATTCATTCATAATAAAATTACCTTAAAAAAAAAAAAAAAAATCAAGATTTTATCAGACAGTTATTAGGTGGAGTCTTTCTTTATTCACGATTATCATCTGCTTTACTTTTTATTACTATTTACCAGTCAGTGCCGATTCTAGGATTTTTCTGAAACGGGCACATGTAATCACGTGGGGCCAAGTGTCGCTGCCATCTTTGTTCAGTGTTTCTTAACGCAGATTATCCTACATGTGGTAGTAAAAACCGGTAAAGTTTGTAATAATACTATTCAATCGTACTGTGTGCAAGTAAGGATACAATACATGGAACGATAATTTTAATCACTTTTTTGAAAAACTATTTTAACCCTTTGATGAACACAAAGCAGCATTAATATTTGAAGCTGCACAATGTAAGAATTGCACTTTACTATTGCTGTCTACACGAAATGGCAATATTTCAAAAGACTTGAAAATAAACATGTTTTTTGGGAAATACTTCTAAAACTAATCTCAATGGTTAAACTGAGATCATAGACTTCATAATGGTACTGACAGGTCACTTGGGGCACATACTGCGCCTTCCTTAAAGCAGGCGGCCGCCAATATCAAGAGGAGCTATTCACTCATGCAACATATGTGATGCCGGATTTAGTTGAAAAAGTAAGAAAGCTGTACTGCATACTAACAGGAAGGATTTTCTCAGGAGTGATTTGTTCGAGGATTCAAGGTAATATATTTTTCGAACCATGCTTACATTTTAAAACGTTGTGAAAAAAATCAATAGAAGAAATTAAGTGCTACGGACTGGCATCGCCCTTCGATATATTTACGTAAAGTAAATGCTACCTGCACGTTTTTTTGCTTCTAACCAATAATCGAGACTTTTCCGTCCATTTCTATAAAGAATTCAGGGATTTAAGCATTTATTCACAATACAGCTTTATGTCCATATCTGTAAAGAATTCAGGGATTTAACATTTAACCTAAAAAGCTCTTTGTTGTGGTAAGGCAGCGCCACAGAAGACGAGCAGCACAATCAACATACTTACCTAAAATAAATTCTACCTGCACGTTTTTTTTACTTTTAGCCAAGAATCGAGACTGTTTTACGTCCATATATATATATATATATATATATAAAGAATTGAGGGATTTCAGCATTTAATCACAAGAATTTAAACATAAAAAGGTCTTTGTTGTGCTAAGGTGGCGCCACAGTGTGACTTGAGGACGAGCAGCACATTCGACATTTACAATCAATTCTACCTGCATGTTTTTTTTTTTTTTTTTTTTTAAATTTTAATCAAGAATCGAGGCTGTTTTACGTCCATATCTATAAAGAATTCAGGGATTTATGCATTTTATTCACAAGAATTTTCAATGTAAAAAGTTTGTGTTTCCAGTCTGTCAGCTTTGACAGAGATAGGCCCGCTATTAATCGGCCCCGTGTCCCGTCAATACCATTATGAAGTCTACAACTGAGATTTTTCCATTTTAAAAGCCGATATTTATTCCCGTTTTGCTTCCGTGTTCATCACCAGCCAATCATGAGACCAGTTTCCAGTCTTCGTCCGGGTTGCCACAGCACTGTTCCCGTGAACTTAAGGCGGCGCCAAATTTGACAAACAATGTGAATTATGTCTACCACTCAAGCCAAAAAAAAAAAAAAAAAAAACATTGTTAGGAGTCTCAAAGAATTCAAGACAACAAACAAAGCAAAACAAGGATATACATTCATTTGGCGTGGTTGTGCTATGTAATTTTGCATGTAGATCCAAAGTTCGTCTGCGCGTGGAAATTTTTAGTCAGTAATGGAAATTAAAATGGATGGAGCAAATAAATCGTCTTTGTTGATGCTGTTAATGTATTACGAATAACCAAATGGTATACTTCTTTGCAAGTCTGCTTATACATTGAGAAAAGTAGCCCATCCCCCCGCCTCACTTCAATCATGGTGACATAAACTAACTTGGACCTCATTTCACGGCTTTTGTAATCATCATTATTAAATGTTGACATTGAAAACATCTTGCATGAAAATTAAAAAGATATACAGTGGGGCAAATAAGTATTTAGTCAACCACCAATTGTGCAAGTTCTCCTACCTTAAAAGATTAGAGAGGCCTGTAATTGTCAACATGGGTAAACCTCAACCATGAGAGACAGAATGTGGGAAAAACAACAACAAAAAGTCACATTGTTTGATTTTTTAAAAATTATTTCCAAATTAGAGTGGAAAATAAGTATTTGGTCACCTACAAACAAGCAAGATTTCTGGCTGTCAAAGGTGTCTAACGTCTTCTAACGAGGTCTAACGAGACACCAGTCCACAACTTCAGTCAGTCACACTCCAAACTCCACTATGGCCAAGACCAAAGAGCTGTCGAAAGACACCAGAGACAAAATTGTAGACCTGCACCAGACTGGGAAGACTGAATCTGCAATAGTTAAAACGCTTGGTGTTAAGAAATTAACCGTGGGAGCAATTACTAGAAAATGGAAGACCTACAAGACCACTGATAACCTCCCTTGATCCCGGGGCTCCATGCAAGATCTCACCCCGTGGCGTCAAAATGATAACAAAAACGGTCAGCAAAAATCCCAGAACCACACGCGGGGACCTAGTGAATGACCTACAGAGAGCTGGGACCAGAGTAACAAAGGCTACTACCACTAACACAACGCGCCGCCAGGGAGTCAAATCCTGCACTGCCAGACGTGTCCCCCTGCTGAAGAAAGTACACATCCAGTGCCCTCTGCAGTTTGCTAGAGCGCATTTGGATGATCCAGAAGAGGATTGGGAGAATGTGTTATGGTCAGATGAAACCAAATAAAACTTTTTGGTAGAAACACAGGTTCTCGTGTTTGGGGGAGAAAGAATACTGAATTGCATCCGAAGAACACCATACCAACTGTGAAGCATGGGGGTGGAAACATCATGCTTTGGGGCTGTTTTTCTGCAAAGGGACCAGGACGACTGATCTGTGTAAAGGAAAGAATGAATAGGGCCATGTATCGAGAGATTTTGAGTGAAAATCTCCTTCCATCAGCAAGTGCATTGAAGATGAGACGTGGCTGGGTCTTTCAGCATGACAATGATCCCAAAAACACAGCCAGGGAAACAAAGGAGTGGCTTCGTAAGAAGCATTTCAAGGTCCTGGAGTGGCCTAGCCAGTCTCCAGATCTCAACCCCGTAGAAAATCTGTGGAGGGAGTTGAAAGTCCGTGTTGCCCAACGACAGCCCAAAACATCACTAGATCTGCATGGAGAAATGGACCAAAATACCAGCAACAGTGTGAAAAGCTTGTGAGGAGTTACAGAAAACGTTTGGCCTCTGTTATTGCCAACAAAGGGTACATAACAAAGTATTGAGATGAACTTTTGGTATTGACCAAATACTTATTTTCCACCATGATTTGCAATAAATTCTTTAAAAATCAAACAATGTGATTTTCTGGTTTTATTTTCCACATTCTTTCTCATGGTTGAGGTTTACCCATGTTGACAATTACAGGCCTCTTAATATTTTCAAGTGGGAGAACTAAATACTTATTTGCCCCACTGTACCTTCTGCTCAGAACTCGTCGCTTGTCACTAAAAGTTCTTTTCCTGCATGTTCTCCAATGTGAAGCTGTATTCTGCCAACCCGAAGGGGGAGGGCATTTTGTGCTAGTCAATATTTTGATGGGGTTGCAGTACCATTTTTGGCCATCAAACCTACATTGTGCACCTTAAACATACTGTAGAAATAGCATTATCTCATTCTCTCACTTCAGGAAAGGATTCGCTCAGAAAAGTATTCACTGATTGCCATGCTTTGTGCTAAAATGGGAACAGGGGCACTTCAAGGACCATTCAAATTAGAGGTGGGGTGGTTGCCCCATTGGCTCCACCCCTACAACCACCACTGTTACCAGTTTTTGTTCAGAAACAATCTACTACACATAATTTTCATATATCATGTCCCTATTTATTTTTCAAAATTATAATGGGAGTAAAACACTGTTTGTGAGGTAAAAAAAGATCAAAATTGTATTTTCATTGTGATTGGTACTTTTGCTGGGTCAAAAGCAAAAAACTAGAATAATTTTGACTGAACTTAAACCAAATGTGTATTCAGGAAATACAATAACATAAGGGATTTGTCATCGTGAACTGATGATTAATGTCTTATCATTAGTTCCGTGGTTTGCTGCCTTTCCTTACTGTGAAAACCCCCCAGTAAAAATAGAAAGTGTAGATAGCTAAAGCACTACCAAAGAATTAAATTAAAAGAAATAATGGTAAATATTTGACAAAACGCAGCACAAACTGAAATCTCATACAATAGGTGAGTGACATCAATAACCCTACAGGATCCATAACATTAATATTGAAATTAGGGCTGTCAAAATTATTGCGTTAACGGTCGGTTATTAATTTTTCTAATTAATCACGTTAAAATATTTGACGCATTTAACACACATGCCCCGCTCAAACAAATTAAAATGACAGCACAGTGTAATGTCCACTTGTTACTTGTGTTTTTTTTTTTTTTTTTGTCGCCCTCTGCTGGCGCTTGGGTGCTACTGATTTTATGGGTTTCAGCAGCATGAGCGTTGTGTAATCATTGACATCAACAATGGTGAGCTACTAGTTTATTTTTTTTGATTGAAAAGTTTTATTAAAATGAAAACATTAAGAGGGGTTTTAATATAAAATTTCTACAACTTGTACTAAAATTGATCTTTTAAGAACTACGTCTTTCTATCCATGGATCACTTTAACAGAATGTTAATAATGTTAATGCCATTTTGTTGATTTATTGTTATAATAAACAAATACAGTACCTATGTACCGTATGTTGAATGTATATATCTGTTTTGTGTCTTGTATCTTTCCATTCCAACAATAATTTACAGAAAAATATGGCATATTTTAAAGATGGTTCGAATTGTGATTAATTACGATTAATTAATTTTTAAGCTGTAATTAACTCGATTAAAAATTTTAATCGTTTGATAGCCCTAATTTAAATTGATACACACATCAGCATGACATTCGTATGCCCTGCAAACCTTAGGCTTCATTGGCCATATACAATCACTAATTTTAATGTAAAATGCCATTTCTTATGCATTTAAGTGGACTTATCAAACTCTTACATTTTTTTAGATTCTTCCCACCCCAAGAGTCCACAAGGAGCCGCTGAAATCCAGAAACAGCCAAACTGTAGCCCATCGTCAGACCTCCCTCCCCTCGAACCCCCCAAACAAAACCAAACTTGGGTTCCCGCAAATTCCCATGACTCAGCAGAAAACCATCTCAACGCCCGCACAACAAGTCAGTACTCGAGTGAGTACACACCTGGCGTTTGATAGAGAGGGGAAAAGCTAAAATCCTTACTACTGTCAGCTGTAATTGTTGCAAAGTAGTTGCCTGAAATCATTTCTATAGCTACACATTCTGGAAACAAACATGATTGACTTGCACTCAAAAGTTGAATTTGCCTCCACTACTTCAAAACAAAACGGTGACTCAACATAACCTTATAGACAGACGGATAAAATGGTCGACAATTAATAATTGATAAGTTGATGAACGAAGGCCATTCTTATTCTGTTTAAATGCGTCTCTACTCAGATAAACAAAACCTCTTCCAGGAACAGAATCATTACTTCCCTATCTCACTGCAGAACTCCCGAATGTAAGTGTCTACGGCACTTATGGCAAACACGGCTTTGAAGTCTTCCTATACCGTTCCAGTAAACACTTCTACGTTGTTCACAGCGGTTCTCCGAGACACCAAGCGATGCCTTACACCATACGAACAGAACGAAATCAAGGAATACCGCCACGTGTGGTATGTGGGAGAAAAGGCCAAGAAAATACGGCGCTCCAAAGAGTCTACGTCAACATCGGAGGGAGAGTCCTTCGACGACTCCAAGGGATTCTACAAAGTGGTGAGTGACCACTGATTAGCAATCCTTACTAGGATTCCAGATGGACACATCTAAAATCAGAGAAAATTAGAATAAAACTGTAATTTCCAGAGGGCTGGAGACCACCTGGCCTACCGCTTTGAGGTGCTTGGGGTGATGGGGTCAGGATTGGCTGGAAAGGTGCTTAAATGCAGGGACCACAAGACCATGACACTTGTCGCCATCAAGGTCTTTCGTAACACAACCGAGTAAGAACTTCATCATATCAGCACACATACTACCCTGAGAGGTTCTTTTTAATTCTGTAGTGATGCATGGACAAACCCATGTAATTTAGGCATGGCCACTAAATGTGAACCATTACAGCAAAACCAATCACTTAAACAGTTTAAACATGAGATATTCAGTTTTCCTTATTTAGTTTTGATGAGTTTTCCAATGCACCAATATTTGAAAACAGATTAGAATCAGAAGTAATTTAAGTTTTGTTTTTTTTTTCTCTCTAAATCTGAGTAAACAGCCAAAGATGATACGTGTTTGCCTTTCAAAAGTCCTGAACCATACTTTAATTTTACAACAAACCTACAGTGGGGCAAATAAGTATTTACTCAACCACTAATTGTGCAAGTTCTCCCACTTGAAAATATTAGAGAGGCCTGTAATTGTCAACATGGGTAAACCTAAACCATGAGAGACAGAATGTGGAAAAAAAAAAAGAAAATCACATTGTTTGATTTTTAAAGAATTTATTTGCAAATCATGGTTGAAAATAAGTATTTGGTCAATACCAAAAGTTCATCTCAATACTTTGTTATGTACCCTTTGTTGGCAATAACGGAGGCCAAACATTTTCTGTAACTCTTCACTACCCTTTGTTGGCAATAACAGAGGCTAAACGTTTTCTGTAACTCTTCACAAGCTTTTCACATACTGTTGCTGGTATTTTGGCCCATTCCTCCATGCAGAGCTCCTCTAGAGCAGTAATGTTTTGGGCTGTCGTTGGGCAACACGGACTTTCAACTCTCTCCACAGATTTTCTATGGGGTTGAAATCTGGAGACTGGCTAGGCCACTCCAGGACCTTGAAATGCTTCTTACGAAGCCACTCCTTTGTTGCCCTGGCTGTGTGTTTGGGATCATTGTCATCCTGAAAGACTCAGCCAAGTCTCATCTTCAATGCCCTTGCTGATGGAATGAGATTTTCACTCAAAATCTCTCGATACATGGCCCCATTCATTATTTCCTTTACACAGATCAGTCGTCCTGGTCCCTTTGCAGAAAAACAGCCCCAAACCATGATGTTTCCACCCCCATGCTTCAGAGTGGGTATGGTGCAATTCAGTATTCTTTTTCCTGCAAACACGAGAAACTGTGTTTCTACCAAAAAGTTCTATTTTGGTTTCATCTGACCATAACACATTCTCCCAGTCCTCTTCTGGATCATCCAAATGCTCTCTAGCGACCCACAGACGGGCCTGGACGTGTACTTTCTTCAGCAGGGGGACCCGTCTAGCAGTGCAGGATTTGAGTCCCTGGCGGCACATTGTGTTACAGATAGTAGCCTTTGTTACTGTAGTCCCAGCCCTCTGTAGGTCATTCAATAGATCCCCCCGTTTGGTTCTCGGATTTTTGCTCACCGTTGTTATCATTTTGACGCCACGGGGTGTGGAAGGAGTTGAAAGTCAGTGTTGCCCAACGACAGCCCCAAAACATCACTGCTCTAGAGGAGATCTGCATTGAGGAATGGGCCAAAATACCAGCAACAGTATGTGAAAAGCTTGTGAAGAGTTACAGAAAACGTTTGGCCTCCGTTATTGCCAACAAAAGGTACATAACAAAGTATTGAGATGAACTTTTGGTATTGACCAAAAACTTGCACAATTAGTGGTTGACTAAATACTTATTTACCCCACTGTAAATATTTGGCGGTATACTACGTCTAACACACAGCACAGTGGCAAATGTGTTGTGCTTGGTACATATATTAAAAATACAGTGGGTTAGCAAACTTTGTAACAATGACCACTCTCAAAATACGAATAGCATATTTTCGATAAGGTACAGATCAAAGGAACACTAGTCACATTATGGTTACGGTATCAATGAAAAAGTTGTGCTACCACACTGTTTCCCGCGGCGTTGCATTTAACAGTTGACAACTGAAAGCCACGCAAAAATGCAAGACTTGTGGATATATATTTTTTTTATTACTAATGCTATGGTGGGTCTGCTTACAACAATGTGGTCACAAATTTAATCTCCATCCTTAAAGGGAATATTTCTTTGGTAAGATTTTATTCATAAATCGTTTTAGAAATACCTCAAATATTTATATAATGAGCTATGGCCTGTGAGGCGCCATATTTAATTTTATACAGTAGGTTGCACAAGAGCCAACTTTCATTAGACAGGGTTTCACTATATTACTGCATTGTATACCAATTAATTGAATTACTATCATCACAGAGGTCAAAAGATGGCACAGACAGAGTTGGACAATCTAAAGACCCTACAAAGGTTAGATAGAACCAACAAAGCCAACATGGTACACATGAAGGAGCACTTCTACTTCCGGAACCATCTGTGCATTACCTTTGAGCTATTTGAGTAAGTTGAACATTTTCCTGGCTTCATATCCCAAGGTCTGTGGATTCATTGTGGGGGTTTTTTTGGGTTTTTTTCCAGAAAGGACCTCCACAAAGCACTAGTTGAGAGCAAATTGCGACGACTGTGCGAAGCCGACATTAGAAAATATGCCATCGATGTGCTCAAATGTCTGAAGGTTCTCAAAGATGTGCAACTCATCCACGGAGACTTAAAACCGGTAAGGAGATACATATAAAAAAATGTCTAAAGAAAAATACATGCTGATCCTTCAGTATTGATAGAGCAGGCACATTTATGGACAAAGCAGGCAGATAAATACTGGATCTACATTTTTACGACTGCAACTATCTTCCCGGGTCGTGAATAACACTACTTGTCTAATAAAGAGGAAGACTGATTTGACAAGAAAATACAGTGTCGTTTAAAAACAGAAGCCAATTTGTTAATGAAAGCACTAAAATATAGACCACTTCAACCAAATACAGTACATACCATTAAGACTTCATGGCCCTGTCAACAGAATAAACCAGACACATATCTTGTAATACTACTTTTTTTTCTGACAAATGTGTTCTTTATTAAGCACCACCACCAGTAAACAAGATGGCTCCAAAGACAGAATCTGTCCATTACGAAGTATTTTTGTAGTCATAAACAAAAGTGACTTATCTTTGAACTGAATCAAAGCAAGAAATTGCAAAACATCTCCATGAGAGAAGAATCTATATTTTGGCTATGTATTGACGTGTTACTGACCAAACCCGTAAATGAGCAATAATCAATTTATTTCAGGATTAAAAAAAATAAAGTATGATCTTACCTAAACACTAATGTTATTTAAATAACCTGGGATCATGGATGGAGCCCTGTGGAACTCATTCTACATGGACAGCCTAAACCATTTTAACATGCAGTAACCTCGCCATATCTAAATTGAAGGCAACATGAATAATTTGACACAATCGAACTGGGTATCATTAGTCCCGAACTTTAATGACACTCTTGGATTATTTAAGGAAAATATCCTATTGGACAAGGAAAACAATGCAGCAGTAAGTGACTTCGGCGGGAGCATCTTTATCAGAGGTGAGACTACTAGATGGTGAGATATGAGCCCAGTAAAACCATTTGCAGACATTTTACGTTAAGGCTGGTGGAGACACCCAATCTGTTTTAACCTCCCGCAGGTCGGCCGACCAATCAGACACTAGCGTACATGGCTCCGGAGCGTCTGCTTGGCAAGTGTTGTACCACAGCCTCGGACATGTGGAGCCTCGGCTGCACGCTGGCTGAGCTCGACTGGGGCCTATTTCTCTTTAAAGGCAAAGACAAAGGCGACATTTTCAATTGTATAACAAGGGTGAATATGAGCGCATAACAATTCAGTCTTGACATGTGAGCCGCTGCTGCTGTTAGCATCTTGAACGTGACTGTTCCTTAGGTCCTGGGTCTCCCACCAATTGACTTGATGAATGCAGCGAGCCGGAAAAACTACTGTGTTGGTGAGGTTTAAAAGGCTTATTAAACCAAGTCTTTGGTGCAATAATGTTATCGTGACCACATGCTCTACCAATTTCTAGATGGTTCAGATACTGAAGAAAAAAAGCCCCCAAGGACCCCACTGGCAACAAGACTGAAGTCCAAGAATCCAAAGTTTCTGGACTTTATTCGGTGCTGTCTCGAGTAGGTTCATATTATGACAACAAATATAGTGTACAGAATTGTATGACAGTCTATTAAGTGCTTGTCAATTGCTGAGCAGGTATGATGCAACAAAGCGGCTCACGCCGGAGAAGGCTTTGCGACATCCGTGGATCAAGCAGGCAACCAAACATACATGTGAGTGATCACTGCTTATGTATGGGTCATAATGGGGATAATTGCTTAAATTGTTTTTTTTTTTTTTTTTTTGGGGGGGGGGGGAGTTAGGTGGGTTCAGGACTGCAGACATTGGGACTTCATGTTAATGGACATGTCTGAGTTTCTGAATGCAGTCCGAGTGTTGCACTAATGCTGTATTGCAGACTTATAAAACTGAGATATAGGAGCGTACAATATATTGCCTTAAAGGGTTCTCAATCTGCAGTCAATGTCGTGGTGGGGTAACGTATTGCTTTGCGCCATATTTTGTAGATTGGGCTCTGATTGTGTTGTTGAAAATTGTCAAATTGATGAGTTCTTAGTTTTCCGGAAGACGGCCCAAGCGGTTAATGTGACTGGAAAACTACCATAATTATTTATGCAAGATTTCCTTGTCAGGTCTGACATTTGTTTACTGGCATTTTCAAGTTCCCGCTAATTACAATGTACAGTGACCCCTTGTTTTTCATGATTAATGGGGACCGCCCCCCACCACGGTAATCGAAGTTCGCGAAGTAGAGGTGCAGCTTATTTACATAAAATGTTAATGTTTTATTGGTGTGTTCAATGTAATTATTCAAATTTAGCATTGGAAAGAGATACATATAAGACATGATTTTTCCCTTTTTTTCCTCCAAAGTATAATTCTTTATTAAACTTAATTGAGTGAGTCCTCTCAAATCAACTGATGCTGCTTAGAAGAGCACACAACACAATGAGTTTCCATAGCGACTCCAGCCAATGTTTAAAAAGTTAACCAGGCGACGGCCTTTGAAAGGTAGTTGTCTGGCCACTTAAAAGCAGCTCCCTTGTCACTCATTGTTAATTTTAACAAGCTGCAGCTGCCTGGTGAGAAAGAAACACTTCAGGAGGGAGAGTGGATGGAACATCTCAAAAAAAAAAAAATCCGCGATGGAGTGAGGGCGTGATGGTTGAAGCGCGAAGTAGCAAGGGATCACTGTACCGTGATTTTCGGACTATAAGGCGCACCTGGCTATAAGCCACCCACCAAATCTGACACGAAAACAGCCTTTGTTCATAGATAAACCACCTCGCATTATAAACTGCAGCTGCCCTTATAGATAAGCCACACCGGACTGTAAGCCGCAGCTGTCCTCACTATATAATGAGAAATTTACACCCAAAGGATATTAACCGCTAACACTTTATTTAACAGCGTTATCAAAAGACTCATTAGACCGTTATAATTGTGACATGTCACTGTCATGAGCATTATTGATTGTTAATGACAGATGTCACTTAGTGTCATCCAGCAAATTATCTGTTTTGAATGGATGTAAAAGCCGAGGACATAAATGGAGTTAGTGACAAAATTTCCCGGATGACACTTAAAGACATCTGTCCCTAGCATTCATTAATGCCCATGACAGTGTCATGTCATCATTATGTCGGTCTTATGACAGTCTTACGGCGCAAAATAAATATTCAAATAAAGTGTTACCTATTAACCCAAATAAACCACCAAATGAGCCGCACTGGTTTATAAACCGCAGGATACAAAATGAAGGAAAAAAGTAGCGGTTTCAGGGCATTAACCTTTTCTAAAATCTTGGGATTCACAGTACAGCTGCATTTGACATTCATACACTAATCAATTGGAAAACAAAATGTGGCAGAAATAAAAATAGCGGGACAGAATGTGTGGATCCGAAAAGAGGAATTTATAAATTGTTTATTAGCAAATAATAATAGTAATAATACATTTATTATAAATTCTGTTTTGTAACTGAGTTGAGAATTGCAGCAAATTTAACCGCACCATTTGGTTGACGGTGATGACATTACTGTGTACAATATTTGTTATATACATAGGATGCTTGCTTTTGTAGCATTAACAGTTGTTAACATTCTTGAAAAGGTGCATTTTTTCTGTTTCCACTTTTACTCAGATAACAGACCGACAATAAGCAGCTTACTGAAGAGAGAGAAGATTCCACCGCCAATGTTGCAGCCAGTGCCACAGTACAAATAAGCTCTTGAGATCAACGATATCAGACTGGATGGCCATTTGTCGACAGGCTTTTTATTTCTTTATCTTGACTATGCCCATATTGACAAAACTCAACCTGATACTGGGTGTTTGTATCACCTTGCAGTCTGACATTCTTTTGCCCTCAAACCCATAAGGCTAAAGAATAACAGTACTACTGACCAACCCTTTTTTTTTAACCTTCAACGTAGCCTGTTTTGAGTTGGTTGTCCTGTCTTATCCAAATGAGCTGCTCTTCACGCCACGCCACTACTTCAAGGCCATTTCGAAGCATGGCATTTATTGCCATACGGAAGAAGCGCGTGCCCATAAAGACAGAATAAGCATATTTTCATTCGCTGTATTATGTAAGTTAACTGCATTTTTACAAAATTCAGTTAAAAGTCGATCACTCACACAATTTGAGAAAGAGGCAGATGAAAGTGACTTAGTTGTGCAATTTCCCACTTGATGAGTGGGCAGGTGCCCAGCTGTTTGTACACAAGCAATTAAAAAGTCAATTTTCTCAAAAAGTCCACTTACAAGATGCACCCTTACTGTATGTTTTAAGCTCGTCTGCTCGTCAGCAGAAAGTTGCCAAGACAGACAAAGCTTTTTAAACTATAATTAATCCTGTGTAGCCAGCAGCTTCCTCCACAGAGCACCGTGGGTCATTAACTGGCGATAAGAATTCCAGCTTTTGTATGCAATAACGGTGCATAGGGTTTCCTGCTGTAGCTGCAAATGAGTAAAGGGGGCGAGGGGGGCTGAACGCTGAATGCACCAGAAAGTGAATTTAAAACACAAATGTAATTAGGACGACAGGTTTAGCTCCCTCTGCGTGTCTGCAGACACCATGATGCAGCGGGCCTGACCTGCGAATTTACAAACTGAGGCAAAAAGGTCAACGAGGGGACTGCTTGCCAATGCGGTGTGAACTGCTTGCGAAGCGTTTAATGCTTTTAGATTGACATTTACCACTTCCATCTTATATTTGAAAGACGTCTGAGTAAAATAGTTGGTGATACCGTAAAAGGTTGCTGTTGGGTAATGAACACTTTGTCAGGTCCATTTTTCCAACTCATTTTGAAAGAGAGAGGGATTTCAGTGGTGTTCTGGGACAAGATGGATGAGAGCTTTAGTTTTAAGAGATCAATGTATCCTTTGCCATTGACAGTGATAGATGTTCAATCCATTTGACTTGCCATTCCCTCCCATTTGCCTGGATTTGATAATTGTACACTCGTGTGCATTTTCCATTTTCACTGTTATGGATTTGTCGTCTAACGATGTCAATGGCAGCGACTGATTTGTAATTTTCACTATTCAAACTTTTGGAATTATCAATCTGTCACTAGGTTTGAGAATGAAACTCCTACAGAAAAGAATGTAGCAGTTCTCATGGAAAAGAACGTAGCAGTTCTCATGGTTCGCCACAGGGTGAGCAGAACTGCAGATTGAACTAAAATTGATACTTTTTTTTAGGTATTCAATCCTCCCGCCCCTAATGAATACAAAGTTCCTTTCTGGTAACCGATTCCTTTTTAAACCAAGTTACGGAATGATAATCCCAATAGTTTGAAGAGGGACAGAAAATAACATTTTTCGAAAGAACACAGTCACATCAAACAATTGTGATGAAAAAGTGTGGTTTTGTGCAATGATCATTTTTCAAATGTTGATTTTTTTTCTTGTGGTCTTTGATGAGATCTTGATAATCGCGCCTGTTTCAGTGGAATCAGCAATAAATAGACATTAATATTCACACAGACATGACATGAACCAGTGGTCCAAAGCTTGCTTCAGATGAATGTAAACTTTGCATTTGACTAAGAAATTGAAGTGGAGGAGCACAATTGTCAACCTGCCGAAGTGATTTTGGCAGAATTTAATTTCAAGGCACCTGCACACAAATCCAAAACTACCATTATCTGCTTGAATAGCCATGAAACAATAGTACTCGACTGGCCAGCAGAGGAGAACCCCGCTGTAAATCTATGCAGTATTGTCAAGCGGAAAGGTGACAGAACAGAAAAAACACAATCACACCAGAACTATGCCAAAAGCTGATCGCAATCCTATTCTGCCTTATTGCTAATCAATGCAAAAAGTGACACAAAAGACTACTGAACGACCTAAAGTCCAACATTTTTTGTTTTATATCCTTGAGATATTTGGTGAAATACTGGTTTTGTTCTTTTTTTTTTTAACCTGTCATGATCAAAATTAAAAACGAAGGCTTTTAGGGAACTAAAAGATACAGGTTTTTCATTTTAAAACACATTCAGACTTTTCCTATAGAGTTAAAATAAAAGATAAAAATCATTGTTTCCTCTGAACAAATCAGAATTTTTGTTTGCCTTTGAATAAAAATATTAATAAAACTGAGCTCTATGTCGAAGCTAGCTATGAATTTTCATTTGCCAAAATCCCAACATTTCTGGAGGCGCATGGCTGACCCGAGGCCACATGCAGTGTGAACATGACTAATGCGCGCACCGCGTCGCTGCGGATGCGGTCGCTTTACTTGGCGAATGGCAGGAAGCCGCAGGCGGTGCGGGAAGAGTCAGACATCATCGCGTCAAGGCCCGCCACGCTCGAGTAAGCTTGTCCATTAACGATAGACTAACTTGGTCCATTAGAGCCAGCTAACGGGCTTTCTCGGGCTAACAGCGGCCCAAGTACTGCAAACATTATGTGTCTGATCACTCCCGAATGGGTTGAAAAATGTTAAATAATTGTTACATCTTGAGCCATCTTGAAACTATTGATTGCTTTTTATGTAATACCGTTTTTGCGTTATTTAGAAATGGAATGCATTATTTTCATTCTTGCTAGTTATGCTTCGTTTTAACTCATTTCTTTTTTGGTTTGCCTTCATTGATTAAGTAATGCATTTTAATTTCGCGTCTGAGAAAAGCTTATCATTTTCCAAAATTGACGCTGTTAAAAGTCAGGATTCTGCTGCTACACTCTGTCGCTTTTGTTGTGGTGTCAAAGCATGTGACTGGAATCCGGAATTTTTCATTCACACCTCTTGAGTTGTGAGGAAACTTTAAATATATTTTAAATTGGAAATCACTAAGGCAACCGCTTGCTGGGCTTCCTGGAATATTGTGCACACTGGGCTTGCAAATGTTCTGCTTGGTTTTTTGAATTGTTGAGTTTCTTTTTTACTTTCTTTTAGCAGCAATCTTGTAGCAGTGAACATCATGACAGAATATGCCGTCACTACATTGTTGACATTGAAACAAATAAACATGCTGACACAACCAAAACACATATTTGAAGGTTACTAGTGCTTATTCATTCGAGAACGACAAATATTTCAATTACAGGTCGACCATATCCGCCTCGAAGCTTTGCGGAAATTATTTCCCCAAACAGACTATAATGTTGTAGTTGCAAAACAACATACATGGTCGCCAATTCAAACAACTGATGTTTGCTAGTTAGGACATTTTCAAAGTTTCCAAGGATCAACACAGCCACTGGGGCACAATTAATGAAACAAATTTTGAGAAAACTTGACCAAATAAGCATATTCATGCTCGAACAGTTGATTGCCATAACTCTGAATGCCTAGTCAATCAAAAACATCGCTAGCCAGATCTAATCAGCTGACACGAGATACTTCCCTTTAAAGACACACTCAAAGACACCTAATACGATGAGTTTGGCAATCCAATTGGACAAATCACATCACAGGGGTATCCTTCAAAGACATTTACAGAGGTAGGTTTATAGCAAAAATATTTCATTGGTTTAATTTCACTGTTTATGGGTGGGGAATCCGGAAATGCAACCCTAGATATGTAGTAAAGACATTCTGGCACTTTCCAGCCCAAAGAAACAAGACACTAAAAGTTCAGATGTTCACCAGTATCATACCTCGTCCTCAACTCGACCTCTTGTCTAATTTTAAATTTTGCTCACCTGCCAGCAGCGCTGCATCATTTCAAGCCGCCGCAAGCTTGCCACGAGCTTCGTTTCAGACTTCTCGGTCATCCGACACCTGCTGCAGAGATGAGCCTATTTTGCTCTCTTAAATGATACTGAGAGCATCCTCCTCCCTGCCTTCCTTTTCCTTACTCTCCCTCATCCCTCCCTCGCGGCCCGCCTTCCAGAGCTACCCACTGTACCGCAATTTTTCTACACCCAATGCATGCATCCTCTTGAATTGATATCTAGAAAGCACAAATATCAATTTTTTCCTTTGAGAGTCTCCACAATAGATTAAAAAGCAATTGGTTGAAATGCTTTATGGCTATATGGAATCTTGTTCATACACAAATGGATGACAAAGCTTAGCTTTTTTGGGGATCGCCACGATAGATTAAAAAGCAATTGGTTGAAATGCTTTATTGCAAAATGGAATCTTGTTCACACACAAATGGAGGACAAAGCTCAGCTTCTTTTGGGTGGGAGGAAACACAAGTTGCTGGTGCTTATTCATCACGGCTCAATATGCTTCCCACCCGCCTCTCTGCACCCACACAAGCTGTATCTCTTTGCCATGTTACAAGCCAGAATCCTGCTGACAGAAATGGACCACGTAGTGACCAACAAAAAATTTAAAGCAAAAGTAAGCTAACATTTTAATTGATGCGCTGTGAATTACAAAGAACGAAGCCTTGGACACAACACAGAAGATTGTGTCCAGGTTGGTCCTCCATTCTCAAACACAAAATACCACGTTCTATAATGATATATGTACATACACCAAATCCACCAGACTAAGGAATGGACATTTTGTTCTCCAAGGAAAATAATTGATTCTTCAGTAATCAGCAGTAGAACATTTGTATGTTTAGTAAATGCCAGCCGTTTTCTCCAAAGTTTTCTGGTCAATTTGTCATCGCCAACTTGGCTGATGTCATCTAAAATGATGCAATGCTACCATCTACTGGCAGTTGTGCATTAGGAAAATTGTTTGCAAGTTTTAAATTTACAGTAGAGTGGCATTAGACTCTCCACAATACGTCCTAATGGATAAATGTAATTACCGAGTGGGTACGTCAATGACAATGACTTTTAGAATGACGAATATACTCACCAACTGCAGTTAAATAATAGATTATTCAACATAAATAAACATATATATAATTATTATTTTAATCCCTTAATGAAGTCATTATAATAATATTCCTAACTAAATAGAAAATTCAAATTTTACAAAAAGATACCGAGGAAATAATTTATTCTCCTGGTCATCAAAAGTAACCACAGTCCAACCAATCAATATGAAACATTGTAGTTGTCATCTGCGTAAATAATAAAACATAGAATATAGTATGCCTAGGATTCGACAGTAACTAACGAAATCTAAAGAAAAAGGATGGAATTTAAATGATTTGAGCTTGATTAACTGAATTTATTTTAATGCCTCTTTTGGCTATTTATGCAACCTTTTTATGTAGTACGCATCGGAGCAGTGACTCTTTTCCAATCTGTAATTTTCTTTTGCACTGTGGTACTTCCTTGTGCTGAGCTACTGGAAATAAACAGAATAGACAGCCGAACCCAGTCGATAAAATGGGCTGCAGGCATAAGAAGTAAGAAACTCACATGGGGATACGAGCCAGGCTTGGCAGCATTTAGTGGCCTGACGGTCCTCCTCCACCCTCTGGTGGGTATAGTGTTACAGTAACAGCTTTGTCGGAATGAATACGCAACAGCACTGTTGTGGTTTTACAACTCACATCCAGGCCTGAAGGTTAAGAATCAGGGATCACTGCCATATGCCAAAATGGATTGGATGTTTATTGCCACCAATAGCAGCCAAAGAGTACATAGTGGTATGAAAAAGTATCTGATCCTTTTGGAATTTCTCACATTTATGCATAAAATCATCATCAAATGTGATATTTGTCAAAATCACAGATGAAAATACAGAGTCTGCTTTAACTAAAGCCACCCAGAAATGTATAGGTTTTCACATTTTAATGAGGATAGCATGCAAACAATTACAGAAGGGGGAAAAATAAGTAACTGAACCCTCTGCCTAAGGAGACTTAAAGAGCAATTGAAACCAATTTTCAACAAACATTTTAAGTCAAGTGTGTGCCCAATCACTGATGAGTGGGTTAAAGCTGCTCTGCCCACTATACAACACACACCTGGTAAGAAATGTCTTGATGAGAAGCATTGGCTTGTCTGGCTCGGTCAAAAGAGCTGTCTGAAGACCTGCGATCAAGGATTGTTGATTTGCATAAAGCTGGGAAAGAATACAAAACCATCTCAAAAAGTCTGGATGTTCATCAATCGACAGTCAGAGACGCTGTCTACAAATAGAGAGAGTTTTCCACTTTTGGTTCTCTCCCAAGGAGTGGCCGTCCACCTAAGATGATGCCAAGAGTTCAGCGCAGAATACTCAGAGAGGTCAAAAAGAAAGAGTCTGCTAAAGACTTACAGAAATCACTGGCACAGTCCAAAATCTCTGTGCACACATCTGTTATATATAAAACTATAGCAATGAATGGTGTTCATGGGAAGACTCCACGGAGGAACCCACTGCTATCTAAAAAACGTTGCTCGTTTATTGTACTCAAGAAGGCACTTGGACACCCCAGAAGTTTTGGCTAAATATTTTGTGGACTGATGAAAACAAAGTTGATTTGTTTGGGAGTAACACAACATCATGTGTGGAGGAAAAATGGAATAGCTGACCAACATCAACACCTCATCCCCACTGTGAAGCATGGGGGAGGGAGCTGTTTTGCTGCCTCACAGTCTGGACAACTTGCAATCATTAATGGAAGAATGAATTCAAACGTTTATCAGGATGTTTTGCAGGAAAACCTGAGGCCGTCTGTCAGAAAGTTAAATGGGAAGAATGGGCCAAGATTAGTCCTAATCGAAGTGCCATAATGAACTGCCGCTACACGAAGCCTCTGGTTGAAGTCATTGCTACCAAAGGTCGGGCCACGAAATATTGAATGTGATGGTTCACTTACTTGTTTTCCCCCTTCTGTCATTGTTTGCATACTATGCTCATTAAAATATGAAAACCTACAAATGTTTGGGTGGTTTTAGTTAAAGCACACACAGTTTTTTTCATCTGTGTGATTTTGACAAAGCTCAGATCACATTTAATGGTGATTTTATGCAGAAATTTGAGAAATTCCAATAGGTTCACATTCTTTTTCATACCACTGCATGTTAACCTAACATTCAACTTTTTGAAAAGAAAAATCTAATCAAAGCCTACAACATTAGACATAATTTCATCATTTGACAGTATCCTGTGCTGCCTTGCTCTCATTTTTTTCCCACTTAATTTCTGGTTCTGTCTTTCCCACGAATACCTATATCTAAGCCTAAAGCTTCCTCAAGGACTATTAATTAAACTTGATCCAAAAATATGGATAACCGCACAATCTTTTTCAACAGAAGTCCAGGTATTATGACATTTCTGTCCAATAAAAAACACATTTCAAACTAAGGCCACAATAAAATGTGTACAAATATCACTCATTATTATTGCAATAACAGCAAAGCCAATACTAAATCTCTGTTTTAATGTTTGTCATAATTTCGGTGCCTGGAGTTTTTTGTTTTTTAAATTATTAGGTGGTTGATTTAAAAAGACTACCAACCGCTGGGTTAGTGTAAGGTTTTAAAATGATACTCATGTTGGATTAAATTTAGGGTTTTAAAAAAAATAAATTACATCTCTACTTTCAATATTGAGGACAGCCGGTAGAGAATGAATTAGCAGATGCATTATAACAACGCGCGCTCTGCCCACAATGAACTGATGCTCTTTTTTCTTGTTTTCTCCTTGGAACAATGGTTTTAATATTAAGATGTAGAAGAGTCATTAGAGACAATCCGCTGAGGCACAGTTTCCCAATTAGTCGGCTCTTTAGCCTCGCTCTTTGTCATGTAGTACTGACAAGCACTTTAATGTATAGGGCGGTCATGTTCACTATGACTCCGCTTCAAAAAAAAAAAAAAAAGATGCATGTGAATATATTTCAGTAACAGTAAAATTGTTTTCATGCTTAAAATTCTTAGTGAAGAAAAATCAGATGCTTTTCCATGCCGTTAACTCATTGGCAGGCATTGACGGAGCTAAACGTGCATTCTATTTGAACTGGAAAGGTTGTTCATTCCTTGCCGGCCCTCCCAGTTCAAATGGATTGGATGTCTTGTAGTGACAAACTAAATTAAATTCACAGCAGAAAAATAATGAAGCCACATGATTGAGTGTCTATTATCGTCAATAGAATTGAATAATGGATTTTTTTTTCTTATCAATGTTGCTCATGTGTATTTTTTCCTAAACGGTTTTCTCCTTGAGTCGTATAAAATTAGTAAGGGATTGTTGTTCCACCTGTTGTGTTGGTGTGGTGTAACCTACGAGGGGCATTCAAAATGTAATGCACTCAAGTGCATTGCTCGTACAAGATTTTACGAATCTTGGTTATATTTGGCACAAACACTATAGGACACACCTTTTTGCGATTGTTAAATGTGTTTTTCTTATTTTCAGATTTTTAGAGCTTAAACTAGCTTCCAAAATGGCTGCCCCTCTTGAAGCTCGTCAGAAACAAAGAGCTGTAATCAAATTCCTTGTTGCAGAGGGAGAAACCCCTCTAACCCCTGACCCCCCATTACTGGAGATGAAACATGGGTATACCATTTTGAACCTGAATCTAAAAGGAGGTCATTGGGATGGCGTCACCCAAATTCACCAAGGACCGAAAAGTTCAAGGCCCAAAAATCAGCGGGCAAAATTATGGCCACCGTTTTTGGGGATTCTCAAGGTGTAATCCTTGTGGATTTTTTGCCAAAGTGGGAAACCATTAACTCTGAGGTATACATTGAGACTCTTAGGAAGCTCAAAGCAAGAATTCGACGTGTTCGGCCCAACTTGGACATGATAAATGTGCTCCTCCAGCATGACAGTGCACGTCCTCACACAAGCATCAGGACCATGGAGGTCATCACTTCATTTGGATGGACTGTGATACCACATTCATCATATTCTCCTGATTTGGCACCGTCAGACTACCTCCTCTTTGGTCCAATGAAAGAAGGACTCCAGGGCAACCGATATGGCAATGACGATGAAGTGAAAACTGCTGTCAAAAATTGGCTTAGAGATCAACCAGCTGAGTTCTACAACACTGGTACATGCCCTCGTTCATAGGTGGACTGTAGCTCTTGAGAGAGGTGGAGACTATGTGGAAAAGAAGTAAGAATGTAATCCTCACACTTGTACCTTTTGATGTATAATACATGTTGCTATTACAATTTGTTTGTACATAATAAAATTAGGTGCATTACTTTTTGAATACCCCTCGTATAACAGCATTTCCATGAAAAGATGATCTTAAATAGAACATCCCCCAATTATCATAATGAGCATAAGGAGTAATTTTTGCCAATTGTGAGATTATAGTCAACATCATTGTCAATTATAATGGCATGCGACAACATAGCTGTTGTAATTGTCTCACATCAGGCTCCTAATGGGAGGAACAGTTGCTGATGAACGTCATTCCACAGCCGGAATGACAATTACGAAAGAAATGTCACGACATTTATGATGGCGGCCTCCTCCTCCTCCTTGCGGGAGGCGACAAAGGCAAGCGCTGACAGCGAAGCATCGATGGCAATCAAGCTAATGAAGAGATTAATTGGCCAGACGCTCACAAGTGGGTTGGAGACGAGCTGAGTAATGCAAGTCATACAGTTATGGATACCTAAAAAAAATTGTGACTGCTGGCAGCGATTATTCGCCAGTGAGTAAAGCAAAGGGGGGGGGGGGGGGTGCAGCAGAACATGTGGACAGATAATATACTTAATACTCACAAGCAAATATACTTTATCCTCTGCAAAGAACAACTAAGGCTAGGTTCAGACTGCAGGTCTTAATGGATGAATCCAATTTTTTTCGTGTTTTTACGACTCGAGTGAGGCATTGACTTGATGGTTTGAACATGACAATTCGCATAAAAGTGGACCATTTCAAATCCAATCTGGGTCACTTTTGTATGTGGTTTAAATCCAATCTTGGCCACATTTTTCCAGAATGTGGCAGCGGTCTGAACTGTCAAGTCTCCCAAATCGGAATTAATGCAGCAATTACGTCAGCACAGAGCGAAAGCGTCAGGCAGGACGGCAGCGATGTAGCTGTGCATTAGCGTTAGCGCCTAGATTGAACGGGGCTTTTACGTTGGAAATGGGCTTGACCACAGTCATACAAAAATGAAATGAAAAAAAGTATAAGCCAGATAATGTTTGATTTTCTTTCTGTGCGTCAAATGAGTACTAGTAATGTTTCAGTATTGCTTATATGGCCGACTCGGGGCAAACTGACGCACACACAAAAGGCTTTTGTGTGTGCATCCTGCAAGCACAGTGTGTGTATGCGTTCTATCAGTCCATATAAACTATAAATATAAGACTAAACGGGGATTATTAATGTCTGTTATTTGTGTCCTCTTTTTGCAAATCAAAATATGATAAACCTGGAATGACATACGTACAGCCAGCATGATAAGTTTTTTTTTTTTCTTCTAATGCTTCGGTGCATGCGGGTCAGTTTGCTCAGCGCTTCTCGGACTGCGAATAGGTGCGCATGCGTAATACTTGAACGGACTCTATGGACAAAGGCAGTCAGAACGAGCACGCAACAAAACAAATGACAAAAAATTGGAATTGTGCACTAAGACCTACAGTATGAACCTATTACTAGAGTATACTAAGCATTTGTCTCATTTACCTTCCATCCAAGTCGTATGACTGCCCCTGGTGGCCAAGGTGCACACAACAGAGGGAGCACCACAATGTCTATTTAATATATACATATACTGGACTGTCTCAGAAAATTAGAATACACAATATTCTAATTTTTTGAGACAGTCCTGTGTATATATACAGGACTGTCTCAGGAAATTAGAATACACAATATTCTAATTTCCTGACTGTCTCAGGAAATTAGAATATTGTGTATTCTAATTTCCTGAGACAGTCCAGTATATATATATATATATATACAGTGCCTTGCAAAAGTATTCGGCCCCCTTGAACCTTGCAACTTTTCGCCACATTTCAGGTTTCAAACAAAGATATAAAATTTTAATTTTTTGTCAAGAATCAACAACAAGTGGGACACAATCGTGAAGTGGAACAAAATTTATTGGATAATTTAAACTTTTTTAACAAATAAAAAACTGAAAAGTGGGGCGTGCAATATTATTCGGCCCCCTTGCGTTAATACTTTGTAGCGCCACCTTTTGCTCCAATTACAGCTGCAAGTCGCTTGGGGTATGTTTCTATCAGTTTTGCACATCGAGAAACTGACATTCTTTCCCATTCTTCCTTGCAAAACAGCTCGAGCTCAGTGAGGTTGGATGGAGAGTGTTTGTGAACAGCAGTCTTCAGCTCTTTCCACAGATTCTCGATTGGATTCAGGTCTGGACTTTGACTTGGCCATTCTAACACCTGGATACGTTTATTTTTTAACCATTCCATTGTAGATTTGGCTTTATGTTTTGGATCATTGTCCTGTTGGAAGATAAATCTCCGTCCCAGTCTCAGGTCTTGTGCAGATACCAACAGGTTTTCTTCCAGAATGTTCCTGTATTTGGCTGCATCCATCTTCCCGTCAATTTTAAACATCTTCCCTGTCCCTGCCGAAGAAAAGCAGGCCCAAACCATGATGCTGCCACCACCATGTTTGACAGTGGTGATGGTGTGTTCAGGGTGATGAGCTGTGTTGCTTTTACGCCAAACATATAGTTTTGCATTGTGGCCAAAAAGTTCAATTTTGGTTTCATCTGACCAGAGCACCTTCTTCTACATGTTTGGTGTGTCTCCCAGGTGGCTTGTGGCAAACTTTAAACGAGACTTTTTATGGATATCTTTGAGAAATGGCTTTCTTCTTGACACTCTTCCATAAAGGCCAGATTTGTGCAGTGTACGACTGATTGTTGTCCTATGGACAGACTCTCCCACCTCAGCTGTAGATCTCTGCAGTTCATCCAGAGTGATCATGGGCCTCTTGGCTGCATCTCTGATCAGTTTTCTCCTTGTTTGAGAAGAAAGTTTGGAAGGACGGCCGGGTCTTGGTAGATTTGCAGTGGTCTGATGCTCCTTCCATTTCAATATGATGGCTTGCACAGTGCTCCTTGAGATGTTTAAAGCTTGGGAAATCTTTTTGTATCCAAATCCGGCTTTAAACTTCTCCACAACAATGTCTCGGACCTGCCTGGTGTGTTCCTTGGTTTTCATAATGCTCTCTGCACTTTAAACAGAACCCTGAGACTATCACAGAGCAGGTGCATTTATACGGAGACTTGATTACACACAGGTGGATTCTATTTATCATCATCGGTCATTTAGGACAACATCGGATCATTCAGAGATCCTCACTGAACTTCTGGAGTGAGTTTGCTGCACTGAAAGTAAAGGGGCCGAATAATATTGCACGCCCCACTTTTCAGTTTTTTATTTGTTAAAAAAGTTTAAATTATCCAATAAATGTTGTTCCACTTCACGATTGTGTCCCACTTGTTGTTGATTCTTGACAAAAAAATAAAATTTCATATCTTTATGTTTGAAGCCTGAAATGTGGCGAAAGGTTGCAAGATTCAAGGGGGCCGAATACTTCTGCAAGGCACTGTATATATATATATTTTTTAACTTTGTCTTTAATTGTGCCATTAGTTCAGAGTTCATAAAATCCATTAATTAATTCCCAAAACACATTACAAAGATTTTGACTGTTTTTTAGGGGGAAGCTGGAATGGATTAATTCCATTTCCATTCATTCCAATAGGAAATACTAGACTGTTCAAGGGAAAAATAACACATTGTAAATCACTAAAAAATATATAAATGAAAATGAAATGTATCAACCATGGAGGTCTGCATTTGGAGTTATACTCAAAATGAAAGTGGAAAAACACACTCCAACTTGTGTAATGTCCTATAAACAAGTCAAAATGAGGCTCAGTAGTCTGTGTGGCCTCCACGTGCCTGTATGACCTCCCTACAACGCCTGGGCATGCTCCTAATGAAATGACAGAGGGTGTCCTAGGGGTTTTCCTCCCAGATCTGGACCAGGGAGTCACTGAGCTCCTGGACAGTCGGACATCAACTTGGCAGCGCCAGATGGATCTAAACATAATGTCCCAGAAGTGGTCTATTTAGGTCAGGCAAACATGGGGGGCAGTAAATGTTATCAATTCCTTTTTTCCTTCAGGAACTGCTTGCATACTCCAGCCACATGAGGTTGGGCATTGTCGTGGACCAGGAGGAACCTACGTCCTACAGCTTATGACAATGGGTCCAAGGATTTCATGTTGTTGCCTAATAGCAGTCAGTTTGCCATTATCTAACCTGAAAAGGTCTGTGTGTCCTTCCAGGGATATGCCTCTCCTGACCATCACTGACCCACCACCACACCGGTCATGCTGAATGATGTTGTAGGCAGCATAATGTGCTCCATGGCCTCTCAGGACCTTTTCATTTTGCATGTGCTCAGGTTGAACCTGCTTTCATTGGTGAAGAAATTCAAATTCTGTTGGTCTATGGCATATCCCAATCGAGCTCTACAGTGATGGGCAGTGAGCATGGGGCTCAGTACAGGATGTCGGGCCTTTATGCCATCATCATGGAGCCCGTTTCTGATTGTTTGGTCAGAAACATTCACACGAGTGGCCTGCTGGAGGTCATTTTGTAGGGCTCCAGCAGTGCCTATCCTGTTCCTCCTCAAACAAAGGAGCAGATATCGATCCTACTGAGGGTTTACGCACCCTCTGCGGCCCTGTCCAGCTCTCCTGGAGTAACTACCCGTCTCCAGGAATCTCCAATAGGCCGCCAGGTTGCTCCTCGGACTGTCCAGGAACTCAGTGATGCCCTGGTCCAGATCTAGGAGGATATCCCTCAGGAGAACGTCCGCCACCTCATCAGGAGCATGCCGAGGCATTGTAGGGAGGTCATACTGGCCAGGAAGCCACACACACAACTGAGCCTTATTTTGACTTGTTTAAAGGACATTACATCAAAGTTGTATCAGCCTGTAGTGTGTTTTTCCACTTTATTTTTTAGTATAACTCCAAATACGGACTTCCATGGGTTGATACATTTGATTTTCATGGATAATTTTTGTGTGCCTTTGTTGTCTGCACATTCAGCTACGGAAAGAACAAAGTATTTGATAAAAATATTTTATTTATTCAGATTGATAACGTGTTACTTTAGTGTTCCCTTCATTTTTTGAGCAGTGTATTTGAGTTACAAATGTGGTCTTCATCGAATCAAATCCGTATCTTAAGACACTAAAATCTTTTTGGAGAAATTAGCCCGGCTAATAGATGCCTGACCCCATTTGCGTTAGTGAACCCCGCAGCTACGTCACAAAATTTTCTTTCGAGGGAATCCAGTCACAGAAGAAAGTAAAAACCAGGAGATTAGCCGAGAAATGAATCGCTCATTTGCTTGAATGAAATCATTAAAAAAATTTTAAAAAATAAAAAAAGAGGGCAATAAAATGAGAGGAAGGAATGATATTGAGCTATTTAAAATGAGCGCCGACAGAGCCAAGACGTAATGACTCGGTGATTATAATCAGGAGCAGTGCAAAAGCGAGGCACCCCCCCACCCCCACCCTCCCTCACAGGTTTAATACTGAGTAATCTGCAATTTACAAGAAACTTTTTTGCATATGATGTCTATGTTAGGGCCTCTGCTCCTCACTCCTGAGTTCTCAACTGCCTCCGGCAGGTGTGCATATTTTATCCTAATTACAGGTTGGAGGTCAGACGGGTGGAGCGGCCACAGGTGCAGGCTATCACCATCAGCAGCCTTTAAAAGCCAGTGGACGCCTCACCTCGTCGCCAGATCAACTCGTCTGTTTCCTACGTCAGTTGTTTCTCGCATTCCTATATGATATCTTTGCTCACTGGCTTACGACTTCCTTGCTCTTGTCCCAGGTCCTGTTTTCTGCGCGCCCCTTGTCGGATTCCACGCCTGCCTTGCTTCCGAGCCTCCTCGTCTTACGCCAGCTCATCTACCACGAGCCAAGTCATCCACCCCAGCCACATTCTCGTGATCGCCAATAAACGATTACTCCTCTCACCCCCTGTGTGTCTGCTTTGGGATCCCCTCTTGCTCACGCAACCCTAACAGTTTGATCTGGCCATAAATGGATCCCGCAGACAATCCCGCCGCCTCGCCCACGTCCCTCCAGCACCACCACCAAGCCTTACAATTCCTCTTCAATAAGGTAACGGACATTTCCCATTCACTCCAAGCCATACAAGAGCAGCTCACACCACTTCCACAAGCCCGCTTAGCCCAGTCAGCCCCAGGTTACGATGCTACCCCTCCGTGCCACATACCCGCATGTAACCCGGCGTCATTGGCTACAGGCCGAGAGCCTCACGTCCCCGCACCGGCTCCTTACGACGGCAACCTCGGCACTTGTCGCGCCTTTCTTGTACAATGTAGCCTTGTGTTTGAGCTACAGCCCTCCACGTACCACGAGGAAAAAATAAAGATCGCCTACCTCATCTCTTGCTTGCGGGGTGTTGCGCTTCAATGGGCCTCCTTAGTGTGGGAAAATGGTTCCTCCGTATGTGACACGTACTCCAGTTTTACTGAGGAGATGAAAAAAATCTTTGACCATCCGATCCGCGGGAGAGAAGCAGCGAAGCGGCTCATGTCTGTTCGTCAGGGGACTCGGAGCGTCGCCGAGTTCTCGGTGGAGTTCAGGACGTTAGCGGTGGAAAGCCGCTTCAACGACGCAGCGCTCCAGGAGGTTTTCACCGGCGCATTGAACGAATCCTTGAAAGATGAATTGGCCACACGGGACGGGCCGGATTCTCTGGACAACTTGATTCGATTATCGATTCAAATCGATAATCGCCAGCGGGAGAGGAAGAGACAACGCATGGAACAGCTGGGCGACCCGCGCACTCGCCTCGCTGCTTTTCCGCCCCCGCCTCCACTTCCTGTAAAGGCCGCTGAGGCTGCGCTGGCGACATCTCCCCCTGCTGTGAACGCCGAGCCAACGCAGGTGGGACGTACCAGGCTCTCCAGGGAGGAACGCACACGCAGGTACGACGCACGTCTTTGTGTTTATTGTGGAAAGAGTGGACATTTTCTACGCACCTGCCCAGTGCGTCCAGAACCGCCATTACAAGGACTACTAGTAAGTCACATGTCTCATGCTTCCTCACGTCGGCTCCAGCTCACAGCTACCCTCTTCTTAAAGGGCCAGTCACGCACTGTTACTGCCCTAGTTGATTGTGGTTCAGACGAAAACTTTATTGACCACGAACTTGTTAACCAACTAGGGCTGGCGACACACCAGCTCCCCCTTCCATTGAAGACCACTGCACTCAATGGCCAGCTCCTCTTCAGTGTGGACAAGAAGACTGAGCCCATCAAGCTCCTCCTGTCGGGCAACCACCAAGAGGTGAGCGCTTTCCTTGTTTTTGTAAGCCCCCACACTCCATTGGTCCTCGGGTTACCGTGGCTTAGGAAACACAATCCCTCCATTGATTGGACCCATCCAAAACTGACTGCATGGAGTGAATTCTGTCACAATAATTGTCTCAAATCTGCACTAGTGCCGTCGTATCCTGTCCAGAAGGTGGAGCCACCTGACTTGTCGGCTGTTCCAGAATGCTACCATGACCTCTGGCAGGTGTTTAGTAAAGATCATGCCATGTCGCTCCCACCTCACCGTCCATACGACTGCGCCATCGATCTCCTTCCTGGTGCTGCCCTTCCCAAGGGTCGGTTGTTTAACATTTCAGAACCAGAGAGGGAGGCGATGGAGGAGTACATCACCGAATCCCTGGCCACTGGTACCATCCGTCCATCCTCCTCCCCGGTCGGTGCAGGATTCTTCTTTGTGGGCAAGAAGGATGGCGGCCTGCGGCCCTGTATCGACTATCGAGCCCTGAACGACATTACCATTAAGAACAGGTACCCTCTTCCACTCATCGACTCCGCATTCACCCCCCTCTATAGCGCTACAGTTTTCAGTAAGCTTGACCTGCGCCGTGCTTATCACCTCGTCCGCATCAGGGAAGGCGATGAGTGGAAAACTGCATTCAATACGGCCTTAGGGCATTATGAATACCTGGTCATGCCTTTTGGCCTCACAAACGCCCCTGCAGTTTTCCAGAACCTGGTCAACGATGTCCTCAGGGACTTCATTAACAGATTTGTGGTGGTGTACCTCGACGACATCCTGGTGTTCTCACGCACCCCCTCAGAACACGAAGATCATGTCCGTCAGGTCCTCCAACGTCTCCTCGAAAACAGGCTCTTCGTGAAGGCTGAGAAATGCGAGTTTCACGTCGCCGAAACAACATTTCTTGGCCACATTGTGGGCAAAGGGCAGTTTCGTATGGACCCGGCCAAAGTGGCGGCGGTCCTTGAGTGGCCACGCCCTTCGGACAGAAAGCAGCTCCAGCGCTTTCTCGGATTCGCCAACTACTACCGCAGGTTCATCCGCAATTACAGCAGGGTTGCAGCCCCTCTCTCAGCCCTCACCTCTACCACCACACGATTCTGTTGGTCTGACGCTGCCAGTTCCGCCTTCAAAGACCTCAAGGCCCGTTTCACTTCAGCACCTGTGTTGGTCCCGCCTAACCCGTCTCTTCAATTCATTGTAGAGGTCGACGCTTCAGAGACTGGCGTGGGTGCAGTTCTGTCACAACGGCGGCCGGCTGATGGCAAGGTGCACCCATGTGCTTACTTCTCCCGGAGGCTGTCTCCTGCTGAGCGAAACTACAGCATCGGGGACAGAGAGCTCTTGGCAGTCAAGATGGCCTTGGAAGAATGGCGCCACCATCTGGAGGGAACATCCCAGCCCTTCCTCGTGTTAACCGATCACAAGAACCTTGAATACCTGAAGTCAGCAAAGAGACTAAACCCACGACAAGCGAGGTGGGCCTTGTTTTTCTCCCGTTTCAACTTCACTCTGTCTTACATCCCAGGTTCAAAAAACGCCAAGCCAGACGCCCTCTCACGCCAGTTCCAGGCCAGCGAACCAAAGGAGGATCCCGCTCCCATCCTACCCCAGACCTGCTTTCTTGCCTCGATGGAGTGGGAGATCGAGAAAAAGGTGAAGGAAGCCCACTGTGAACACCCGGACCCCCGAGAGGGCCCTCAGTCTGACCTCTTTGTTCCCGAGTCCCTACGTTCCCAGGTGCTGGAGTGGGCGCACTCGTCCCGCCTCTTTTGCCACCCCGGCATCAGAAGGACGCTTGCCGTGCTGCGCCAGCGGTTTTGGTGGCCTTCCATGTCAGAAGACGCAAGATCATTTGTCCTCGCCTGTACCGTTTGCGCCCGTAGCAAGACATCCACCAAACCCAGCTCCGGACTCCTCCGACCCTTGCCCATCCCGAGTCGCCCTTGGTCACACATCGCCCTGGATTTCGTAACCGGTCTCCCTCCTTCCAGAGGCAACACAGTCATTCTCACAGTGGTGGATAGATTCTCCAAGGCAGCCCATTTCGTCCCCCTTCACAAGCTCCCTTCAGCCAAGGAAACATCTGATCTGCTCACCCACCACGTATTCCGCCTACATGGCATCCCAGTGGACATAGTCTCCGACAGAGGACCGCAGTTCACATCACAGGTCTGGAGGGCTTTCTGTGCTGCACTAGGTATCGGTGTTAGTCTGTCTTCTGGGTACCACCCACAAACCAACGGGCAATGCGAGCGCGCAAACCAGCAGCTCGAAGCAGCCCTCCGCTGTACCACACAGGCCCATCCCAACACTTGGAGTGACCAGCTCCCTTGGATTGAATACGCGCACAACTCCCTGCCTAACGCCTCCTCCGGTATGTCCCCATTCCATTGCTCTTTGGGCTACCAACCCCCGCTGTTTCCCTCGCAGGAGCAAGACATTGCGGTCCCGTCAGTCCAGAGCCATGTCAATCGGTGCTCCAGAGTCTGGGAGCAGGCACGCTCTGCACTCCTACGTGCCTCCGATAAGTCCCGCGCGCAGTCTGACCGCCGCCGCACGCCTGCGCCTGTCTATGTAGTTGGCCAACAGGTGTGGCTTTCATCCAAGTCCTTGCCGGTGAAGACGGGGTCTGCAAAGTTGACTCCCCGGTTTGTTGGACCCTATGTGATTGAGAAGGTGGTGAATCCTGCTGCCGTTCGCCTCAAGCTCCCAGCCCACTTCCGTGTCCACCCTACCTTCCATGTCTCCCACGTGAAGCCTGTCTCAACGAGTCCCTTGTCCCCCCCTGTTCCGCCCCCTCCACCACCTCTGTCGGTCGATGGGGGTCCTGCTTACCGTGTGCGGCGCCTGTTGGATGTCCGCCGCCGCGGTAGGGGTCTTCAGTACCTCGTGGACTGGGAGGGTTATGGTCCTGAGGAGCGCTCCTGGGTCCCGTCCCGGTGGGTGCTGTCTCGGGCGCTCATTCGGGATTTCCACCGCGCCCACCCTGATCGCCTTCGTCGTGCGCCGGGTGGCGCCCGTGGGAGGGGGGGTCCTGTTAGGGCCTCTGCTCCTCACTCCTGAGTTCTCAACTGCCTCCGGCAGGTGTGCATATTTTATCCTAATTACAGGTTGGAGGTCAGACGGGTGGAGCGGCCACAGGTGCAGGCTATCACCATCAGCAGCCTTTAAAAGCCAGTGGACGCCTCACCTCGTCGCCAGATCAACTCGTCTGTTTCCTACGTCAGTTGTTTCTCGCATTCCTATATGATATCTTTGCTCACTGGCTTACGACTTCCTTGCTCTTGTCCCAGGTCCTGTTTTCTGCGCGCCCCTTGTCGGATTCCACGCCTGCCTTGCTTCCGAGCCTCCTCGTCTTACGCCAGCTCATCTACCACGAGCCAAGTCATCCACCCCAGCCACATTCTCGTGATCGCCAATAAACGATTACTCCTCTCACCCCCTGTGTGTCTGCTTTGGGATCCCCTCTTGCTCACGCAACCCTAACAGTCTAAGCCTAAAAAAAATTGTAACCTCCGCAGGGTGACAAAATACAATTGTTAACACTTGCTCTGAACAAAGCATGCGAGAATAACCTTGAGGCATGACCCACATGCTTCTTAGAGAAACTGACCTTATTATTATCTGATCAAATGTAGCAGCCTGTCACATTACAGATAGCATTTGAAATCAATAAGACTCAACGTATGACAAGATAGCATCATTCCTATTTTTGGGGGGGGGTGAGGAATTTGGCAAGCCAACGTCCAGCATCTTTGGTCCTTTAAAATCCATAGGCGGGGAATTAAGAGATCCTGTCAGATTCAGATTGATGGAAAATTCGAAGACCCCAGACAAGGACAAACTGTTGACATGACATTTTGTCCCAGCTGGGTTTCAATATCCTTAACTCATTGCCTGCCACTGATTGCAATAGATATCCAATCCATTTGATCGAGGAAACCACTATCACACCTGTTAGTTGAAAAATTAGTTACTAGGTTTAGTCTAACAAAAGTACCTAAACCCTGATAGTGCAATCAATAGAAGGTATTTTTTTTCCTTTGAACCCACTATTGAACAAGCTCAACCTCAAGTATTGACAACGACACAAATGTATCGTTGTTACCTCAGGTTGAGCTATCTAGAAGCTGAGGATGCTCTCGGGCCAGCTGGTATTATTAACTTTCCTCCATCTGCTCTTGTGGCCGTGTTTAGTCACACTATCCTGGTACCATGCTGGGAGGCTCTGTTCCCAGCAGAACATCAAGTCCCTATTTACTGACTCATTTTGCATCGTAAGGGGTAAATTTAGCAAAACCCTGGAGTCTTATTTTAGTGGACATATCTATCATAAGAGAATGCTCGAAAATATTTCAAGACACCGCGCATGAAAATGAACAGGAAGAGTGGGCAACTTTGGTTTGAAGCGTCCATTTCTCATATACTTGCGCATTTTGACTGAATTCACGGTCAAAATGGATTGGCGGTCCATTGCCTTCAATGATAGTGAATGCGTTGATGTAGGCAGAACATGGTGTCAAATGTTTTGAGAGTCCGTCTAATGCTCACAAACTGTTGACAACTGATTGGCATACTATAAATTTTCCATTCATTTCAATTTTTTATAGCGTTTCAATTATCTTAAAAGACGTTCCTACAATAGATGCAGAAAATATGCATCTTTTCCATTAGGGCTGCAGCTATCGATTATTTTAGTAGTCGATCAATCGATGAACTAGCCAAGTTAGTTTAAATAATCGAGTAATCGTATAAGGAACATAAAAAATTAAAATACATGAACTGAGCCTCAAACGGTATGAAAAAATAAATAAATGAGGATCTAGGTACAACAAAAGAACAATTGCCAAACTTACATAGGAAAAGACTGCTAGCTTAAATGCTATAAAATGCTAACTTTTGTTTTACAATGATCTTAACAAATAGTTCAAACACATTATCCCACATAAAAAAAAAAAACGGCTAAATATACCTATGAACTAAATTACGAACGCATTAAAAAAACATTAGCTGAAACAAAAACTTACGCTTATGTTGGTCTAAACAGGGAGCAGCTGGATTCAGCCATGTGAAATGAGTTGCGTCATATTCACTGTCGCCACTAGAGGGCAGTGTATCCACACAAATCAATAAAACTAAATGCAAACACTTTCAAAACAAACCATCACAACGCCACTTTATTTAATCGAATACTTGAAGCAGCTAAATTTAATTTTAATCTTTTTTCTAATTGAATTACTGGAGTTAATCAATTCATCGTTGCAGCACTAATTTAATTGTCAAATGTCATAAATTGTCCACTTGTGCCTCATTTGGATTATATTTTATATTGATCATGTACACTCTATTGGGAATTTCGTACACTGCAATCGACTTACCAGAAGAAGGCTCTTGTCTTGTAAGCACTCTTCTCTGATCTGCAATAGCAATATGACATCACTCTTATGAATATTTTGTATAAGAACAAGTTTCACATCAACAACAGCTTTAAATTTATACTTTCAGCAGAGATTAACGGTAATTGGCTCTAAAGATGACGTGTCACAGTACCCCCTCCAGAGAACCACGTGATCATGATCTGCATCATTTCGCTACATTGATCCCCACCCGCTTATCTGCCCTGTTGCATGCCTGTCTGCCAGCCAGCCGCTAACTATCCTAGATGGGATTGAGTCAAGGATGGGAAAGGACAACTGCCAAGTCTGGGCGTGGGAGTGTGATAGTGACTGGCGGTAAAGATGAAGGTTCACGTCACGCTGCATTCATTACCGGTAAGTTAAAGTAAACACTAAAACAGCTAGAGGTATTGTACTCAGTGTACTGTAAGTAGGTTACTTATCAGTACTCTCCTAATATCTAATATTTTTTGTGCCATGTACTGTGCTTAGCGTTTCAATTCACTTGTTGCTAGAATTTACTACTAAATGTAATATTCCTGAAATTTTGGGTGTCTCAATAAAATATATTTTATTTTTGTATACAAGTAAAAAAACAACAACCACAAAAACACTGTTGTTCAAAAATATTATCCAACAGGTAACACAATGGCCACAGAAATGAAGTAAGACATGAAGACAGTGACAGATTGAAAGAAAGCAGGGTACTCATAACAAACAAACTGATGATACACCAAGGAACATCTTGACTGGGCACTTGGAGGAAGCTGATTGGTCAACACAAAGAAAGTGCAGAGAAGGATATTTGAAAATGGAAACCTAATCAGACAAAACAAGAAACCTACACAGACAAAAGCAAACAAAACAAAATCAAAAATAGTATAAACCATAACTTATATAAAGGGACCTTAAGAAGAAATTGGCATTTTGTTTTAAGCATTTATAAATGCAGAATCGACACTGGGTAAAACAATAAACGTTGTACTCAAGTTTCTTTTTATTATTATTATTATTATTTTTAAATACAATTGTCCTTCTTTTCTCTCTTTCCTCCCCTTGTTACGATCGACTGCATTTTCCGATATATACCCATCATAATACAAATATCCACGAAGGAGTACCGGTATTCAAAACCCCCCGCTACACATACAAAAAAACACTGTTTAGACATAAGAAGGTACAGGATACATCTGACCAAGACACCGAACAGGACGGTAGGAAAAAACAAATTCACTAATGAAAGAACACCGTGTTGTCACTACATGGTGGTACAATCATTTAATCTTCTTGAAACACATTTTGTTTTGAAGGTTTTTAATCCAATATCACCTCTCTGCCATGGGAGGTGCCAGCTGCTGGCTTGGACGCTTGCATGCAGCGAACAATCAGACGGCACTGGTCCAATCATGCAGCACTTGCACTCTCCCTAGACACTCTCATATAGAAATCATATATTTCCTTTTTATTAACTGTAATAAAGTCATTCGACCGCAGCAGCTGCACTCCTGCCCACTCCTTGTAGCTTTGCACTTTGTATTGACTCGTATGGACTCATTATTTGGCACAGTCACCTCACTGTTGTTTTCTAGTTCTAGTGTGCAAGTGTTTTCAAAAGATCAGACAAGAATTTAAAGGGCATGAACTGCTAACTTAGCGTGTTTATTTGACATTTTCTGTGTTGCTGCTGGTGGTCCTTGTGTTTTGTGTTTACAGTGGAAATATTAACCATCCAATCGGTGACCACTCCGATGACGATACACTATTTTGGTGCTTAAAGCCTGTATTGTGATGTGTTTAATCAGTAATCGCTAAGAAATAATCAGGAGATCAACAGCTACCCAGTGTGCGTTACTATTAAGTGTATGTATGTATATATATATATATATATATATATATATATATATATATATATATATATATATATATATATATATATATATATATATATATATATATATATATATATATATATATATATATATATATATTAGGGCTGTTTTAGTTAAGTTTTAAGTTAGTCTAAACTGAACTGTAAGTACTGGCAGGATTTTGAGTTTTTGCAGTGTTCAAAATAAATGTATGATACCAGCTGTATTGGACCACATTTATTCAGCAATGACTACTAAGCTAAAACTGACAGTTAGCTTTATTATGTTTTAATTTTACACCCTCATCACTCTACAGCGCTATGTTTTTACAGATTAAATAAAGCCTGTATGTAAGACACGTTAGCCACGCATCGACAGTGGTCATAATCAATAGACCCTACCCACCGACGTCACAAAATCACGTGCTCGCTGTATGGTTCCGCCCACTTGTCCGTCATTTTGTGTCTGTATTATCAATGGTCTCAATTGATCGAGCAATTTATAATGCATTTCATGGAAGACCCGGTGCTTTCGGATGCCGTAAACTCACTTGATGCGTTGCATAAAAGGCGTTATGTGGAAAAGCTTCAGTTTATCCATTCGCCAGATCCATATTTGATGCCTAAATCGATGTTTTTCGACCCGCTGTCTCCGCCGTATTTGCCTGACATCTGCTAGCTACCCTGAACTGTACAACTATCTTGTCTACACAAAATCAGCCTATTCTCACGAAAGTTTGAAAAACTTTAAGAGCTTGGAGGCTTATAAATACTTCGTTGCTGGTTGGGTGAAACAGGTCCATGAAAATTCGGCAGGAATCTATCTTGTGCTTGGAAAGGTGAGTTACGAAATTTTCAATTCAAAATCTTTTGTTATTGCTAACATCCACTGTCAAGTCTAATGTATTTCATGTCGTTTGTCAATGGAGTTAGGGCTTTTAATGTTTATATGGTTTAGCGATAGCACTCTGACTACATACATACCTGTATGTTGTCGGCGATTAGCCTAGCAATGATTTTAATTGTGGTTGTCAGCCCAAAACCCTCTAAATATATATTAAATGCATCTTACCAGATATAAAATGACTACTACATAATCTGTGGTAATCGTTTGGAGCCCAGTTTTCTCGTCGAATTGCAGCAGCCCATCTCGCTCTCTTCTCTCCGGGTCTCTCGGAATCCGGTAGAACTTCAAGTCTCTCCGTCTTCTCCGTCTATCTTCTCTGTTATTGCAACCGACCGCCACACACGCCTTCACCATTTTGATTATTAATGTTAACGAGCAGAAAAACACGTCGTAAATAGGAGGAATGTACGTAGCCGTAACAGGGAAACATGATGTGTTGACGGACAATTGGGCGGCACCAGTCAGGAGGAAGGAGTTGTGACGTCACGTGGGTAGGGTCTATAGAAACCTAGCCCTCCGAAGGGCTAACGTTACATGAGTGAGTGACAGTAACGTTATATTTATTAGTGATGAGAAGTCTACTGCTTAAAGATGGCGGCTGTTTACTAACGCTGCCCAGACGCGGCCGAGTCTGTCATTTCGCATTTAGTCCTAAATGCATGCGATATCTATGAGACGCATCGGACACTACCTGCTACCAAACTAGCATCATGCGGGGGTAGTTTATAGCAACGTCAGCATAGTTTGTAGCGGCTGTCGGCTGCGGTAAGTTTTTTAAAAAAAATTTTTTAATTGCTTCTTCCTCTACGCATGTGACATCAGTGCGTTGTCCCGCATTAAAAGTAGTTCGGGCAAAACGTGATGCTTAAAGCTGGCAAAATTGAATAATTCCTCGAGGTGAATGAAATTACTCGGATCAGTTTTTAAACTCGAGTTACTCGAGTTGCTCGAGTATTCGTTTCAGCTCTAATATATATATATATATATATATATATATATATATATATATATATATATATATATATATATATATATATATATATATATATATATGGCAGAAAACACAGAAAAGACTGAAAAAGCAGTGTCTGCTCTTGCACGCCTCTTTAAAATAAACTGCTGTATTTTAAGCCAAAAGAACTGTTGTGTTTGATAGAACAATATGTCTATATACTGCCATAGCAGATTCATGGCGCAATAAGCCCCACAACTATTTTTAATTTGTCTGTTGTACCCTGGAAACCCCCGTTTACAGACGTCGCACAACTGCTTTTGTTTCAACCCAGCCATGAAATGAAGGTAATTAATTATATTTATTATTCAAAACGTCTGTCATTTTTAGCTTAGAATCATTAACTGATGTCTAATATTCGTTTAAAAAAAAAAACCCTGAATATTTTCACTCGCATATTTTAAACTTTTAAACAAATTATGTCACAATGAAAAAAATGGCGTCTGTAAAAAAGTCACGGATATTTACCTCATAACTATCGCTTAATTGTATATTTTTGTTACTGTCGCACGCATTTTCTCTGATGTGTTAGATGATAAATAATCGATTCAAACAAAGAAAAAAAAAATGTTTAAATGGGTAAATATATGAAAAATAAAATCTCTACCACTCTTTGATGTCTGCGATTTCTGCATCGCGACCCTCGTTGTATTACCATATTTCACCCATTAAATCCGCCAAAAATCCGGCTGTGACCACTCACAGCTGTGTCTTGACACTCGGTGAGACATGCTACATGGAGTTTTTGGATCGAAATGAGGTAAGAATGCGATAATATCTCGTTAAAATCATGGTGTCTTTAATTATGCTCTGTTATGCTCTCACCTACAGTTTTTTTTTTTTTTTTTTTAATTGAGATTTTAAGCTTTCCAATGATGCACATATGCATATAGGACAATTTTGAAATTTGGCCAAATTGGGGTTCTCAGAGTGGCGGAACTTCAAGTCACCTGAGTGTTTTCCGCCATATATATATATATATATATATATATATTATATATAGAGAGAGACCCTACTCACGTGACGTCACAGCTCCGCTCTCCTGAATGGTACCACCCACTTGTCCGTCAAAACATAGTGTTAACCTGTTACGGCTACGTACATTTCTCCTATTTACGGCGTGTTTTTCTGCTCCTTAACATTAATAATCAAAATGGTGAAGGCGTGTGTGGCTGTTGGTTGCACTAACAGAGAAGATGGAAGGAGAGACTTGAAGTTTTACCGTATTCCGAGGGATCCAAAGAGGAGAGCGAAATGGACGGCTGCAATTCGACGTGAAAACTGGGCACCAAAAAATCACCACAGACTATGTAGTAGTCATTTTATATCCGGTAAGATGCATTTAAGATATACTTAGGGGGTTTTGGGCTGACAAATAACCACAATTAAGATCATTGCGAGGCTAATCGCCGACAACATACGACGTAATACGACATAGTTTCAAATTCAAGATGTTTGTGACTTCCCTTTCTTCCACCATCGTTATTTTTTTAATAATATTTAGCTGGTACCAAGTGAAAGAAACTGGCCTCGTCTACGGAGCTGACAAATAACCACAATTAAGATCATTGCGAGGCTAATCGCCGACAACATACGACGTAGTACGACATAGTTTCAAATTCAAGATGTTTGTGACTTCCCTTTCTTCCACCATTGTTATTTTTTTGAATAATATTTAGCTGGTACCAAGTGAAAGAAACTGGCCTCGTCTACGGGGCTGACAAATAACCACAATTAAGATCATTGCTAGGCTAATCGCCGACAACATACACGTATGTATGTCGTGAGAGTGCTATCGCTAAACCATATAAACATTAAAAGCCTTAACTCCATTGACAAACGACATGAAATACATTAGACTTGACAGTGGATGTTAGCAATAACAAAAGATTTTGAATTGAAAATTTCGTAACTCACCTTTCCAAGCACAAGATAGATTCCTGCCGAACGAGGACCTGTTTCACCCAACCAGCAACGAAGTATTTATAAGCCTCCAAGCTCTTGAAGTTTTTCAAATTTTCGTGGGAATAGGCTGATTTTGTGTGGACAAGATAATTGTAAATATCAGCGTAGCAGATGTCAGGCAGACAGGGCGAAGACAGTGGGTCGAAAACCATCGATTTGGGCATCAAATATGGATCTGGCGACTGTATAGAACGAAGCTTTTCCTCATAACGCCTTTTATGCAACAGATCCAGTGAGTTTGCGGCATCAGAAAGCACCGGGTCTTCCATGAAATGCATTTTAAATTCCGCCATCAATTGAAAACAATGCTAATACAGAGTCAAAATGACGGACAAGTGGGCGGAACCATACAGCGAGCACGTGGTTTTATGACGTTGGTGGGTAGGCTCTATATATATATATATATATATATATATATATATATATATATATATATATATATATATATATATATATATATATATATATATATATATATATATATATATATATATATATATATATATATATATATTTATGAGGTCTGGAGTGGTCACAGTAGTCAATCAGAACTGGAGTCTCAATGACACTTCAAAAACTATCAGGCCACAGCCGCCACAGTCTAAAAATCTGATTAATAATTTGCTGGTGGACTTTAAAATAGTGCTTTTCAGATTCCAGGCAACATTGTGCAAATGTTTCCACAGCACTAAAGTGTACACCATACCAATGTTGCCACAGTTTATAGAATGCTCTCATGTCACATTTTATTCACTGGCATCCATTAAGGTGACGTATTAGTAATAACCATAAGTAAGAATGTGACTGGGGTGGAAATTCATTTCTTAGTCGCTAGAGGGAGACAGTTCGACAATCGAATGAGTAGCTGAATTGAAAGTTCACACTACACAGAACGTTCTAGGAGGTTATCCATCAGTCATGCTGGTGAGTCTAATGGTGATGATAGCGCTACTTAGGTGCCAAGAAGGCAGAGGATTGTTAGATAACTGCAACAGGATTTGAATTTGTGAGTGAGAGGGGAGGGGGGGCAATATAAGCTGATATCTTTATTTCAATGACTTGTCACGGTCATAAAACAAAGTCATACTCCAATAACTCCATTGTGGACTAAAGGTTTGGAAAAGGTCAGTAAATCTCTATTAAACTGCAACAGCTCACATGAATTAGTGGCAGACTGAATGATATTGTGGCAAAGTGACATTCACTAAATGGTAAACAGGTAATGGAAGCTAAAGCTAAGCTAATTACCATTAAGACATGGAGCGCTTGATGTAACTTTCAAGCTAGCTACTGTAACCCTAATGCTAACAACTCTTATTGCCACAACAGTTCGGATATTAAAGCTAAGTTAAGATAATTGATTTTTTAATTTTTTTTTTTTTAAAATCCGTCTTACCCTCCATACGCTCCAAACGTGAAGCTTCTCCTCCTCTGAAACATGGTGTGACGAACCTTCACATTGCTACCTTTTTCTTTTTAGGCCTTCTTTTGTTTCTTCACTTTCTTCTGTTCCCTCCTCCCTTGTTGTCACCCTCATTGGTTTTGTGTGTGTGCGTGTCCTCTGTTGTGATGTGAGCATACCTCATCCCTCCTACTGACTTTCCCACTGATGGGAATTACGGCTCACTGAAGGGAGGGACACATATCCATTGTTCTCCGCTATCATTCTATGGTTGTGTGAACGTAGAGGTCATACTGTAAGTGTTAAAGAAATGAATGGAGAACCTCATATCACGGTGACTGTCACATGCCTGACAGGCATAATGTCTCCCAGCATTGCTGTTAACTTATTTAATACTATAGGCTTGCTGTTTTCAACACATATGAATGGATTTTCAAGCCAACTGAACTGAAAGGTGCCCTCTAGCTTGTTTTGCAGTCCATACTTTAATTTAGTAGCTGCGGCATGGGCGTCGCCAGACGTATTTCAATGGGCCATGTGCTCCAGTGTTGATCTGCACTGCCCCAGTATAAATTTCACTGGTAAAAAAACAAAACCCAAAAAAATAAGTCTAAGTTTTAAGTCTACATAGCATGATCTACAGAATGTGCCTATTTGATATGCTCATTTTACTCAATATTCACTCCATATACACAATCTGCATGTACCTCCTTAATATGGTAATTTATGAACGTGACTTTAGCTGTGTTAGGCACAAGACCGTCGACAGGGGAGGGGGCAACCGGGTATGTTGTCCCGGGCCTCTGGACCATAGGGGCCCCTTAATGACCCTTAATTCATTTTACTTTACATTCACATATTTCTTTTTTATTTAAACCATTGTCTGATTAAATATTATGTTCTACTCGATATATACTTAAAAACTTTAACATATTAAATATTTCAAATATATATTTTTTCCTTTTTTTTGCACAACACCCCCACCCTCCCCCCTGTCTTCGCAGAGAATGGTTTGACCCCGCTCTGGCGCACTCAAGTGCTACGCATTTTCTTGTCTTTGCCAGTGACTGTAGCTGGAGGAGAGCGAGCCTTCAGTAAAATGAAAATAATAAAAACTACCTATGCGCCACCATATCACAGGGAAGGCTTAACAACCTAGCCATTGTTACCAAACTGCACTTTATTAAGTTGCGGTGTTCTCAACTCCGCACCGTAGTGTGGAGTGGACGCATGAACGGTTCGTTTGTCAGTTCGTCCAGGTCTTCCTTCGGGACGGTGGCGATGTGCATAAAAACGCAGAGACATGTCGGATGGCTTTTTGCTGGAACGTTTATCAACAATGGGGTACTCACAGCCACTCAACTCAGCGCTGCTGCGCAACAACTCTCAACAACTCCTATCTCACCCTCTTACGCTCGCCCACCTCTTCGTCTGCGCCAAATTGGTAAAGCCGGTCATATTGTAGGGGACAGCGGCCCCTTGGGGCTGCTGGTAACACCATGCTCTCCATTGAGCGTGAGCTAAACAACAAAAACTGGATTTCACTGATGTTATAAATGACTTTGCTGTCAAAAATCTAGGCATCACTGTTTCAGGGCTTGAAAACCCCAGGGATGTGGAGGGGGCAGGCATGGCACGCTCGGTTGTATTGTATTGTAGCCTAATTGGGACAATAGATGGAAATTGTTTGTTTATATTGTGTCACATCACAATACGGTCTGTAAAATTGAACTGTCTCGAATTAAATAATTTGAAAATTTACACTGTTATTGCTTGCAAAGCGTTAAAGTAATGCGTTTGTTTTGGTGACAAGCCGACGGCAGAGTTGGGTTGGGGGGCCCCATATTGGTCTCTTGTCCCGGGCCCCTGAAAGTCTGCTGGCAGCCCTGGGTAGACATATGAGTTGACACTTTTGCGAAGCACCTTTGGGAGATGTGCTGTGTTCAGTTGTCGGGAGATCTGAGTTCCCAAGTTGGAAATCAGCAATGTGTTGTCAAGTCGTAATGTTGGATAATTTAATGCACCAACGATACATCACAAGTTGAGTGACTGTTTGGCGCTTTTTATAGACACCGTTTAATAGACAATCATATTTTAGATTACTTCAAAAACACTTGAATGCAGCATCTACAAGTATATGTGGGTGTGTGTGCCAATCATACAGTAGATGGTGCAAATGACGTCTTCCCGCCTGCTTTACAGGTTAGTGCCAAATAAATTGCCCCCCTTGTTCGTTTTTACTTCTGTGTTGATGTTTGTTTAACCGCCTATTCCCAAGCTTAACTTTTGTTTTTACCTATCAGGCAGTTAAATGCGGTAAACTGCTCTGGTCGCAAATTGAAGTAGCAGAGTAGCTGCTGTCTTTTAGCTAACACGCTATGAATACAATGCCAATTAAATTTGATTTGAGTGAGATGCTCTCACTCAAGAGCTTTGTCTAATATTGTATTATATGATATATGGTATTTGAAATTTATAGATACTGATGCTATTGATTGTTATGTGTTTATATGAACAAAAAAAAAGGATAAAACATGTAGAACAAGAAAAGTAATTTCAGTTACTTAACTTACTTTGCTAAGTAACCTATTACTTTTACAATGAGGTAACTGAGTCACTAACGCAATTACTTTTGGGGAGAAGTAATTTCTAACCGTAACTAATTACTTTTTTGAAGCAAGATTAACAACACTGGTCCCAATTTTGATTTTGGGAAAAAAAAAAAAAAAATCACTTTTTTACAGAAACATGAATTTTGGTTTGATTATATATCGTTTAAAGCGCTATTTCTGACTATTTTTATGATAGATAAATGCTAAAAAATAAAAAATAAAAAAATTTAAAAAAATTGGGCCCACTCGCCAGTGGCCCGCTGTGCTGGAACGGTGTGTTACGCCAGACCGGTAAGAGATTTAGGGTCAGAACAATCCGATACGGTGCTTTAATCCCCAAAATATGACAGCAATTGTCAAAACCTCATGTTAAAAAACCTGCCAGTTTTCCGAACACACATTTTTACAAGAAGAATACAATCTACTAACCTAAGATTTACATACAAACAACAGGTCTAATAAAGTTTCTAGCCGAACTGGGTGGAAATCCTTCCACTGTGGCGACACTGCTGACGAGTCGCATCGATGTGCGCATGCGTGCAGCAAACCACCTTGGACTTACTTGACAGACTGATAGACTGACATGTGATCAGCATGAATAGTTAGCTGTAATTGGTTCAAATGCACATGTGTTTTCTGGAAGAACAACAACAAAAGGGAACATGCCAGAGAGTTAACGAACAACTTGTTGAATTAATGCGATATAAAAGCACAATGCAATGGAAAATTGATTACATCTTTAAGAGAATGAAAAGAGTGGAAGAGGCCATTTTATTTTATTTTGATTTATTTTCATCTTCTGTGTTATTTCCTTATAATTTAAAAAAATCAATGTTTGCATTATCTGCAAAATATATTCTATTTCAATGTGCGTGATCACGACATATTTTATGGATAATTACCGGTAAGTCCATATTGGAACTTTTTTTTTTTTGTTAAGTTACTTATAAAATTTATTGTTAAATGTTTGCATTATCTTCAATTTCGATGTACCTCCAATGTTATGTTCTAAAGTATTTAAAATTGAGGTTTTGCATTTAGATGTAAGGAAATGAGGGAAAATAATATTATTAGATAGAGGTTGGGGTTACTGGTGATTTTGTTAACTGTTATTTTGCACATTAATTTAACAACAACAACAAAAAAGAATAAAAAACACTTTCCAATGTACCATATTTTTTGGACTATAAGTCGCACCTGAGTATAAGTCGATCCAGCCATAAAATGCCCAACGAAGAGAAAAAAAAACATATACAAGTCGCACCGGGGTATAAGTGGAATTTTTTGGGGAAATTTACTTGATAAAATCCAACACATAGAACAGACATGTCATCTTGAAAGGCAATTTAATATAAAAATACAATAGAGAACAACATGCTAAATAAATGTACAGTGTACAGTGCATGAACAACGAAATGTGAATATACTGTCCTACGCTACGGCTCGGTCCTGGCTATACAGCGAACTCCCAAAAGACAATGCTGGACGTCCGTATAATTTGCTGAATCAATTTGGTCCTCGATAGCAAACAGGTTCGCATCAACGTAAATAAATGATAATTAGGTGTTATTACAGTAATAAGTAACAAGTTAGCATGTGTTCGCTATCATTAGCACATCGTTCAAACAACCACACAACTGGCTCTAAGTGTCCGATCGCGGGTGGAAAACACACAACAACAACAGAAAAGATGATATACGCAGGCGTTGCCTCTGTAGAGATAATTTAAAAGCATAAACAATGAAAGTAGGTTCGCAGCCGTCTTTTCTCTCTCGCTAACTCGCCCACTCACTCACTCAGAGCTACGTAGCTGTCCGTCTTCTTCTGGCGTGTGAGCACTCTTCTTCACGTAAACAAGTACGAGTGCGCCCTCACGTGGGCGTGAAAGCGCCACAAACTAAATGCATCCATTTCAAGATAAAAAAGTCAATAATACAATTGAACATACACTGCCAAAGGCAGAACGCGAACATGGCCATAGCTATAAGAGTTATTCAGATAACTATAGCATAAGAACATGCTAACAACTTTACAAAACCATCAGTGTCACTGCAAAACACCAAAATAACATGTGAAATTATATCATAATGTGTTAATAATTCCACACATAAGTCGCTCCTGAGTATAAGTCGCACCCCCAGCCAAAATATGAAAAAAAACGTGACTTACAGTCCGAAAAATACGGTATGCCTTGTTGTAGTAAGTGTAAAACAGCAGCCTCATGCATGTGTAAAAGCTGTTGTGTTTAAATGTGTATAAATGCGCCAAAAGCATTTTTTTTTTTTTTTTTTTTTGCATTTTTGGTTTTAGGAGTTTTGACCCTTCCCCCCATCTTAAAACAAAATCAGGGAGTTCTGGCAATAAATTCTAGTCACTTTCACCCCTGTGTATATATGATAATGCACCACAATATTCTGTCTTTTTATACATTGTTTTTAGACACATTTCCTTACCTGTTACACATTTTTTATTTTTGTTTATTAAAAGGAGTCAAATATCTCATGAAATATGAGTGATGGCAGCAGCTATCAATACACAGAGGTAGTAAATAACTGTTAAATATGGACGCCGCATAGTAAGGTCATAAGCAGAGTCTCGTCAAAGTGACACCTGCACAAACTAAGAAAATGATTACTTTGTATTAGCATTCGGTGAACTGTCTAACTACCTGAAATGAGACGTAAATTATCACGAATTGGAATCACTGCGATAGATAGAGTAACACCTGCCTTAAATTTTCCAGTGGTAATGCAAAATACACACAGCATCATAAACACTTGAACTCATGAATCAGTTTGTTTTATTTCTGTTTACTCCCCTATGTCCTTGTTAGTTTAAGAACACTCCAAACACTGCCACTATCTGCCACTAAACCTGTTATCGTCCCCTCTGGTTCATTGATTGTTCTCCGTCCCACTTTGCATCAGCGGCCTCAATGGACGGACGCCCCCGGTACCCTCAGTCCACCTTTTTAGTTATTCTATTAGGTGCGACTGGACTCTGGCCAGATGGGGGTTATAAATCAAATCAAAAGCTTTAAAGGACAAGATGCGGAATGTGTCCGAACAACACCAAGGTCCTCCCATCCCCTTACGGATTGATTTGGACATTGATTAAGTGTGACTGAATCATTTGTCTTTCACTTTGGAATCATCAAGTCACTCCCTTTGTGAAAAATGACCTCGATCGGCGTGATCTACAAGGACTCGCTCACAAGTCGAGAAGCTTGTTTTTAGAAATTTTTGAATTTTTTTGTCCATTTTAACTCGTTCTCTCCCATTGACGTGGCTGATCGTCCAAACCATTTGAACTGAGAGGGTCTGGAAGAGGTCATTCACTACTACTTCTAGCTCTTATGTGTGGTACTGTTGTATTTGTCGGAAAAAAAAGATACAATCTGGGAAATTATTCTCCTTGTAACTGATTATTTGCTGACCATTTCTGACATCATTATGTTAAATTGATAGCCTTATCGCTAAGAACTGAGTAAAAGAGAAAGTAAGAAAATGGCGAAGTGTAAAGGGCCAATCTTTAATTGCACTGCTTTATAATTAAATTCCTCTTCAAGTAGTCAAAAGCTTTTAAAATGAAAGTAACAATTAAATTAACCCTTTAGCACCGAACGTGTCGGCAACGACAAAATTCTGCATATCATCTTTGAAGCCTTGTCACGCTGTAATTACGTCACCCAAGTGCTGTTAGTTGGTCTCATTTGAAATTGCGGAAGTTGAGGTCCACTACCATTTTTACCTAAAGTGTATGGATCAAGTAAAATAGGAGATTATGCCGTTTGAGTTTTAGAATTTATTATTAAATAAATATTAAAATGCTGCATGGACCATGTGTTTATGTCCATATGTCCATAATTTCTAGTCCTTTTTCAAAAACCAAAAGCATCACGAAAAACTACATTTCCCAGGAGCCATTGTGAGGTCACGATTGACGGACGTAATAACATTTTTAATAAATTGCCGAGCGAGACACCACCTAAGGCAGTATTTCTCAAATAGTGGGGCGCGCCCCCCTGGGGGGGCGCAGAGCGATGCCAGGGGGGGCGCATGTGACCTCGGGGAACATGCTTTTTTTTTTTTTTTGCCGCACTGAAATAAAGTGTACTTGCACATCCACTCAGTGGGTGGCAGTGACGCTCTCATTTTCAGAGTGCGCGCAGTATTTTTGAACTAAGGAAGAGCACTCAGCACAAAACCAATATGAGGAGCAGTGGGCCGCAGCCGTTTAGGAAAACCGTTTTCCAACCGGACTCACTCACGCAGCTTCCACTGTCTTCTCCGGTTCTCACGTCTCCGCCCGAGAAGTGCCATTTTCGGCTTAGGATCGTCACGACGACCGCCCTCACCTACTCGGCCGCTGAGAATGCGCTTTTTTTCGGGCCGTTTGCCTTTTAATATAGTGGGAAATGAGGAACGACCACTGTTTACTGAGTCTAAAAATTATTATAGCGGAGAGTCTGAAGCCAAATCAATTAAGACGCCACTTAAAGACCTCAATCTCATTGATAAGCCGCTTGATTGTTTTTCAGCGAAAGCGTGCCGAATATTGCCAATTGCCACAATCGTTCCGCTTTGTCAGTGTTATATCAGTAAACCAGTGAGCACTGTGGTGAATCGCCACATTATCACCACTGTGAGCAGCGAAAATAAAAACGTTCCTTCTGTCCAAAGACACTTTTTTTCTTCTTCTATTCAGTTTTGTTTTTTTGGGTCAAAATTTTTGGCATATTGTCCTCATGAGTGAATGTTTCTAATCAATTTGAATTTGTTATTATTGACTGATTTTATTACATTTTATTTTTCTGTATCAAATGGTCAAAAATGTACCTTGAGTGTATTTTTATAGTTTGGATGTGACTTTTTTTTTTTTTTTTTTTTTTTAAATTAAGGCAAATTGATGCGCGTCAAGTCTTCTCTGTTACAAACAAAACAATGTTAATAAAGTTATACTTTATTAAAAGTTGATCTATGTTACTTTTTTTCTTTATTAGAAAAAAAGGACACAATGTTAGGCAGATGCGTATTTATATTAGTAATTTTATAGACAAATGATACTATTTACAGTGGCAGCAGAGAGTTTTTTGGGGGGGGCGCGAAACATTTACGTCTTCCTTGGGGGGGCGCAACAGAAAATAATTGAGAAGCACTGACCTAAGGAGAGGGAGGCGAGGTAGCAAATGACGGCTGGTTGGATTGAGCGAGCGACTTTGAAACGTGCGGAATGGTTCGAAAACGAAATTTAGCACAAGCTAATGCATTATTTCATCAACTCGAGGAAGACGATGGGCCAGATTTGTCGTTGTTGTTTTCGGATGAGTCGGACTCGGTGAGTGAGAAGTTATAACAGCGCGCAAAAGGCGGGAGAGGGGGTTATGTGACGTAGTGTGTGTGACATAGCTCTGTGTCCTGTTCAAGAGAAAACTGATTGGCATGCCTGATGAAATTGAACTGAGCTAGTTATTGTCAATATTTTTGTAAAGACTTTTTTTCAATGATATATTTGATATTTTTTTCACTATCAATCTTTGCAATTCTTATGTAGATGTGTGTGTTCGAGAAGCTTGATTGTATGCATACTTTTGATAAGGATGGGAGCCATACCTAACCTCACAAAGAGATATCCTCCAAACCCCTTTTGTGTTGGATGGATAGATGTTATTACTATTTTGCATTGTTGGTCTACTGCATATAACCGGTTTTGACCATAGTATCTAGAAAGGACAAAAACGCCGATGATCATACCTGCTGTTTCTGTTGAATTACTAAATATAAAACTATTCAGTCTAATTTTTTTCTGTCGGATGCTTATCCTAACAAGTTGAATTAATATTATCAACTAGGGGGTGTGACAAAGTATCGAAATGGTGATATATCGTGATACTTTGTATCCCCAAAGGTTATCGATATGCTCCTGCCAAGAATCGAGATATCGTTTTAAAAAGGTGTCAATGTCTAAAAAATAAATAAAAAGGAACCAACAAGTTGCTACAAAAAAATTTCACTAAAATAGGGTCTCAGTTAACTCTAATGTTGCATTGACGGTGCTCGTGGCCCAATCCATTTAGACTAGAAACGTTCGTTCATTCGAAACCAGACCATTTACAGTCATTCTGTCCGATTTTCAGGGCATTTACAGGTCACTTGCTGTTCATTTGAGGGCATTTACAGGTCATTTCCTGTTGAGTTTGAGTCACTGCCTATTCATTTGGGTGATTACCAGGTCACTTCCTGTTATGTAACTCAAAATAAACAGGAAGTAACCCATAAAATACCCCAAAATCAACAGGAAGTAACTGAAAATCAACAGGTATATGACCTTAAATGGCCCAAAATTACCTCATTGCCGCATTGGCTGCCACTGACGGCAGTAGACGTTCAATCCGTTTGAAGTTGGAGGGATGGCAGTAAATGAATGAATGTTCATTCGCTGCCACCCTCCCAGTTCAAATAGATTGGACATCTACTAGTGATAAACTCATTCCAATTCACAGCAGAAGCTTGTTTTTCTGTTTATTAGTCGTTTGTAGAATATCATTGAATGATTTCCTGACCAATGTATTGATAAACGTTGTATCGTCAGATCATCGTTATCGTGAGATTTGTCTCGCAAATCGTATCGTATCGTGAAGTACCAAGAGGTTCCCAATCCTATTATCAACCTTCAAAACATTTTGTTGAGCATGTTTGGTTGTCAATCGAACATCAATATTACAAATTTTGAGAAAAATAATTGTTTTTTTTTGTTTGTTTTTTTGTCTTTTTGGGTCCAAAATGTTGATTATAATTGGCCATTGAAGAAAACAACAGTTTGGACATGAAGGTTATGGTGCCCCTGAAAAAAGGGACCCAACCGAGCTATTGTGAACAATTTATTCTTTGAAATAAAAGGCAAAATCAATGGCATGCAAATTCAGACAAAATACGCTCAGGTGTTAAAGGCTTCACCACAGACAGACACACATTTTCCCCAGTTTTGCTTTTTATTTCATTAATTTTTCATTGCCCAATTGGGGTGGGAGGTTGTTTTGGGGAAGTTTGTCATTAATCCAGGGGTCCCCATCTGCCGGGCCGCGGACCAGTACCGGTCCGTGGCGCATTTGCTACCGGGCCGCACAGAAATAATAATTTAATAACGACCGTATTCTGGCCGAATTAACCCTGTGCCCCTGCTTGACACACTAATATGTCTACTCTAGATATAATACTACGGGATAGATTACAATGCTGTCATTGATTGGACTGCTAGCAGTACCTCTTGTTTGTATATATGATATATTTATGTGCGCTTATCCTCGATAATAGCGTATTACTAGGCCGCGGGCGCAGCACATTTGTTCCCGGAAATAATTAGCCCCCACACGAGCGAAGATAACTGGAAAACAGACGTCTTTGGAGATATTTTTACGGCGAAAAGGATATTTTTACGGCGAAAAGGGCACCTGACGAGCCTACAACCTTGAAGACCCACGAACTGCGAAGGAGTGGATTCGTGACCCGTTTGTGAATAAACAGAGAGATCGCAAATGACGTCGACCTTATTAAACGTACATTTGATGTGGTGGTCCTTGCCCACACTCCCCTCTGCTGGCTTTTATTGTTATGACACTTCCTGTTTTGATGTTTTAACCTGGCTCACCTGGGAGTGCACCTGCAGCTCATCATTGATCAACACTGCTTATAAGGAGCGGCCCGGGCAGCAAGCAGGTGCCAGATGATTCTGCCAGTCACCATTGGTACATCGGCCAACTAAGCCTGTAGTTTGTAACTCTTGTCTTGGAACTCTTAACTAATTCTGTTTTTTGCCATCAGGACATCCACCCATCACAGCCCTCGCAGCAACCGCCACAGCCATTGACCATTCAACCCACCAGCCGCTCAACACCTTGCCCTTGTACAATAAATATCACTTCACACTCCATCTGTTTCCGGCTCGCATCTTGGTCCACATCAACTTTGCCTACCTTGCCTTAACATAATCATCTGGCCACAAAAATGGACCAAGCGACCGCTGACACCGTCCAAGAGGCCCTCGGACACCAGGGAGTCATGCTGGACAAACATGAGCTGACGCTATGTAGCCTTGGAGAGACTCTCCGGAGGATTTCCATGGACTTGCAGCAGGTCAAGACACAGCTCTCACAATCCAATTCCAGGGCCGGTCCTACTGTTTCTGTGAGTAGTCCTACTGGTGGTCCACCGCCCCCCCTTCGGCCGGACGTTTTTATTCCAACTCCTGAATGTTACTATGGGGAGTTGGGCTCTTGCAGACGTTTTTTACTCAATTGCAATCTCGTCTTTAATTTGCAGCCTTCTAGTTATGCCTCTGATGAAGCTAGAGTTGCTTTTTGTATTAACTTGTTGAGGGGAAAGGCTGGTCAGTGGGCGACAGCGCTTTGGGAGAGAAATTCACCAGTGCTAAATTCTTTCGAGGCATTTTCTGAGGAACTACGTAGAGTGTTTGATCACCCCGTTCGTGGGAGAGAGGCCAGAAATTGTCTTTTTTCCCTTCAGCAGGGTTCTCAATCAGTAGCAGACTTTTCGATCGCCTTTCGTATTTTGGCCGCGGAGAGTGGCTGGGGTGAGCTGGCTCTATTATCTGTCTTCTCGCGTAATTTGGCGGAGGAAATAAAGGACGAACTAGCAACACGGGATGAACCTTCCACCTTCGAGGAAATGATTTCCCTTTCGATAAAGATCAATAACCGCATCAGAGAACGAAATAGGGAGAAAGCTATTAAGTCACGTCTTTTCCCGTCACACATATCTCCCTCTGCTAATACCATCAAACCATCCCCCAGTGACACACAGCGACCGACACCCCCTCTTCCGTTGGAAGACCCCATGCAACATGGGCCAACCGAACACTTTGCAATCACCTGCCATGCACGGCCAAAAGACCCGGCTCGCCTGATAAAAGGGAGCACCATGGTGAGCCAAACCTCCTCGGATTCCTGCTCTCAGTCACGACTCGTACTCCCTGCTAGCATTTCCCATGGTTTAGACGCTCTACCACTTCAGGTATTCATTGATTCTGGTGCTGACGAGTTTTATGGACAAAGGTTTTGCGTATCAGGCTAAAATCCCTCTCGAACCCCTCAAGGCCCCCAAAGTGGTGGAAGCAGTGGATGGCAGAAAACTGTTTTCAGTAACTCATCGCACAGTTCCTCTCATGCTTAAGGTCTCAGGAAATCATCATGAACCAATACAATTGTTTATTATCTCCTCTCCCGTAGCACAGGTCATCCTTGGTCTCCCCTGGCTCAAACTCCACAACCCAAACATAAACTGGACGGTGGGGAAGATTGTGGGGTGGAGCAGTCGCTGCCACCTGGAGTGTCTTGGCTCAGCACACACAATCGGGAGACCGGTCAAAGAGCCAGTCTATCCTCCAGAGCCACCTGACCTCTCCAACGTACCCCCCGAATATCATGACTTGGCCACCGTGTTCAGCAAGGACCTCGCCCACACTCTGCCTCCCCATCGCCCATATGATTGTGCCATTAATCTCTTGCCAGGTGCACCCCTTCCAACAAGCAGACTCTACAACATATCCGTTCCTGAAAGAGCAGCTATGGAAGACTACATCAGAGATTCCTTGGCATCTGGTATCATACGCCCCTCTTCCTCTCCGGTCGGTGCCGGTTTTTTCTTTGTGGTGAAAAAAGATTCCACCCTCCGCCCCTGCATTGATTACCACAACCTAAACCAGATAACAATAAAGGATAAGTACCCGTTGCCTCTAATCGACCCTTCTTTTGAGCCCTTCAGTCATGCCAGGTTATTCACCAAGCTGGATCTCCGAACTGCATATCACCTTGTCCGAATCCGTGAGGGGGACGAGTGGAAGACGGCATTCAACACTCCCATTGGTCATTTTGAGTACTTGGTAATGCCCTTTGGTCTCACAAATGCTCCTGCTGTTTTCCAACGACTCATGAATGACATCTTCCGGGATATTCTGAACCGTTTTGTATTTATCTACCTTGATGACATACTTGTCTTTTCACGATCCTTAGAGGAGCATCGGCATCACGTCAGGATGGTCTTACAGCGGCTCCTGGAGAACAGGCTTTTTGTTAAACCGGTAAAGTGCGAATTCCATGTGTCCTCAGTGAGCTTTTTGGGTTACATAATCGCCCAGGGGCAACTCAAACCAGACCCAATAAAGATTAAGGCAGTCATTGACTGGCAAACTCCCAATACCCGGAAGGAGCTCCAGAGATTCCTGGGCTTTGCCAATTTCTACCGTCGCTTTATCCGGGACTACAGCAAGGTGGCCCTCCCTTTGACTCAACTCACTTCCACCAAACACCCCTTTGCCTGGTCCGAAGCTGCTGGTAAGGCGTTTTCTCAGTTAAAGTCACTCTTCACCTCTGCCCCTATTCTCAAACACCCCGACCCCTTGCAACAATTTGTTGTGGAGGTGGATGCATCGGACACCGGAGTTGGGGCCATCTTGTCCCAGCGAGACCCCACTACCCACAAGCTGCACCCATGTGCCTTTTTCTCCCGACGGCTCAGCCCTGCTGAAAGTAACTATGATGTTGGGAACCGGGAATTGCTTGCAGTTGTTTTGGCCCTGCAGGAATGGCGTCACTGGCTGGAAGGCGCTAAGATCCCATTCCTCATCTGGACTGATCACAAAAACCTCTCCTACATACAATCCGCACAGCGTCTTAACCCCCGACAAGCCCGCTGGTCTCTGTTCCTTGCCCGGTTCAATTTTTTGTTGTCATATCGCCCAGGTTCACGCAATGGCAAGGCTGATGCACTGTCACGGCTGCATTCACCAGGTCCAAGCTCTGTAGACCCTGGACCCATTCTTCCGTCGTCCTGCGTGGTTGCCGCTGCCAGATGGGAGATTACATCATTGATCAGGGAGGCTCAGAAAGCTGATCCAGATCCGGGAAACGGTCCCCCAAATCGCCTATTTGTCCCATCTGTTGCCCGGTCTCAAGTCCTGGAATGGAGTCATTCATCCAAACTAACCTGTCACCCTGGTATCCATAGGACCCTGTCTTTCCTCCAACAGTCATTCTGGTGGCCTGGTATGGCCAAAGATGCCCGCGACTTTGTCAAGGCCTGCACGGTCTGCGCTCGAGGGAAGGCCTCCCATCAGCCACCCGTTGGTCTGCTATGCCCCCTCCCTGTTCCCAGTAGACCTTGGTCCCACATTGCAGTTGATTTCATAACCGGTCTGCCTCCCTCTGAAGGTAACACTGTTATTCTTACTGTTATCGATCGTTTCTCCAAGTCTGTTCACTATGTTCCCCTTCCCAAATTACCATCTGCTCTGGAGACCGCCAACCTGTTAGTAAAACATGTATTCAGGCTTCATGGCCTCCCTCTAGATATCGTTTCAGACCGTGGCCCTCAGTTTTCCTCATCGGTGTGGAAAGAGTTCTGCAAAGTGGTGGGCGCGGCAGCCAGTCTTTCCTCGGGATACCATCCTCAGACCAACGGCCAGACCGAAAGGGCCAACCAGGACCTAGAGGCCGCCCTGCGTTGTGTCACCGCCCATCATCCCGTTTCCTGGAGCACTTTCCTGCCCTGGGTGGAGTATGCCCATAACTCTCTCATCTGCTCAGCCACCGGTATGTCCCCTTTCATGGCATGTAATGGTTTTCAGCCTCCTTTGTTTCCAGAGCAGGAAAGGGAAGTAGCTGTCCCTTCCGTGAAGGACCACATCAGTAGGATTAGGGGAATCTGGAGTACCGTAAGGGCTGCCCTCACTCGCACCGCCGAGAAAAACAAGAAGCTGGCAGATCTCCACCGTTCACCAGCCCCGGAATACAAGGTGGGACAAGAGGTCTGGTTGTCTGCCTGGGACCTTCCCTTGCAGGTGGAGTCGCGCAAGTTAGCCCCCCGTTTCGTGGGCCCTTACAAGATCACAAAGATCATCAACCCTTCCGCTGTTCGCTTGGACCTCCCGGCATCCATGAACGTACACCCCACCTTTCATGTTTCCCTGCTCAAGCCCGTTTCCTCCAGTGACCTCTGCCCTCCGGCTGTAACACCTCCCCCACCCCTTCTCATTGATGGCCACCCAGCATTTGCTGTCTCCAAGATCCTGGATGTCCGACCTCGCGGCCGAGGTTTTCAGTTTCTGGTGGACTGGGTGGGCTATGGCCCTGAGGAGAGGTCGTGGATCTCCCGCAGTCTTTTCTGGACCCGTCTCTCTTGCGGGATTTCTACGCTGCCAACCCTGGGAAGCCGGGCAGGCCGCCCGGTGGCGTCCGTTGAGAGGGGGGTACTGTGGTGGTCCTTGCCCACACTCCCCTCTGCTGGCTTTTATTGTTATGACACTTCCTGTTTTGATGTTTTAACCTGGCTCACCTGGGAGTGCACCTGCAGCTCATCATTGATCAACACTGCTTATAAGGAGCGGCCCGGGCAGCAAGCAGGTGCCAGATGATTCTGCCAGTCACCATTGGTACATCGGCCAACTAAGCCTGTAGTTTGTAACTCTTGTCTTGGAACTCTTAACTAATTCTGTTTTTTGCCATCAGGACATCCACCCATCACAGCCCTCGCAGCAACCGCCACAGCCATTGACCATTCAACCCACCAGCCGCTCAACACCTTGCCCTTGTACAATAAATATCACTTCACACTCCATCTGTTTCCGGCTCGCATCTTGGTCCACATCAACTTTGCCTACCTTGCCTTAACATTTGAGACAACAACTCTACCGAGGTTCTGGATTAAAGTCATTCTAGAATATCCTGACATCGCGACAAGAGCCTTGAAAACCTTGCTACAATTTCCAACATCGTATCTTTGTGAAGCGGGCTTCTTAATTAATGTTTAACGACAAGGCGAAGTCGTTAATGGTGAGCGCGGTGTGCAGCTGTTGTGTGCAGCTTACATGGCAGGATGAATCTGAGAAGAACTTTTCTACAAGTCCTTCCATGATCAAACGTAAGTTAATATTCCTTTCTTTCAAGAAAGTTTGTTGTGTTTACTTTGGAATCGCTGCATTTGCGCATTTTGCGGCTATGTTTAACGTTACACGCATGCGCAGAACCGCATCGTTGCAATTTTTGATGGGTTGCAAAATTTGTCAGGACACCGGTCCGTGAAAAAAAGACCCAAATAACACCGGTCCGTGGTGCAAAAAAGATTGGGGACCCCTGCATTAATCAGCATAAAAAATGTTGAAATGTTGATTTATAATTGACTACAATTTTACTAGTAATTTATTTGAGATTTTTTTCATTATTAATCCGAAATGTATTCATTTTTTAAATAATTTCATGTGATATTAATACTATGATGATAATATAATCTAATACAAAATCAACAGAAAGTGACCCAGAATTGAAACCAAAATCAACAGAGAGTGACATGAAATGGACAGGATGTGACGCAGACAGGGAATGCTTGCCTGGTACACCAGACTCCCCGCTGTCCAGCTTTAGAGTCTGGCGATCGTTCGGCGGATCAAAGTATCCACATTCAACTAATCTATAAGTGTAGACAAAATGAACTTAATACAAACGTCCACTCATAATTCCTCCAGAAATGGCATTTTTGTAAAGCCCTTTGAGATCTATCTGAGATAACTTAGGTTGTATGAATAAATATTTATAAATAAATAAACTTGACTACCAAAAAATGTTAGGGTTGCCATGTAAATACCAATAATTAAGAAAAAAAACAGTCATTTAACCAAGTCAACCTTATGTACAGTAAATACAACGAGTACAGTGGGCCAAATAAGTATTTAGTCAACCACTAATTGTGCAAGTTCTCCCACTTGAAAATATTAGAGAAGCCTGTAATTGTCAGCATGGCTAAACCTCAAACATGAGAGACAGAATGTGGAAAAAAAAAAAACAGAAAATCACATCGTTTGATTTTTAAAGAATTTATTTGCAAATCATGGTGGAAAATAAGTATTTGGTCAATACCAAAAGTTCATCTCAGTACTTTTTTATGTACCCTTTGTTGGCAATAACGGAGGCCAAACGTTTTCTGTAACTCTTCACAAGCTTTTCACACTGTTGCTGGTATTTTGGCCCATTCCTCCATGCAGATCTCCTCTAGAGCAGTGATGTTTTGGGGCTGTCGTTGGGCAACACGGACTTTCAACTCCCTCCACAGATTTTTTTTATGGGGTTGAGATCTGGAGGCTGGCTAGGCCACTCCAGGACCTTGAAATGCTTCTTACGAAGCCACTCCTTTGTTTACCTGGCTGTGTGTTGAGGATCAATGTCATGCTGAAAGACCCAGCCACGTCTCAGCTTCAAAGCCCTTGCTGATTGAAAGAGATTTTCACTCAAAATCTCTCGATACATGGCCCCATTCATTCTTTCCTTTACACAGATCAGTCATCCTGGTCCCTTTGCAGAAAAACAGCCCCAAAGCATCATGTTTCCACCCCGATGCTTCACAGTGGGTGTGGTGTTCTTCGGATGCAATTCAGTATTCTTTCTCCTCCAAACACGAGAACCTGTGTTTCTACCAAAAAGTTCTATTTTGGTTTCATCTGACCGTAACACATTCTCCCAGTCCTCTTCTGGATCATCCAAATGCTCTCTAGCGAACCGCAGATGGGCCTGGACGTGTACTTTCTTCAGCAGGGGGACCCGTCTAGCAGTGCAGGATTTGAGTCCCTGGCGGCGCATTGTGTTACTGATAGTAGCCTTTGTTACTGTGGTCCCAGCCCTCTGTAGGTCATTCACTAAGTCCCCCGTGTGGTTCTGGGATTTTTGCTCACCGTTCTTGTTATCATTTTGACGCCACGGGGTGAGATCTTGCATGGAGCCCCAGATCGAGGGAGATTATCAGTGGTCTTGTATGTCGTCCATTTTCTAATAATTGTTCCCACAGTTGATTTCTTTACACCAAGCATTTTACCTATTGCAGATTCAGTCTTCCCAGCTTGGTGCAGGTCTACAATTTTGTCTCTTGGTCTTGGCCATAGTGGAGTTTGGAGTGTGACTGACTGAGGTTGTGGACAGGCGTCTTTTATACCGATAATGAGTTAAAACAGGTGCCATTAATACAGGTAACGAGTGGAGCCTCTTTAGACCTTGTTAGAAGAAGTTAGACCTCTTTGACAGCCAGAAATCTTGCTTGTTTATAGGTGACCAAATACTTATTTTCCACTCTAATTTGGAAATACATTCTTTAAAAATCAAACAATGTGATTTTCTGTTTTTTTTTTTTTTCCACATTCTGTCTCTCATGGTTGAGGTTTACCCATGTTGACAATTGCAGGCCTCTCTAATCTTTTCAAGTAGGAGAACTTGCACCATTGGTGGTTGACGAAATACTTACTTGCCCCACTGTAACTCATTCGCTCCATTTGAAATAAAGACTCCACGCGCACTAGCCCCCTCCCCAATTAAAAATTTCTAACACATTTTTTTTTTCAGGTCAGTAAGGCCTGAGGTAGCATGACACGATAGTAAAATAGGCCGACCTCTCGAAATTTCCTCATGGAGAGTAAAAATGTCAAGGGTATTTTTTTTTTTTACCTTTGAAGGGGCACAGCCCTCCAAAGACGTAGTGACCTATCTAATGGATCCATTTGGTATAATAGACACTATCAAGTTGGGTCGAGTTCAACCACTTTTTAATATGATGATGTTTCATCATTTAGAATAAGTAATCATGCTTTTCCAAGGAAATGTGATGAAACAAAAGGAAGAATCCAAGGACCAAAATCCTCCGACTGTCATTCATTTTGCCCTCGGGCACTTTTCTGATAATGACACCAAAATGTCACATTGCTTGTATTACCATGACTTCATCTCTTGTTGATGTAGCAAGTGCACCTTTCCCTGCTTTGCCTTTAAGAAAAGTGAGATTTGGGAGATTTACTTGGGTGAACGTTAAAGGGCAGTAGCGGTGTAATTAGTCTTCGTCTGCAGGGTTAAAGTGCTCCTCAGCCTTGACTTTGGAGAGCTTGCCTGGCAGTGGAGGGATGTGAAGGGAGGAGTGAGATGGAGGGGTGCGCTAATGAGAGTCTGAGCACTGTGAAATGAGGTTCAGTAACCCCCTTGAAGCATTGCCACATCACCACATTAGACTTTACACTAACAAGATTCATCCAGAGCAAGGCAGGGAAAAAAGACTTGTTGGAGGACAAAAGCTGTACACCACATAACTAGTTGTAATTGATTTGAGTAACTCAAAGTACAACTTGTGCTGAGTCAGCAAAGGACGATGATTCAAAAATATCACGACATATTGAACAATCTGGCATCCAATCCAAACTATGCATTCCAAAGGTTTGGAGCACACTAGTTGAAGATTAGGTCACCCAATAGTGTGATAAGAGATACAGTATAGTCTAGAACATTAAGCGTAATGTGAAACAGGATTCTTGCCTCCATATAGAATACTAGATACAGTAGTACCTCTACATAAAAGGTTAATTCGTACCACGACGTTGTTTGTAAGCAGAAATGGTCGTATGTCGAGCAGGATTTTCCCATAAGAATAAATTATAATTCCATTAATTCGTTCCACAGCCCGAAAACTTACACTAAATCCTTAATAAACGCTGCCGGTACTATTGCAAATCGCAATTACACTGAGCAAAACAAATAAATTATGAATAAAAATCTGAATAATAATATAATAATAGTTATAAGTTGTCACGTCTCGGAAGTCTTGTTAATGTTTTGTGTTGATTCATGTCAGGTTCTTTTATTTTGGTAGTGGCGTGCCTCCTACAGTTAACTTTACTTCCTGCCTTTGCCAATCAGGTGGATTGCGTCCACCTGTGACCCTTTGTATAAATAGCCTGCTTCTAACCTTGCCCAGTGTCGGTTTGTCTGCTATCCTGCCACGTCCTTGTGTAAGCCCCTTTTTGAGAACGATTCATGTTTTTGAACCAATGCCTTTTTTGTTTCTAGTGAACTATACTCAGTTGATTGAGGTCCAGCTGTTGCTGTGAATTTTTGTTGATTAATATCCAGCCGTTGCTGTGAATTTTTGTTGATTAATGTCCAGCCGTTGCTGTGAATTTTTGTCATCTTCCCTTTTTGAACTTTATGAACTGGAAAATAAATCTTTGTTTGGATTGAACTGTCGAGCATTTGGGTCCTTTAGTGCATCCTTGTCAGTACAAACCCTCCAGTATGGACCCAGCCGATTCTGAGCAGCTCCACGCCGCATTGCGGCATCAAGGTGGTCGTTTGAAGCAACACGAGGAACAGCTGTGTGTTGTTAACCAAGGAATCAGGGAGCTTCACAGCCAACAAAGCGAATTCCAGACATCGATCACCCAGCAACTAAAGCTTTTCTCTGACAGACTCCAACAGCTTTTGACCCCCGGGAGTGGCCCACCTACCGGGTCATTCACCACTGCTGCCACCCGTTCGTCACCAGGTGTACCTGAAAATCCAGTGTCAATCCGTCTGGCTGCTCCTGAAAAATTCTCCGGGGTTTCTGGTGACTGCAGGCCTTTTTTGGTACAATGTGAACTGCATTTTAGTCACCAACCTGTCATGTACCAGACTGAACAATCCAAAGTGGCATTCATGATTTCCCATATGACTGGCAGAGCAGCAGACTGGGCCACTGCCGAGTGGGCACGTAAATCAGAGATTTGCAACTCGTCTCTGCTCTTCAGTCAGACACTGAAGAAAAATTTTGACCATACCACCCCAGGGAGGGAGGCGGCCCGGGCATTAGTTGGACTGAAGCAAGGCCATCGCAGAGTTTCTGACTATGCTGTTGAGTTCCGGACGCTAGCAGCTGATAGCGGTTGGAACGATATGGCCCTCCTAGATGCCTTTCTGCATGGTCTTTCAGATTCCATCAAAGACCAGCTTGCTCCTCTGGACCTTCCCTCAGACCTGGACTCCGTCATCACCATGGCCTCCCGGGTTGACAGCAGAATACGTGACAGAATCAGAGAGAAACAGACCGCACAGTTGCCGATTCCTCCATGGGGGCACTCCCACGTTCAGCTGACAAGAGTTCCACCTGCTTCGGCTCTCCCTCCTGCAAGAGCAGCACCCTCGAGCGATCCAGGCGAACCGATGCAACTGGGGGGGACAAAGCTGACTCCAGAGGAACGCCATCGCCGCTTCATGGAGAGACGCTGTTTTTACTGCGGTGAACTGGGACATGTCCTGGCATCCTGCTCGGCAAAAGCAGATCGGTCAAGCAGGAGGAAGGCACCGGTGAGTCCTTTACGGGTTACTGTCGTCTCTTCACGCACCTTGACTCAAGCTAAGTTACAATTCCAGGGGCGTAACAAATCTGTTGGTGTAATGATTGATTCAGGGGCTGATGAAAGCCTGATGGATTGGACTTTAGCTAAAAAATGGGGCCTACGAAGTGAGGCCTTAGATCAACCCCTAAACGCGAGAGCGCTTGATGGCAAGCACTTGTTCAGTGTGACGCATGTGTCTGAATCCGTAGTCTTGACAATGGCAGAGGGACATTCTGAAGAAATCCGGTTCCATCTTTTCCAATCTGCTCAATACCCCCTCATCCTGGGTTTTCCCTGGCTGGTCAAACATAGCCCTCACATTGACTGGAGACTGGGAACGGTATTGCAGTGGGGGGAACAGTGCAGGAAAAACTGTTTCAAGAATGATGATGAGCCAACTGATACCAAAAGTCATGAACTTTATCCAGATCTGTCCAAAGTACCTGAATGCTACCTTGATTTGAAGGAAGTGTTTAACAAGGCCAAGGCCACTTATCTTCCTCCCCACAGACCCAGTGACTGCGCTATCGAACTCCAGCCAGGGGCGGTCATCCCAAAAGGGCGCATCTACTCCATCTCTGGACCGGAGAGGGAGGCCATGAACGAGTACATCACGGCATCTCTAAAAGCAGGACTCATCAGGCCCTCTTCTTCACCAGCAGGGGCAGGTTTCTTCTTTGTGCAGAAGAAAGATGGAACACTACGTCCGTGCATTGACTACAGTCACCTCAACAACATTACAATAAAAAACCGGTATCCCCTTCCGCTCATGAATGAGGCCTTTGATCTGTTACAGGGGGCCAAGATTTTCACAAAGTTAGACTTGCGCAATGCCTACCACCTGGTAAGAATACGTGAGGGGGATGAATGGAAAACTGGGTTCAACACACCTACAGTACCTATGAGTACCTCTTTATGCCTTTTGGGCTGACAAATGCTCCGGCAGTGTTTCAGGGATTAGTCAATGACGTCTTGAGAGACTTCCTGAACATTTTTGTCTTTGTGTATCTGGATGATATACTCATATTTTCCCCAGACGAGAAGACACACATTCAACACGTTAGATTAGTACTGCAGAGACTGTTAAAAAATAAACTATTTGTTAAGGCAGAGAAGTGCGATTTCCATGTCACAACCATCTCCTTCATTGGTTTTATCATCGAACCAGATCAGACAAAAATGGACCCCGCTAAGATCAGTGCAGTGCCTAATTGGCCAACACCCACAAGCAGAAAGCAGGTCCAACAATTCCTGGGCTTCGCAAATTTCTACAGGCGTTTCATCAGGAATTTCAGCTCTGTGGCCGCACCGCTCCATGCCCTGACCTCAGCTAAAGTTCGCTTTGAGTGGAATCCAAAAGCAGATACCGCATTCCAACGGCTTAAAGGCCTGTTCACGTCCGCCCCTATCCTCACGGTTCCTGACCCACAGCGCCAATTCGTTGTGGAAGTAGATGCATCAAACGAGGGCTTAGGAGCCGTCTTGTCTCAGCGTTCAGGCGGCACAGACCGGCTTCATCCATGCGCCTTTTTATCACGAAAATTCTTGTCTGCTGAGCGCAACTACGACGTCGGTGACCGTGAGCTCCTTGCTGTTAAAGCTGCTCTAGAAGAGTGGAGGCACTGGTTAGAGGGGGCTAAACACCCGTTTATTGTTTGGACGGACCACAAAAACTTAGAGTATATTAGAAAAGCTAAGAGACTAAGTGCACGTCAGGCCAGGTGGACATTGTTTTTCAACCGATTCAACTTTATACTTTCTTATCGACCCGGTTCCAAAAATGGTAAACCTGATGCATTGTCTAGACTTTTTCCGCTAACAGACAATCCCAAAGAGCCCGAGCACATCCTGCCGTTGGATCGTGTGGTTGGGGCTGTCACCTGGCAGATTGAGTCTGTTGTCAAACAGGCCAACAGCGGATGTCCTCCACCTAGTGGCTGCCCTTCGGATCGTCTGTTTGTGCCCGCGAGTGTGAGGTCCCAAGTTATTCATTGGGCTCACACATCTCTACTTACCTGTCATCCAGGGGTAAAGCGCACGATGTTCGTCATCAAACAGAGATTCTGGTGGCCATCCATGGAAAAAGAGGTGGGGGAATATGTGGCAGCCTGCACTGTTTGTTGCAGAAACAAGTCTTCCTCCAGAGCACCCAGGGGACTCCTGCATCCGCTCCCCATTCCCATGAGACCCTGGTCGGACATCTCCTGGGACTTCGTAACAGGACTTCCACCTTCGCAAGGTAACACTACCGTCCTGACGGTGGTGGATCGTTTTTCCAAAATGGTACATTTCATTGCATTGCCTAAGTTACCATCAGCCAAACAGACGGCTGAGATCATGATGAATCACGTATTCCGTATCCATGGGTTCCCAAAGGACATTGTCTCAGACCGTGGTCCGCAATTCATATCACGTTTCTGGAATGAATTCTGCTCCCTCATTGGTGCCTCTGCGAGCCTTTCTTCAGGATATCACCCACAGTCCAATGGCCAAACGGAACGGCTCAACCAAGAGTTGGAGACAAGCCTGCGGTGTCTCGTAACCCAGAACCCTGCCTCGTGGAGCACTCACCTTACCTGGGTGGAGTTCGCCCACAACACCCTTCCTACCGCAGCAACAGGACTGTCTCCTTTCCAGTGTGCTTACGGCTACCAGCCTCCTCTGTTTCCTGAGGGGGAAAGGACAGTGGTGGTTCCATCTGCTCATGCCCTCGTTCGACGCTGCCATCGGGTGTGGGCTGCGACACGGAAGGTCCTCATCCGCAGCGCCGCGCGAATGAAGAGGGTAGCAGATCGTCGTCGTTGTCAGGCTCCAGACTACAAGGCGGGGCAGAGAGTCTGGTTGTGTGCCAAGGACCTGCCCCTTCGGGTGGCTTCCAGGAAGTTGGCACCTCGATTCGTGGGCCCTTACCCCATTGCCAAAGTAATTAACCCTGTCTCTGTGCGCCTCCGTCTTCCCAAGTCCCTCCGGGTTCACCCCACCTTCCACGTTTCCAGGATTAAGCCAGTTCAGGAGAGCTCCCTGGTCCCACCTGTCAAGCCGCCGCCTCCTCCTCGCATGCTGGACGGGGGTCTTGTCTATACGGTCCGGCGGCTTCTGGATGTGAGGAAACGTGGGCGTGGTCGACAGTATCTGGTGGACTGGGAGGGGTATGGCCCGGAGGAGAGGTCTTGGATTCCTGCAAGTTTCATTGAGGACAAGGACCTTATCAAGGACTTTGAGGCACAGCGGTCTCGTGGGTCGTCTGGAGCCGCCCCTAGGAGGGGGGGTACTGTCACGTCTCGGAAGTCTTGTTAATATTTTGTGTTGATTCATGTCAGGTTCTTTTGTTTTGGTAGTGGCGTGCCTCCTACAGTTAACTTTACTTCCTGCCCTTGCCAATCAGGCGGATTGCGTCCACCTGTGACCCTTTGTATAAATAGCCTGCTTCTAACCTTGCCCAGTGTCAGTTTGTCTGCTATCCTGCCACGTCCTACGCCACGTCCTTGTGTAAGCCCCTTTTTGAGAACGATTCATGTTTTTGAACCAATGCCTTTTTTGTTTCTAGTGAACTATACTCAGTTGATTGAGGTCCAGCTGTTGCTGTGAATTTTTGTTGATTAATATCCAGCCGTTGCTGTGAATTTTTGTTGATTAATGTCCAGCCGTTGCTGTGAATTTTTGTTATCTTCCCTTTTTGAACTTTATGAACTGGAAAATAAATCTGGGTCCTTTAGTGCATCCTTGTCATAAGTAAAATAATGCCAGTAATAATGTAACTAATCGGGTTCTAATGTGGCGGATGTGTTTTGCGTGGTATAACTGAACGCACCGCGTGGCTGACTTGACAGAGTGAGAGGGGAAATTTTTACTTTGACTTTGTTCAGCTGCGGCAGACAGTAGGCATGTTGTGTTGCACAAGTTACCACAGTAATAAATGTCATCTTAACTTATAAAGACTGCAGTGTAAAAAATTGCTTTAAATTTACGGCCATTTTTGAACACTGAAATACCGTTTTTGTGTTAAACAGTTTATTACTGGAGTTAACAATGCATTGTGGGTTACCAGCATTAAAGCAACAAGACAAATGTTGTAAACGGTATGTTAATGTTTCACTTACATGACACTACCGTATTTTTGGAAACCGAGTTTTGACTGGAAATTTGGAGCATGGTCAGAAATCTGACATCTTTTACATTGTGGCAATATAGACTGTGTTTTTTGCCAATTTAAATTAAAATAACTAGACACCACAAATAATTTGCCATCAAATCCCGGAGAACATAATTAGCCATAATTTGGATGTTGGAGACTCTTCAGAGGATGACTTTAGATGACGTTTGCTGCCCCTCAGTGCTTGTTCTTCAACTTATATTGGGATTTATGTGTACCAATTTATAAACGGTGAGTTAATTAAGTCTTACTCATATTACCTAAATTTTTGGATATTAAACTAAAGTTCTGAGGATTGCTGGATAGCGATATATAATATTGATGTTAATTCCTCTGGAGTGCCAGTTTTCTATTGTTTTGCAAAAGATGCAGCTGAGTGAATTTTTGGGGGAAATAAATAAAAGGTATTTGCCAGTGAGCGGTTAAAAAGGCAAAATCCGAGTGTCTCCTATGTATCCAACAGTGGAGTTACAATACGATAAAATTTATTTTTAATTATTTCTCTATTTATATTATTATTTATTTAAAAAATGTATTATGTCTATGTTTTGATTGTTAGTTGGTTGTTAAATGCATTAGCGTTAGCTGTAGCGGATGATGTATGGAGTTGAGCCTCAGACTAAAACACAATCACATCGACACAAACACCAGACTGGATGTTTTGTTGGCCTATAGGCTATATTATTATAGTATTTGACGTCGCCTCCATTCTATTCTACTCATATGTTATATGTTTCTTGTTGTATCCCCACTCTGATCTAAACTGGCCCTTCTCCAAAAATTGTAGTATTCCATCACCCTGAAGGCTGATTTACAGTATGCTTCTGTGTAGCGGTGACGGCGGACCTACGCCATTAACGCAGACCCGACTATGACCCTACACCATAGCCTGACATGCACCTCCAAAAAGTCCTGACTACACATCACGTCAACACGAAGGACTGTGATTGGTCGCTCAGAACATTGTTTCCCGTTCAGCACAACAACAACACCATTTTCAAACATTCGCAAACGACTTCTGTGTCGCCTACGCTTCAACATTTGTACTGACAACATTTGTTGTTTAATATTAATCAGCTGCAGCTGCAAATGCACACGTTTCATCTCCATTGCCATTGCTGTCAATGACCGGTGGAAAATAAAGGAATTCGACAAGAGTCCCCCAAAACCACACAAAGACAAAGCCACACCAATCTAGTGGTATGGCGGTGAATTACTGTGGAAACGTCACTGGCTGCGACAAACTTTGTCCCCACATCACACATGAGACCAATGTTTACATTTGGAGTAAATTAGACAGGTGCTTTTTTGCTTCAATTTTTTTTTCTTTTTACAAACTCTTACTTCTTCATATTGAAGAACCCATGCGAAGAATGGGAGTATTATGGACAATGATTTTTCACACATTGTAAAGTCAAACCCTGATAAACATCAAGAAAAAAGCATTGAGCAGACAACCCGGACGTGAACTGGAAAATCACCGGCATGCAAGCACGATGGAAACGATACACAGCTGGAAGAGATTGGGCAATCAACCCATGAGCAACCCAGCGCTATAAAAGCAGGAAAGGAAGATGGCAGCCTGGTTTGGCTATTGACACTTGCAGTCCTGTGCAGCTGGAGACGTTGGCAAAAGATAACCAGAGGCAGCCGGTAAGCAGCAGAATTAAAAGATTATATGTGCCAGCAGCGGCCATTAGCACATGGCTTGACTCACCGGTGGAAATGTTTGGACAATTGTTGTATATTGTTTAGGTTACTCAGCCTGCCTGCCTGACCCGACTACGCCAGAGTTCCAGCCCAATCAACTTGCTCAGCCTGTCCTGCTTGACCAGACTATGCCAGCACTCCATTGAGCTCAACCTGTCCTGCTTGACCCGATTACGGCAGATCTCCAGCCTGCTCAGCCTGACTTACACGACCCGACTGCACCATCTCTAGTTCCTGTCCGTTTTCACTGCCTGCCAACACGATGAAATAAAACCTGCTCGGTTTCGCACCTGACATCAGCATTTTTTTCTGTACTAGACAGAAATATATGCATTCATAGACTGTAAAGTCATTTTCGCAAATACCGTTAAAACACAGTATATCGCAGCTCCTCAGTTGCCTGCTCTTTCCTGTGAATTCTGGTAATACAGGAATATAGAGTTTTCCTGGATTAGACTACTACTGTTAAATATTTTTACATTACCAAGACTGTAAAATAAGTATGGTAATGGATATCCTGCTGACGGACTTTTACAGTATTTTTTATTTTTTTATAAATACAGGAATCAACCGTTTTTATGGATTACGGACTATTACTGTGAAACATTTTTACATTACCAAGACTGTAAAATAAGAGTCTGGTAATGGAAATCCTGCTGACAGACTTTTACTGTATTTTCTATAAATACAGCAATCAACAGTTTTTCTGAATAACGGACCATTACTGTGAAACATTTTTACATTACCAAGACTGTAAAATAACAGTATATAAATGGCAACCCTGCTGCCAGCTCTTTACCGTTATTTTACACTGAAATTTTTTACAGTGTGGTGAACGGAGGTCGGAGGAGGACCGTTGAGATCGTAGACATTCTACGGACGAATTGTCGAGCCAGTTCAAGGACGCGCAGACTATACTCATACATCATTTCCATCTTCATTTCAATGGTAAGCCTCACATTTTTCCTTTTTTCACAACCCGCACTAACATTCTTGGAACCATGTTGATTTCTCTCACAAGAAAATCCGCCGTGCGTCCGTCTTGCGGGAAATCAAAGAAACGGCGGAGCTATCATACATCGTTGTATTTCGAGCATGTCGTCAGATGTAGAAACAAATGGCGAGTCAAATTTTAAGTCAGATGTCGAAAAGATCGTGTGTCGAAGCGATCATATGTCGAGGTACCACTGTACATTCAAAATGGTCTGCTTGGATTGATGTACAGATGGAATTAAAAAAACAAGCATGTGAGTCGAAACTAGACATTTCTCGCTCAGTGTCCTGAAACCAATATTTGTATTTTATTCAAAAATTTAAATATTATCAAAAGGATAAAAAGAAACTCACCTCAAAAAGTTTCATTGCAAGATATTTGTCCTAACATTGTGTTTGAGTATTTGTTTATAAAGTGGCATGTCTTAAAATGAACAACCTTCAAATTGTGAAAGTGTCAATTTAACATAAATGATCAAAATGAGGGTCATACTGTAAGTCCTTTTTGCCCAATAAAGATGGTTGCAAAGGGCTTTTAAAATGCAATGTTTCATCTTCTTTGGACCTTTTTTTATATAGACACGTTATGACCTTTAATTTCAACAAATTTCAAAGAGGAAAAAAAATTGATTCCTTCGCCAACTAATCAGATTTTAAAAAGTCTTTTAAGTTTGGGAAGCCTGCCAAAAATGGCCAGTTATCTGTTCTTTCAATTTTTGACCCAAATTTCTGATTTCAATGGTATAGCTCTGGCTCACATATCAGACTCGGATAATGAAAATACTCTACGTGCCGGATTCACTCAGAAGCCAAATGCACCTGCACCATCACATAATATTTACATATGATGCAGTATGCCTCCAGAATTGCCATTCCGAGGGCTGAAGAAGCGTGTTAATCTTCAATCGCTTCGGCAGAAGCTTCATCTGAAGTGTCTTTAAGGCTCAGCGAGAGCCAATAGCGTACTATTACACTTCCTCCCTACAGGGAAACAGCCAAACGGGGCTCGTTAAATATTTAAGATGCATACGCACGGGCCCAAGCGCCGGCAAGTTTGCAAGGACAACACACTGGCGGTCGGCGCTGTTTGCATTGCCATCTTTGTCAAACTTTCCGCAGGGTTTATTTTAATTTTTTTCGCCGCACTTCAAAAGCCACCCGTGATCTTTTAATATGATCTCTTTTACGAGCCGATTTGAAAGGCGTCATCTGCGGGAGGAAATTCAATTTAAAGTTGTGACTTTCATCAGTTGTGATTTAAATACTTGAGTCGATGAATGCAAATAAGGCTTCCGGGCTTTATTGATGAGGTTGCATAATTGACTACGACATCTATGATAACAGACAGTCTACCCAGGTTTTAACAATGGTAATCTACAACCTCAAGCTATAAAATTAGGCACACGATCTGAAAAATGACTATTGGTATCGTTGCACTACACTCATCTAGGAAGTCGTTTAATCTCAAATGAACTCAACGGCAAAAATATAGATTTTTGTATATTCGCGAAATCTGCCATTAAATTTAATGATGTCATCATTGGCCATAGTCCTCCATGCAATATGCTTCTTATAGAAAATTCTGACAAAGCATGCCCTTGAGAGCAGAGCGTCCTTGGCAATAAAAGCTCATTACAGTGACGAGACACAAACTAATGGAGTTGCTTCAAGGAATTACAAGCCAGGAAAGAGTTTGATCATCCCACACTGCCGATTGACATGCACTAAGCCGGACAGCGGAGCAGACAGACGCTGCCGATGGTGCGGGGGTGAGACCAGATGACCGGCATCCCCTTATTAATGTTCATGACTTTCATGACGGGAACACATTGATGCTCACAGAAGTTAGACTGAATACACCGTACCACATTATATGTTTAATTTAACTCATATCTTGCCATTGATAGTGTTAGACATGTCAAATAATTTCAACTGTGATCAGTCATAATTTACTGCAGCAAGAATAATTTGCAGTATTCTTGTCACGGTGCGGAGGGGGAGTGCGAACCCAATAGTAGGAAGCAAAGTAAACAAGTCAGGAAGGGTGATACAAACTGAATATGTTATGTTATCAAAATAGTAAAGCATAAGAAAGAGGGAAAGAAAATTAAACAGTATGAAAATAAAGTACAAAGCAACTCTGTGGACAAATTACTAGATAGAAACTGGGCAGGTAGCAGAGACAATGAACCAAAAGAAAGCAAGGAATGACATATAAACAATATGGTGATTCAATGAGGAACATCTGGACGGATGGCTGAGGGAAGCTGATTAGTTGACCCAAAAGGAGCAGGGAACAAATGGAATACAAAGCAATGTATGACTTAGTCTGACTGAGTTCGACGTCACCTGTAGCATCAGTGTGCTGTCTAATAAATTCTACTTTGTAACGAGTGACAGTAAATCCAATAGATAATTAGAAGTAAAAGAGCAGTCCGACAGAGCCGACCGTGGTCTAAGCAGCCAAATTCAAAGCATAATTGAAAAAGATAAGTGTCTCTCTATCGGATGCGCTGATTGGGCAAGTAACACTATGGGGGTTGTGACCTCGATTAGAGAATCCCAGAGGCTGTTCAGGATTTATGTGTCTTCAATGAATGATGGGTATTGTTCTGTGAATACAATACAACAAGCGTTTCAGTAATCTAACACACATAAATCAAAACGTGACATCAACACATCACGAATAAAAATCAAATCAACAGCTCACATAATTAATATAATGTTCGTCATTGACAATAACCAATATACAGTATTGATTTAAGGAGAATCAGAATGATAACAACATTGCTCAACAGCAAAGAGAAACTGAATGCAGCATTAACTTAGTTCAAACACTCTCCAATCAAAGTAACCAGTGGTTAGCACTAGAGTCTAGCTCCAAGCATTTAACTAGCATTTAGAATAACAATGTCGATGGGCTATATTTACATAGAAATGGAATCTCCCGAACATATTTGCATATCATTAATGCACCTTTCAGCAACTATAATTATGTCTCTCATTTACACACAGCTGCTGTATATAAGAGACACAAAGGTGGCTAATCAGTGAGCACACTGCTTTATTCGTTCTTGAGTTATCTTGAACACAAACATGCAGACATACGGAACAGAATACATAACCTCCACCTTCCTTAGGTTTCATCTACTGGCGGAAGTAATGATTAAATATTAATCCTATAGTGAGGAAAGCGGCCAAAACTTGCCCAAGCACTCAAGCATGAACTCTATAGACAAGTTTTCTGAGCAAAATATGGGCGGCGACATCTTAGAAAATTTCTGTTTCAAACTTCCAGTTTAGAAAAAACCTCATGAGTTGCTGTTGAAGTTAGCAGTGTGTAACTGCAAAATCAAGCCAGAGGAACCCAAGAAAGCTCCAAAAATGGATTCAGCACGATGTACAGTAAATGAGACTGTATGATTATTCTTATCACTTCCTTGATCATTCGTGGACAAAATTATAACTACCTGTCAACCTGTGTTGACGTGAGGTATACTGTAGATTCATACGCCGGCCACTTGAGTGACCAAAATGAGATGAAATTACAAATAATATTGCATTTGCCGAATGCAGAAGGGCTGACACGGATTTTGTTGTTACAAGGAAATACTACAAGGTATTTACATTTAAACAAAAATAGTATCTAATTAGTTTTTATTGCAGATATTTATCGCAATAAGACATTTGGACAACATGATTCCATTTCTTGTTTTATTTAAAACAATTGGTGCATGCGCCAAACAGGTCAATAAATCACAATTCATAAAATAACTGGAAAAATAGTAATACGAGAATGTGATATCCGACAGCAGAGCTCCGGAGCCTCGCCAAACTTTCACCCGACATTACGGCCTCCAGACGGGCTTTCTCCCGCTGTCCTCGGTAATTCCAGCTCCAATAGCGTATCTTAAAGTTGCTGCAGTTAAAAAGTTCGTGATTGGATTTCGGGTTTGAGCTGACGGTCCGCCACGAGGCAAGCCACCGCCTCCAGCCCCAGCCCCAGCCTCTCAGCCGCCCTGAGTAGGATGACGTAGTATCGATATATGTCCCTCAACGTACAAGTCAAGTTCCACTACAAGTACAAGTTTTCCACTGTAAACAAACGAACAAAACACTTGTAACACTTGCGTTTATGCGTTTACATTATTTTGCCATCTACACGTACTGATTTGCAACAAGCTAGCAGCAGATACAGTAGGTACAGTGGGGCAAATAAGTATTTAGTCAACCACCAATTGTGCAAGTTCTCCTACTTGAAAAGATTGGAGAGGCCTGTAATTCTCAACATGGGTAAACCTCAACCATGAGAGACAATGTGAAAAAAAAACAGAAAATCGCATTGTTTGATTTTTAAAGAATTTATTTCCAAATTAGAGTGGGAAATAAGTATTTGGTCACCTACAAACAAGCAAGATTTCTGGCTGTCAAAGAGGTCTAACTTTTTCTAACTAGGCTCCACTCGTTACCTGCATTAATAGCACCTGTTTTAACTCATTATCGGTATAAAAGACACCTTTCCACAAGCTCAGTCAGTCACACTCCAAACTCCACTATGGCCAAGACCAAAGAGCTGTCGAGGGACACCAGAGACAAAATTGTAGACCTGCACCAGGCTGGGAAGACTGAATCTGCAATAGGTAAAACACTTGGTGTAAAGAAGTCAACTGTGGGAGCAAGTATTAGAAAATGGAAGCCATACAAGACCACCGATAATCTCCCTCGATCTGGGGCTCCATGCAAGATCTCACCCCGTGGCGTCAAAATGATAACAAGAACGGTGAACAAAAATCCCAGAACCACACTGGGGGACCGAGTGAATGACCTACAGAGAGCTGGGACCACAGTAACAAAGGCTACTATCAGTAACACAATGCGCCACCAGGGACTCAAATCCTGCTCTGCCAGACATGTCCCCCTGCTGAAGAAAGTACACGTCCAGGCCCGTCTGTGGTTCGCTAGAGAGCATTTGGATGATCCAGAAGAGGACTGGGAGAATGTGTTATGGTCAGATGAAACCAAAATAGAACTTTTTGGTAGATTCTCGTGTTTGGAGCAGAAAGAATACTGAATTGCATCCGAAGAACACCATACCCACTGTGAAGCATGGCGGTGGAAACATCATGCTTTGGGGCTGTTTTTCTGTAAAGGGACCAGGATGACTGATCTGTGCAAAGAAAAGAATGAATGGCACCATGTATCGAGAGATTTTGAGTGAAAAATCTCCTTCCATCAGCAAGGGCATTGAAGATGAGACGTGGCTGAGTCTTTCAGCCTGACAATGATCCCAAACACACAGCCAGGGCAACAAAGGAGTGGCTTTGTAAGAAGCATTTCAAGGTCCTGGAGTGGCCTAGCCAGTCTCCAGATCTCAACCCCATAGAAAATCTGTGGAGGGAGTTGAAAGTCCGTGGTGCCCAACGACAGCCCCAAAACATCACTGCATTAGAGGAGATCTGCATGGAGGAATCGGCCAAAATACCAGCAACAGTGTGTGAAAAGCTTGTGAAAAGTTACAGAAAACGTTTGGCCTTTGTTATTGCCCACAAAGGGTACATAACAAAGTATTGAGGTGAACTTTTGGTATCGACCAAATACTTATTTTCCACCATGATTTGCAAATAAATTCTTTAAAAATCCAACAATGTGGTTTTCAGTTTTTTTTTCACATTCTGTCTCTCATGGTTGAGGTTTACCCATGTTGACAATTACAGGTTCTGTAATATTTTCAAGTGGGAGAACTTGCACAATTAGTGGTTGACTAAATTCTTATTTGCCCCACTGTAAATAGTAAATAATCATCAGAATTACAATTGTCATCGTAATAACAATTTCAGAGCCAACAAGTTGTTTCATGTGCAAGATTATAGCTGTAGTATTTTTTGAGCACCGGACACATGAAAATGCAGGGATAGGAAAAACATACCTTTAATAACACAGCGGCAACATGGCTACAAAAACACCCGGTCTATGTGGTGGCACGAGCTTGGTTCCACATCTACCTTCATGAACATGTTGTCCTCTCCTGTCGTGATGATGGCAGATGGATGCAGTATTTCCAAATTGTCTTTTTTAAGGGATTTTGATGAGTAATGTTACTCCAGCTCCACTGTTGTTTTGGATGGAGAAATTCTAAAACAGAAGTTGCTTGAAGACATGCGGAAGTACCGGTACCTTGGAAACTTGTCTATTAAGAATTTAAAATATGACTCCCCTAAAACTAACTCAGCTCCCCCTAGAGAAGTAGATAAAATGGATTGGACTTCTATCACTGTCATTTGAAATGAATGAGTTAAAACATTGACAGGACCAGAGACCTAAAATACTCTCCTCAGTGGTGCACTGAAAGAAAGCAACCGAGGGTGAATGTGAGCATAAATGTATCAAGAACGGCTTTTGTTTCTTTTTATCTGTTCTCACATGGCTCATTTAAATTGGTGAGCTACAGGGCACCAACGCAGAAGAATGAAGGCAACATAACAGGAGATTTTTGTGATTGTGCCCTGGGAGCAATGCATAGTGAGGACAGAGATGAAGGAGGGGGTGGGGGAAATCACAAAAAAACAAATTTTAAAAAAACCATCAGGGCACACAAGTCCTCCTGAGGGGGACGGCAATCCGGAGCAAAGCCCATTAGAAAGAATAAAGGAGAGTCGTAGCAATGGAGAAGGAGAAGGCTTATTATTTCATGGAAGCACTATTGAGTTGAAGACAGGAGAGGAAAGAGGAGCACCCCTAGAGCCCACATCGCGGGCTGAATGACTCTTCAGACAGACCAGCTTTGATTAATACGCTTGAGAGCGATGTTGAGATGTTTAATGGACATCATGACTCCAGACTACCTGAAGGTCTGCTACGTGTGAACTAACACCACCATCACACAACACAAAAAGATAACACACACCACATCGGTTGAAGATAATACTGTACAGGGTGACCCCAAAAACAAAATGGGCCTCACATTGGATAGATGTTTTTTTTTTTTTTTTTTTTTTTTTTTAATAAATAAAAAGAGAGACTCTTTAGTACTGTTGTGACTGTTGAAAGCAAGTTACATAAATGACGGTTGTTAGAGCCTGAATTTAACCAGCAATCTAAGGATCTCTGTGTTGCTTCCACAGTTCTCCACTTAGGACAGCAGCTGGCAGGTTTTCATAAACCATCCTGACCATCCCGTCAGCTGGATTCAAACCAGAAACTTAAACATTTGTGTGTGGTTCCCACAGTCCTGCACTCTACCAACTCAGCAATCGAAGGATTTTGCTGATTTCTTTTTGTTGTTGTTGTAAACAGTTTTAGTACAGTTGTGGCTGTTGAAAACAAGCTCATAGAGCTATATTTAAATGAACAATTTAAGCATTCCTGTGTTTTCCATAGTCCACTGATCATGAGAACAACTTGCAGTTATTTGCAAATTATAGCCCTTCGAGCTTGAGTTGAAACAGCGACCTAAGGATTTCTGTGTGGGTTCTACAGTCCTCTGGTCTACAAGCTGAGCTATCGAATTACATTTACTCGTTTCTTTTTGTTGTTATTGTAAACTGTTTTGGTGTGGTTGTAGCTGTTGAAAACAAGTTACAGTTCATCACAGTCCTTTGAGCTTTATTTGGACCAGCACTCTAAGGATATCCGTGTTGGTCCCACAGTCCAGTGCTCAAGCTAACAAATTGCAGTAATTCGAGCCAGATTTAAACCAAACCTGAGGATTTCTGATTTCTCTGTAGCTTCTAATCTTTCAGTCTATTAACTGAACTATCGCACGCTGTTTTTGGGATATTTTTGTTAATTTCGTGAACAGTTTCAGTACAGTTGTGGCAGTTGAAAACAAGTTGCATTTCATCATCTACTTCAGGCCTGACTTGAAGCAGCAGTCTAAGTATTTTCATTTTGCTACCACAGTCCTTTTCTCAAAAGAAAAACATTCTACAGTTCTACGAGGGATTTGGATCTGAAACTCTTGGATTCCTGTTCAGTGATGGGTTTTTTTCAGCTGTGGCAAACAAGGTGATATTCATCAGAATCGAAATCCTTCGAGCTGCGTTCGAACCAGCGACCCTAAGGATTTCCACAGGGTGTCTATAGTCTTCTGCTCTGCCAACTGAGCTATTGAAGGGTAATCAGTGGTGACTTGAGCTTGATTTTAACAGATATCTGTGTTGCCACGACAGTCCTGTGCTCATGAGAACTCAGTCCTTCGCGCTGGATTTTAACCAGCAACCTAAGGATTTCCGTTTAGGTTCTATAGACCCCATTCACGTGACTCTGCCCCCCTGACTTGTGCCGCCATATTGTCCGTCAGCTCATCGTGTTTACATTACCGCTACGTACATTCCTTCCTATTACTGCGTGTTTTTCTGCTTGTCTATGGAATCAACGCCTAGTAAACGAACCCAAAAACCTTCCTGACAATCATAACATAGATTAATCAAAATGGTGAAGGCATGTGTGGTGGTTGGTTGCAGTAACAGAGAAGATAAACGGTCATTTTAGTAGTTACTGTGTGCCCATTGTTAAAATGGCAAATCTCTAAAGCAGCACGGTTTGTTTATCCCGGTCCATGATGCGTTTGTGTCGACAGCTGTCAGACAGCGGCGAAAACATCAATTGTCGTGATGCCAACACGATTGCAGACATCATCAGACGGAGACTACGAAGCTTGTCGCCACAGTCGCGCAGCAAGAAGGTGAACGCAACAACAGGTGTTGTGTCGAAAAATAGCCGCCCCGCGTGAAATGTCCTCCCTGACAGGAACGCCCACACGGAAAGGACTTTCTTGTACCGTGATTATGTATTATTTTACTCTGCATGAACTAATAAATCTTGTACTGCGAATATGTATTATTTTACTCTGCTTGAACTAATAAATGTCATACCTGAGTGATTGTCATTGGGATATTGTCGTGAAAACCTGTAGACTAGTACATTTCTGTTCAAAGATGGTTATGTGGCCCAGTCCACGAATTGTTACTAAAATACAGTACTAATATTTTGTGTAATTTAATTATTTATTTAAAACTGATTTTACAGTCATAAATCCTTTACTGTAATGCCTCCATGAAAACATTTGACGTTTTCACTTCAATAAAGCGTTATAAATAAGCGCTCCCGTCAGGGGGGACATTTCACGAGGGGCGGCTATTTTTCGGCACACACTGGCCCGTTGTCGAACCGCTGATCAAGTTTCATTTTACAATCGTGACAATGGTGACGCTCAGCTGCCCAAATGTCGGTATATATTCGGGCCGGTGCCGATTTTGGGTACCCGACGCCTCATTGTGACATCCACTGGAGTATGACTGGAGGTTTTTGCACGGGACGGGACCGGACGGGAGAAAACATCGATTTGGGCATCAAATATGGATCTGGCGACTGGATTGACCAAAGCTTTTCGAAATAATGGCTTTTATGCAACTCATCCAATGAGTTTACAGCGTCTGAAAGCACCGGGGCTTCCATAATTTGCAAGTGAATCCACCTTTAGAAACTACGATCATTGACAATACGGACACACAATGACGGACAGTATGGTGGCACAATACAGCGATCACGTGATTGTGTGACGTTGGTGATTGGGGTCTATAGTTCTACCCAGTGTTGTTTTCTTCAATGATGATGATAACGAAACTAGTTCGTCAACGAACACTTTTTTTCATGACGAGATGATAACAAGCTAAAAACTTGTATTGTGTGACTAAAACATAACGAGAAGAATGCCAGTTTTCGTGACGAGACGAAAATGTGACGAAAACGGGCAATAGTTCCGTCACATGTTTACAATGCGTAATATTTTATCTGTAGTTAGCCTGCGTTGTAGCAGTGTCTGTTTGTGTCAGCCATGAGATGTGCTGCGCCTCCCCCTCACCGAATCACTAGTGTATAGTCTCCATCCACATACAGTTAGATTTGTTTTCATATCTTGGCGAGAGAAAATATGCAATATTGCTTTAGCCATTAAGGTCTGTACTGAGTAATCATCACACACTAAGTATAACTCGTAGCGTTACCATATCAATCATGTTAGCATTAGATTAATGGTTAATGCTAACGGTGAGGGTCCTCTTTAACTCTCAGACAACTTTTTATATACAATTCGTGGCGTCCAGATGGGTATAAATAATTGGCGGTAAACGTTTTTTAGCAGACCTGTGAATGTTGAAAATAAGTTGCAGTTTGGCATAAATGACAGTCCTTCGAGCTATCCATATCTCTACTACAGTCCTCTCCCTAATCAATTTTGTTGACCTCTATTGTGAATTTTGTCATTTTTAAAGGCTGAAGGCCTGCCAAGTCACATGTTGTTGTTGCAAAAATTTGAAATATCTGGATGTTGCAGTAGAGACAAACATTTAATAATTTTAAATAATAAATAAGTAAAAGCAGATGTCGATTGTGTAAAATCTCAGCAGGTTAGTTTTAAGTGCGGCGAATGAGGTCATCATATGTATTGTTCTTAATCATGTAGAAAAATTGCCCATTGTTCACTCTGAATGAACTGTAGCAAGGCTGAATCCCTCCTGGGCCACCGTGAAGCCCACTGAAGTCAACATGGTCCACTGTGAAGCACACATGCTTCAAAGCCGCCAGGCTGATGAGATGGCGGCCGATGTGGGTCATTGGCGTCTGATAAACTGCCATCCTACTCAGGAGAGAGCGAGCCGGAGGAACCTGGGGTCTGTTTTTCTTTTCCGATGATGGATTGTGTAAACAAGCTCTCGTTCGGGAAAGAGTGAATGAGGAAAAGGATGACATTTAATCTAAATTAGTAGCAAGACAATCTTATTCGCTTTTACAGGATCAGAGGTGTGGTCACATCATTTATCTATTTGTCCACCTAACCCCTATTCATTTATCATGCTTTGTTTGGCGTATTTCATTTTGTCACCATCATCATAGATTTGTGGCGTAAAGGCAAAAGTCACATTCTTGGTGGCAGAAAGGTACTTTAAACAAGATACAAAACAAAAGCAACTAAATCCGTAGTAAAGAATTTACAATGTTGTAGCAAAACAATGTTATGAATCAAGGGTGATAAGGTAAGAATCAGTTTGCAAGGTTGCGAGTAACAAATTGTGGCATCACAAAGCAAAGAGGTATGAAAAAAATTAGAAAAGTTATTTAATGTTATTCAACAAAACTTCATTTAAATTTTTTTTTTTTTATGCTTTCCAAAAAGAAAGTTGCGTAAAATAAAACTTTGGTTGAACTGAAATATATACATATATAAAATCGTCATCTCGCTCACCCGGGCGGTATGGTCTCTCCTTTCAAGCTCGGGTCCTCTACCAGAGGCCTGGGAGCTTGAGGGTCCTGCGCAGGATCTTAGCTGTCCCGAGGATTGCGCTCTTCTGAATGGAGACGTCGGATGTTGTTCCTGGTATCTGTTGGAGCCATGCACCCAGCTTGGGGGTTACTGCCCCTAGTGTCCCGATCACTACTGGCACCACTCTTACCTTCACTCCCCACATTTTCTCCAAGTCTTCCTTCAACCCTTGATATTTCTCCAGCTTTTCGTGTTCTTTTTTCCTGATGTTGCTATCGCTCGGGATTGCTACATCTATCACTACTGCTGTCTTCTGATGTTTATACACCACCATTATGTCAGGCTGGTTGGCCATCACCAGTTTGTCTGTCTGGATCTGGAAGTCCCACAGGATCTTGGCTCGGTTGTTTTCGACCACCTTCGGAGGTGTCGCCCACCTTGACTCTGGGGTCTCCAGTCCGTACTCGGCACAGATGTTCCTGTACATTATGCCTGCTACCTGGTTATGTCATTCCATGTATGCCTTGACTGCTAGCATCTTACACCCTGCTGTGACGTGCTGGACTGTCTCAGGGGCCTCTTTGCATATGTGTGTGTGTGTGTGTGTGTGTGTGTGTGTGTGTGTGTGTGTGTGTGTGTGTGTGTGTGTGTGTGTGTGTGTGTGTGTGTGTGTGTGTATATATATATATAACTTAAATATTCCAAAAAAAGTGGTAGTGTTAAAAAATAAATAAATAAATAAAATAAAAATTAGACACGCAACAGAAGACCTTTAATGAGGAGGAAATGTTATGAATATACAGTATATATATATATATATATATATATATATATATATATATATACACAGTGCCTTGCAAAAGTATTCGGCCCCCTTGAACCTTGCAACCTTTCGCCACATTTCAAGCTTCAAACATAAAGATATAAAATTTTAATTTTTTGTCAAGAATCAACAACAAGTGGGACACAATCGTGAAGTGGAACAAAATTTATTGGATAATTTAAACTTTTTTAACAAATAAAAAACTGAAAAGTGGGGCGTGCAGTATTATTCGGCCCCCTTGCGTTAATACTTTGTAGCGCCACCTTTTGCTCCAATTACAGCTGCAAGTCGCTTGGGGTATGTTTCTATCAGTTTTGCACATCGAGAGACTGACATTCTTGCCCATTCTTCCTTGCAAAACAGCTCGAGCTCAGTGAGGTTGGATGGAGAGTGTTTGTGAACAGCAGTCTTCAGCTCTTTCCACAGATTCTCGATTGGATTCAGGTCTGGACTTTGACTTGGCCATTCTAACACCTGGATACGTTTATTTTTTAACCATTCCATTGTAGATTTGGCTTTATGTTTTGGATCATTGTCCTGTTGGAAGATAAATCTCCGTCCCAGTCTCAGGTCTTGTGCAGATACCAACAGGTTTTCTTCCAGAATGTTCCTGTATTTGGCTGCATCCATCTTCCCGTCAATTTTAACCATCTTCCCTGTCCCTGCTGAAGAAAAGCAGGCCCAAACTATGATGCTGCCACCATGTTTGACAGTGGGGATGGTGTGTTCAGGGTGATGATGTGTTGCTTTTACGCCAAACATATCTGTTTGCATTGTGGCCAAAAAGTTCAATTTTGGTTTCATCTGACCAGAGCACCTTCGTCCACATGTTTGGTGTGTCTCCCAGGTGGCTTGTGGCAAACTTTAAATGAGACTTTTTATGGATATCTTTGAGGAATGGCTTTCTTCTTGCCACTCTTCCATAAAGGCCAGATTTGTGCAGTGTACGACTGATTGTTGTCCTATGGACAGACTCTCCCACCTCAGCTGTAGATCTTTGCAGTTCATCCAGAGTGATCATGGGCCTCTTGGCTGCATCTCTGATCAGTTTTCTCCTTGTTTGAGAAGAAAGTTTGGAAGGACGGCCAGGTCGTGGTAGATTTGCAGTGGTCTGATGCTCCTTCCATTTCAATATGATGGCTTGCACAGTGCTCCTTGAGATGTTTAAAGCTTGGGAAATCTTTTTATATCCAAATCCGGCTTTAAACTTCTCTACAACAGTATCTCGGACCTGCCTGGTGTGTTCCTTGGTTTTCATAATGCTCTCTGCACTTTAAACAGAACCCTGAGACTATCACAGAGCAGGTGCATTTATACGGAGACTTGATTACACACAGGTGGATTCTATTTATCATCATCGGTCATTTAGGACAACATTGGATCATTCAGAGATCCTCACTGAACTTCTGGAGTGAGTTTGCTGCACTGAAAGTAAAGGGGCCGAATAATATTGCACGCCCCACTTTTCAGTTTTTTATTTGTTAAAAAAGTTTAAATGATCCAATAAATGTTGTTCCACTTCACGATTGTGTCCCACTTGTTGTTGATTCTTGACAAAAAAATAAAATTTCATATCTTTATGTTTGAAGCCTGAAATGTGGCGAAAGGTTGCAAGATTCAAGGGGGCCGAATACTTTTGCAAGGCACTGTATATATATACACACACACACACTAGTATTTATATTGTGTCATTAATCTTTTAAAGTGACAGTTTAGTGTTATTCTTCTGAATTATAGAACTTATGTGACACTGAGGAGCTAGCTCTGTGCAAATCATTATCCTTCCTTCCTTTAATGTCATGTAGTGTATTACTTTCACATCTCTGACTAGAACATTTAGATTTTTCTTTAACGCCAAACAAAATTGAAGCCTGGCTTCTCTCTTGTCCAATGCGAGACACCCCGCGTGCTCCTCAGCGTGAATGTCGGGGTAATCTCCAGAAAAGTGTCCACTCACATGGCCAGGAAATAGCAGCTCAATGCACAAAAACACATCATGGGCGAGACTGAGGATATGGGTAGCATACTGAGCTCACTGCAGGGGTGTTCTGCGTCCTGCATTGTCGCCAGAAAAACACTTAACAGAATAGCTGAGTCAAAAGTTAAAATTTTACAGCTGTCTTAAAATAAAAACTAGAGTTGTCCGACAGTATCGGGTAGCCAATAATAGCGGCTGATAAAAGCTTTTTTAAACGATATCAGATAATATTGACATCAGTTTTTCATGATCGGTTTTGGGCCAATTTGCATATGGCAGGGCTATCATGTCTACTTATTGGACATGGCCGGTGTTTCTGGTGTAACAATGCCCCCTGCTGGCACGAGGTGTAGTTTTGAAAAGTTCCAGCACTTTCTGCTGACGTGATCGTATGTCGATGTGAGCTCATTGCGAATAGAGAGCGCTAATTAGACGAGCTAACATCTGCAGCCAATGTACCATAGCAGTTCTTGCCATTTCACCACGTTGTTTCTGCCTTATACAGACATCGCTTGTTAAAAAAAAAAAAAAAAACGTAGGCATTTTGTCTCACCACAAATTATGAAGTCATAACGTGGCAGGTATATAACATACAGTGGGACAAATAAGTATTTAGTCAACCACTAGTTGTGCAAGTTCTCCCACTTGAAAAAAATTCCAGAGGCCTGTAATTGTCAACATGGGTAAACCAAACCTCAACCATGAGAGAGAGATTGTGGGGAAAAAAAACAGAAAATCACATTGTTTGATTTTTAAAGAATTTATTTGCAAATCATGGTGGAAAATAAGTATTTGGTCAAAAACAAAAGTTCATCTCAATACTTTGTTATGTACACTTTGTTGGCAATAAGGGAGGCCAAATGTTTTCTGTAACTCTTCACAAGCTTTTCACACACTGTTGCTGGTATTTTGGCCCATTCCTGCATGCAGATCTCCTCTAGAGTAGTGATGTTTTGGGGCTGTCGTTGGGCAACACGGACTTTCAACTCCGTCCACAGATTTTCTCTGGGGTTGAGATCTGGAGACTGGCTAGGCCACTCCAGGACCTTGAAATGCTTTTTTACGAAGCGACCACTCTAATTAAAACTATGAATCCATGTAACAGAATCAGACAAGGAGCCACACCTGGACCAGACATGAACAACTGTGGCGAGCTGTTTGTTTGACACAAGGTTAAGGGTTGACAAGAACAGATGCAAATAACAATCTAATCCAGGGGTGTCCAAACTAAGACCCCCTAGAATTTTTTTATATCATTGAATATGGTCCTTAAAAGAAGCTTCAGTTCCGCCTCCATTCTGTTGGTTTTCACCTTCAACAGAATGTAAGCTGACGTAGGCTAGTCACTTAAATAGTGCGTCTCCATTGGTTTAGGGATCAAAACCTGACTATAGGTTAAAATCAATGTAGGAAATTGTGTAAGATTTAAGTAATTTGTCGCACATAAATAAACCTATATAAAAATAATCCAGTGTAATAAAACGAGTTATCATGATTGTGATTTTCTTGCCTTTTTTTGCTTTCACTGACTAGCTATAAATACAGTAATTGTTTTTTTTTTTCTTTTTTTTTTTCAGAACATTATGCATTATTTTAAAAACAGACTAGCCTATCCAAATCCGGGGCCTGTTTTACATACTGTACATATGTGGTGTAAAACATTTTGTTGTTTGTAGCCTTTAACTCATTCATTGCCACTGACAGTTATTGACATAGAATTCATTTTAACTGGGAAGGCTGGCATTGAGTGATCATTTTTCACTGCCATTGATGGCAATAGATGTCAAAAAGTTGAGTCAAAATTGAATTGGAAGTACAATGCCATCAATGGCAGCCAATTAGATAATGTTTACCAATTAAAATAAGTAAAAATAATTAAATCTTTTTTAACCGATTCCGATCTTCTGAAATGACGTGATCAAGCCCAATTTCCGATGACGATTTTAGTGCTGTACGATATGACAATATAGCCTTTGTCATCATTTTTAACAAATGAAAGTGGAAGGATTTCAAGTTGGCCCTCGCATCCTTCAATTTTTCTGAACATAGGCGTCAGAGAAAACGGTTTGGACACCTCTGACCTAATCCGTTGACACAATAAGAAACAAGACAGTTTAACACAAAATTAAAACATTCAAAAAACACTGTGACAACATTGTTTTGTGTGGTACTGCCCTATTTTCCCTAATTCAAAATCCTCACTTAAATTAAATCATAGATAAAACTAAAGAAAAAAGGCAAATGTGACATTTGGTGTTCATAATAATTCCTTAGTGTCGTATTTTACGATGACATCCGCAAATAGCAGGGGGCTTATGACTCAGCAAAGAGCATCTGTCTGCGTCTCACCTTTTGGATCACATTTCTCACTCGTTCATTGTCTCATGCACGCACTGACACAATGATGAGCCTCTGACTCAATGTCAATGTGATAACAGTAGCATCTCCGTTAGTGTTGTATCGGTCGCGAACGATTCGTTCTTTTTGAACGAATTGTTTTGGTGAACGAGACCGAACTAATCATCATCTGCACTGATTCGTTCTATGAAGGTGGTGCTTGTTCGCTGCGTGGGAGGGCGTTGAGCAAGCGGCAGCGTCTTCTGACATCGCACACGACCAATCAGACGCCAGCCTCATCGCGGGCAGGGGAGGGACCGGAAACAGAATCAGGGCGTTTGTCACTCACGTCCACGTGTGGCCAATAAGCAGCCAGCGTGCAGGCAGGGGGGCAAGACTGAGTTTTGTCACTTCCCGTTCAGTGACTCGGTCCTCCGGTTCCTGACCTAGCTTGCTGCTAACTTGATTTTCCAGTAATGACTATGCGGTGAATGAATCAGAAAATGAAAGGAAATGACTTTGTCACATATTTGTTAACGTGGAGCCTATCAAATGCTGCTCAAACAGACAAAAACACCACACAAATCTAGCGAGCATTGTTTAGAGTAGTACTTTTCTCAACAAACTCGTGACTGCCTATGACGACATACTATCAAATTTACAGTAATTTAAAACACGGGTAGCTACGAGGCAAGCAAAAGCTGAGCTGCGGTCGCGTGACGGCAGTGAAGCGGGCAGAGAACTGTCACTATATGGAGGCTTCATGGCAGCGATATTTACCTCATATGTGCACAGAAAAAAATATTTAGTATGATCACCATAATACTGATTTGCAATGAAACTGTATATACATGTCAATTTTTCCCCGAGTGTTTTATTTTTTTTTTTCGTGTCAGCGTGTCGGGTGTTGGTTGGTTTGACAAATTATGTCAATCCGTCCATCATGTGCTACTCAAGCGCCCAAAACAACGCACGCAGACACGGGAGATGTCGCAATATGTCTACATTTTTCTTAACAGACTAATGAGAGTAGAAAGGCGACATCGTAAAGAGCAAACAATTATTTCTCGTCAGCATTTGACGATCTGAGATGCGGGGACGACAGGGGAGCTGACCGGATTATTTTATTTATTAATACCAGTGCAAAAAAACAATATGATCACCATAATACTGATTTGCAATGAAACTGTATATACATGTAATTTTTTTCCGAGTGTTTTTTTTTTTCTTTCTTCGTGTCAGGTGTTGGTTGGTTTGACAAATTATGTCAATCCGTCCATCATGTGCTACTCAAGCGCCCAAAAACAAAGCACGCGGACACGGGAGATGTCGCAATATGTCTACATTTTTCTTAACAGACTAATGAGAGTAGAAAGGCGACATCGTAAAGAGCAAACAATTATTTCTCGTCAGCATTTGACGATCTGAGATGCGGGGACGACAGGGGAGCTGACCGGATTATTTTATTTATTAATACCAGTGCAAAAATTCAACACGATCATCTTAATACTAAAAAACAAAAATACAACAGAGCGAGATGTAAATATGATGTGTTGGTCGTTCCATATTCAGAAATTAAACTTTCGATGTATTTTTATTTTCGTGACAGCAAACATGCTGTATATGTATGTGTGATCAAGAACCTGCTAAAGAAAGTCCGTGCGCCCCCGCCCCCTACTCCCCTCACAAAAGGAAAATGTTTAACCGTGTCCTAAATCGAAATGCAAGCACGAGCCATGACTTTGAGCCCATAGAACTAGGACAGACGACGCGGAAGTTCTCCCTCGCTTTTGCAGCAGCAGGAGGGAGACGAGGCTGTCTGTGAAAGCAGAATGATACCGCCTGTCACTCATTTCTGAAACTACGACGAGTGGTCAATGTGGAAGAGAGGGAGGGACCAAGCAATGTCACTTCCTGTTCAGTTATACTGCGAAGCGGTCTTTGGTGATTCGTTCGGCAATGTCACTTCCCGTTCAGTAACCGAACGATTCGTTTGGGCGGGGAGGGAGATGAGGGGGGCGAACGATTCGTTGAACGATTTGTTTGAACGAATCTTTTTACTGAACGAACCGGAATGGATTCGTTTGCTCAAGTGAACGACAAATCTCGTCACTAATCTCCGTGACTCTGTCAGGAAACCTCAAGAAAAGATGACCCAGCCAAGGGTTAGTTGGCAAGTCGTGGAAAAAAAAAAAAATTTATATAAACTGCCTCTTAGTCTGAGGGAAGCGAGGGTCGTAAAGGTCTCTGATGTCATTTCCTGTTGCTACTGGTGTAAAATATGCACTAAATAATGCATCCCAGCACTCCATTAAGGCATTTATTCACAAATTGACAATGTAGCTGTTGTTGCTCAATGATTTGTTTGGATTCCAGGCTAAAGCTGAAATAATTGTTTTATATTTCGAGAAAAATAACATGATTGCAGAGAAAGTAATTTCTTTTGGTGAGTGCCTTACAAAAAACATTGTAAAAATTATGATAAATTCACTTTTTTATGTTGATGTAACGGTTTCATTATTGTGTGCATGCTGGAAGTGTGGCTACTGTATGATCCTCCACATTTGAATTGCTATGCCACCATCTTGTGGCATCTATACCCAAATACAAACCCATTTTGGTGTTGGTAGGGGTGGCATGAATTATTTCCAAAGTTAATTCATTGGTTATTATTGACACTAACAGGCTTTTGACAGTGATCACCATTCCCTGTTCAAATGGAATGGATGCCTATTGCAATCAATGGCAGAGAATCATGATCATTCACTGCCTAGTCCTCCCAGTACAAAAATGTTGCTGTTGAGTGAGTCCTTCAACCTCGGAAGGTGACCGCTTACATACAAATGAATCAACTGGATTAAATTCTGTCCAGCACACACAATGAAAATTCCCGACGACCACAAAATTACAAAAGGGCGGGGCTTACAAGGTGACCCGACTGGAATCCTTGACAATGTCACGATGTCATCGGATAAACAGCACAAAATAAATAAATAAATAAATGTATCGTGTTATCAGATTTCCTTTCTCAGGAGAACACAATTGGGTGTCAAAATTTCATCTGTCTCGCTTGGAAGAATTAATCACTTTTGTCTTATGAAATGTTGTAAAGTGAAAATTTGGAACATGTGACATGTCTGGCGGGAGGATGAACAGGTGGCGGGAGAATAAAAGAGTCCACTTGAATTATGGCGTTTACTTATATGAGTGGATAGTGATTAATTAGGGTTGTGGAGTCTATTAGAGCAGAGTGGATCATGGTTTAAACAGTGGGTATTTTCAGTATTCAAGAGAGTAGAATGCCTTTAAATAAGAGTTACCCCGAATTCACACCACTTGCGGCTGCGACACGGTTGAGTGACGGCTGAGAAAACATCACAGATCAATTTCTACTGGTTGCGTTTGTGCTACGAATGTCTGCGGCAATCAGACATAGGAATTCACGAGGGCTCTCACGAGAATGCACAAATTCAGGCACAATATGTACTATGTATGTCCCAACGACAGACACTTGAGAATAAATGTTGGGTAATAAGTGCAACATTTATTTTTTGTTTTATTATGACATAATTAATACAATATGAATTATCGACTGAGTTTGCTTTTTGTCTCCATGAGGACACTACAAGCTCATGAAAAAAGTAAATAAGGCGGAAAACACTAAGGTGACTTGAAGTTCCGCTCTGAGACCCCAATCTGGCCAAATTTCAAAATTGTCCTATATGATGTGATACATCATTGGAAATTTTAAAATCTCAATTTTCTGGGGTTAGGGTTTAGGGAAAAAGTTTGAACAGGGCATTTAAAAAAAAAAAAAATTAAACCCCTAAACCCAAACTCGATGTGAGAGCATGAGAGAGTATAAAACACCGTGATTTTATTGAGATATTATCGCGTACTTACCTTGTTTAGACCCAAAAACATGTCTCACCGAGTGTAAAGACACAGCTGTGAATGGCCACAGCCAAACTTTGAGGGATTTTGTGAGTGGAACACGGTAATATAACAAGGGTCGCAACGCAGAAATCGCAGACATCAAGGAGTGGTCGAGATTTTCTTTTTCTAATATTTAACCTTTTCAACGTTTTTTTTTTCTTTTCTTTTAGTTTGATTATTCATCATCTCAAATATCGGGGAAAATGCGACAGTAACCAAAAAAAAATACAAGTAAGCGATAGTTATGAGGTAGATATCCGTGACCTATTTACAAACACTGTTTTTTTTCATTGTGACGTAATTTGTTAAAAAGTTTAAAATATGCGAGTGAATAATTTTCTAAAGTTTTTTTTTTTTTTTTTTTTTTTTTTAAACTAAATATTAGACATCAATTAAAAATTCTAAGCTAAAAATGATGGACATTTCAAATAATAAATAATAATTACCTACCTCGTTTTTATGGCTGGTTTGAAACAAAAGCGGTTGAGCAGTGTCTGTAAACGGGGGTCTCCAGGGTAAAACGGACAAATAAAAAATAGTTTGGGGGCTTAAAGTGCCATGAAAGTGCTATGGCAAGATATACACATATTGTTCTATCAAGCACAACAGTTCTTTTGGCTTAAAAATACAGGAGTTTATTTTAAAGAGGGGTGCAAGAGCAGAAACTGCTTTTTCACCCGTGTCTGTTTTCCACCATAAATATTTTATCTGTTCATGATAATGAAAAGTATTGAAAATGAAATAGCTTTACAGATCATTTCACCTCGAACTGAATATAATAATCGTAATCCTCCTTGACAAAAGTGCTTTATTTTGAAAGGAAACCGGTAGTTCTATTTTGTATCAGTGCTTAATGTCCTTTTTAGCACGGTGGTATTGTTGTAACTTCATGCGGTCGGGCTACGCCCTCTGAAAACCTTTGCATCAAGCCCAACATTACCTGCAGTATGTCGTAGACGGTGGAAATTGTCATATTGATTAGTATGCTACTATGCTTGTGAATACCTACGATGTCGTGAACGCAGCCAATCTTATCGCAGCCGCAGGAGGTGTAAATTCGGGGTTAATCTTGCTGAATGTGGAATGAAGCAGCAATTATCAATACAGTGGTCATATAACTTGATAATTGATTATTTGTCAATTAGTTAATTGATCATGGCATCTGTAATTAGAAGTAATGTATTATTTGCCTTAAATAACAGAAAATATATGAAAAAAAAATAAACCCACGAATATTTCGTATTGTCTACTAGAGATGATCCGATATCTGGATCGGATCGGACGCCGATATGGGCAAAAAAATGCGTATCGGTATCGGATCGACCGACACGGAAAAATTCCGATCCAGACTTCCGATCCAGTTTTTTGCAAGTCCGGTCCGGGTTTTCCAGCGCACCGAGTTACATAATCCATTCCAGGTTTTGCATCGGTTTTCCTAAAATCCGGTCTGCATTTTACGCACACCTTCAACACACTACATTACCGTCTCCCAAATGACTGAGAGACTATCGGTAAAAATGTCAGCTGTGTGGGATTATTTTACTTTAAAGGATGACAAAGACGAAGAGGCAGAGTGCAACATATGCCACAATAAAGTCAAGCGTGGTGGTAAAGCTGTAAGAAGTGTTAATACAACCAAACTAATCAAGCAATTATCGAAATACCACCACAAACAATACAAGGAGTATGAGGAGTATATGAGGAGTATAAGGAGAAAACCGAAGACAGAAAGAAAGGTCATATGCAACGAACACTGGCAGAAACTTTTGCTATGCGTGACAAACTGGCACTTGACAGTCCCAAAGCCCAGGGAAGAGTCATTGCCGAAGGAATCATTCTGGATGACGACCCATTATTTCTCGTGAGTAAAGTGGGATTTAGACGCATCGGGCAGACTTTTTTCAAAAAATAGATATTCATATATTTATACTAAAACGATGTATGTATGTATGTACTTTTCCAGCGTTATTTCGCTTTGTAAATGCATTTATAATGATAAAATATGTAGAGTATTTAAACATTGAGAAAACTTGCGTTTTTTTTCTGCCAACTCGAGGAGATTAAAATAGATGTCAAATCCACTATCCACCTGTTAGAACACACATGCAAATATAAAATATATACATGTTTATTGAATATCCAGCTTACAGTCTTGTTTAACTGGGAGAATTTGTTACAAAAGACAGGCTATAATTTGTTATCATTATGCATATATGCACTGGCGTCACCAAACGTGATCACACAAAACGTAACCACACATCGCTCCTGAGTCCTCACAAATAAAGCATAACATTTTGTTTTTTTCGGGCTCGTGCCTACAAATAAAACAAAAAATTTGGGGGGTTTTCGGGCTGGGCAAGCAAATCAAAGGGAGTGTGTAATAGTTAATAGTTTGAGGTTGTGTGTTTTGCTTTTATAAGACCGTTTACAATATTATTAGCATGTTTTACTGTCTGAATATGTCATTTGTTTGTTATTTATAATGTTTTGTGTTTATCATTTAATAAACAGGTCAGTTTCTTGTTACCAACCATTATGTGTTATTCCAACTCACCTAATTCAGCTAGCAAGTTGTTATCAAGACTACTAAAACCCTTTTCAACATGAGTCTGACAACTAAGTAAGGAGGCTAAATAACTTTAAACTTTAATACATCGGTATCGGCCAGTATCGGATCGGAAGTGCAAAACAATATCGGTATCGGATCGGAAGTGCAAAAACCTGGATCGGGACATCCCTATTGTCTGCTAGTTTCAAACTATTTAAAGAGTCACATTGAATGCTACAAGGAAAACTAAAAGAAACTGAAAGTCATCCACTCAATATCATTCGGTGTGCTGAATCAATCTTTATCAAGGTTATTTCAGCAGCAAACACATTTTTAGTGTAAAAAGCAGCCGCTTAGCAATAATCCTAGCACACCGTGGTTCACAGAGGCTATCGCAAACGCCACAGGGAGTGACCCCTGCCTTGTTATAAACAGAAAAGTACATATATAGAACAGCAACACATCAGCATGGTGTTGCTTGGCTTTTTCACTTGAGGCATGAGATGTGATAAGTATTAAAAAAAAAAAACAAACAGGGAAAATACCGATAAAAGCTTCTTATCAGCTTGTTTTTAAATAAATCCCCTCCAAGCTAAAAGTTGAAGTCCAAACACAATAAATTGAAAAAATCCAAAACAACATAATTTACCATATCTGTGAGCTCTGATTAATTTGTTGCTTTAAATACAATATGAACTCACAGAGAGGTTCAGGGTGCACAAATGGCGAATTTCAATGGCGTGAGCACATGTCATGCCTATCAATTATTGCTCAAGTGGAGCAACTAAATGAGCTGCTATTGTGTTGGTTAATGGGAATACAGACAAACGTCAGTCTGAACCTTTTATGCTTCCATTCAGAGCCAACGTTGCACCTTTTGTCCCTCTCCATTATTGGAAAAGCATTCAAACCAATGACAATCAAAAGAAAAGGGGCAAAAAATATCTATCTAGAAAAGCCAACTCCAACTACTAAGATGACTATAACTACTATTATCACGACTAAATATATCTTGCACTACCTTGGACAAGAAGTCTGGAGTGTTTGACATCAGTCAAAAAGTCGAAAGGCATACATTTGCATGTGCGCTTTCCTCCAGCAGAGCCAAAAGAGTGCATGACACATGTGCTCCGCGGGCTTGAAAGCGATGCATCGACATCCACGTTGCTCAAAACTCAACTAGTTCTCGCCTGTGACATCATACCCCATCACTCCGCTGTCTGATCTCGGCCTGGAATGACGCGCTTCCTCTGACATTCTAATGCATGTGTATGCAGAAATGTTTTATATCATTCACACCAAAAATGGGATGTAAAGTGAAGAAAATAAGTACTTGAACACCCTGCTATCTTGCAAGTTTTCCCACTTAGAAATCATGTTGGGATCTGGAATTTTCATCGTAGGTGCATGTCCACTGTGAGAGATATAATCTAAAAAGAAAAATCCAGACATCACAATGCATGATTTTTTAAAACTGTTTATTTGTGTAATTCAGCTGCAAATAAGTGTTTGAACACCCAAGAAAACTAATGTTATTATTTGGTACAGTAGCCTTTATTAGCAATTACAAAGGTCAAACGTTTCCTGTAGTTTTTCATCATGTTTGCACACACTGCAGGAGGGATTTTGGCATGCTCCTCTACACAGATCTTCCCTAGATCAGTCAGGTTTCTGGGCTGTCGCTGAGGAACACAGAGTTTGAGCTCCCTCCCAAGGTTTTCGTTTGGGTTTAGGTCTGGAGACTGGCTAGGCCATAGTAGAACCTTTATATGCTTCTTACGGAGCCACTCCTTGGTTTTCCTGGCTGTATGCTTTGGGTCATTGTCATAATGGAATACCCAGCCATGACCCATTTTCAATGCTCTGACTGAGGGAAGAGGTTGTTCCCCAAAATCTCACAATACAGGGTCCCAGTCATCCTCTGTTTAATACAGTGCACTCGTTCAGTCCTATGCGCAGAAAAACACCCCCAAAGCATGATGCAACCACACCCATTCTTCACAGTAGGGATGGTGTTCTTGAGACAGTACTCATCATTCTTCTTCCTTCAAACACGGTTAGTGGAATTATGACCAAAGGTTTTCTATTGGGTTTAGGTCTGGAGACTGGCTAAGCCATGCTAGAACCTTGATATGCTTCTTACGGAGCCACTCCTTGGTTTTCCTGGCTGTATGCTTTGGGTCATTGTCATTATGGAATACCCAGCCATGACCCTTTTTCAGTGCTCTGACTGAGGGAAGAGGTTGTACCCCAAAATCTCACAATACAGGGCCCCAGTCATTCTCTCTTTAATACAGTGCACTCGTTCTGTTGTATGCGCAGTAAAACACCCCCAAAGCATGATGCAACCACCCCCATTCTTCACAGTAGGGAGGGTGTTCTTGGGATAGTACTCATCATTCTTCTTCCTTCAAACACGGTTAGTAGAATTATGACCAAAGGTTTTCTATTGGGTTTAGGTCTGGAGACTGGCTAGGCCATGCTAGAACCTTGATATGCTTCTTACGGAGCCACTCCTGGGTTTTCCTGGCTGTATGCTTTGGGTCATTGTAATGATGGAAGACCCAGCCATGAATCATTTTCAATGCTCTGACTGAGGGAAGAGGTTATTCCCCAAAATCTCATAATACAGGGCCCCAGTCATCCTCTCTTTAATACAGTGCACTCGTTCTGTCCTATGCGCAGAAAAACACCCCCAAAGCATGATGCAACCACACTCATTCTTCACAGTAGGGATGGTGGGATAGTACTCACCATTCTTCTTCCTTCAAACACGGTCAGTGGAATTATGACCAAAGGTTTTCTATTGGGTTTAGGTCTGGAGACTGGCTAGGCCATGCTAGAACTTTGATGTGCTTCTTACGGAGCCACTCCTGGGTTTTCCTGGCTGTATGCTTTTGGTCATTGTCATGATGGAAGACCCAGCCATGACTCATTTTCAATGCTCTGACTGAGGGAAGAGGTTGTTCCCCAAAATCTCACAATACAGAGCCCCAGTCATCCTCTCTTTGATACAGTGCACTCGTTCTGTCCTATGCGTAGAAAAAAACCCCCAAAGCATGATGCAACCACACCCATTCTTCACAGTAGGGATGTGTTCTTGGGATAGTACTCATCATTCTTCTTCCTTCAAACACGGTTAGTGGAATTATGACAAAAGGTTTTCTATTGGGTTTAGGTCTGGAGACTGGCTAGGCCATGCTAGATCCTTGATATGCTTCTTACGGAGCCACTCCTGGGTTTTCCTGGCTGTATGCTTTGGGTCATTGTAATGATGGAAGACCCAGCCATGACTCATTTTCAATGCTCTGACTGAGGGACGAGGTTATTCCCCAAAATCTCATAATACAGGGCCCCAGTCATCCTCTCTTTAATACAGTGCACTCGTTCTGTCCTATGCGCAGAAAAACACCCCCAAAGCATGATGCAGCCACACCCATTCTTCACAGTAGGGATGGTGGGATAGTACTCATCATTCTTCTTCCTTCAAACACGGTCAGTGGAATTATGACCAAAGGTTTTCTATTGGGTTTAAGTCTGGAGACTGGCTAGGCCATGCTAGAACTTTGATATGCTTCTTACGGAGCCACTCCTGCGTTTTCCTGGCTGTAAACTTTTGGTCATTGTCATGATGGAAGACCCAGCCATGACTCATTTTCAATGCTCTGACTGAGGGAATAGTTTGTTCCCCAAAATCTCACAATACAGGGCCCCAGTCATCCTCTCTTTAATACAGTGCACTCGTTCTGTCCTATGCGCAGAAAAACACCCCCAAAGCATGATGCAACCACACCCATTCTTCACAGTAGGGATGGTGGGATAGTACTCATCATTCTTCTTCCTTCAAACACGGTTAGTGGAATTATGAGTAAAGTTCTATTTCGTTGTCATCTGATCACAGAACATGCTCCCATGACTCCTCTGCATCATACAAATGGTCCACTCCGATTGAGATTGACCGTCATGTTTAGCTTCTTCCATTTTCTAATGATTGCTCCAACAGTGGACCTTTTTTGACCAAGCTGCTTGGCAATTGCTCCATAGCCCTTTCCAGCCTTGTGGAGGTGTACAATAGTCTCTGGTGTCTTTGGGCAGCTCTTTGGTCTTGACCATGTTAGAAGTTTGAGTTTGACTGATTGTATGGGGTGGACAGGTGTCTTTATGCAGCTATCGACCTCAAACAGGCACATCTGATTCAGGATAATACATGGAGTGGAAGTGGACTTTTAACAGGCAGACTAACAGGTATTTCAGTGTACTTTGAAATGTTTACATGCACATACTATGAGTGGGGTTTGGGGGAAAAAAATTTAAAAATCAAGCAACTATCTTTTATAGGCTAAAAGGATGTTTTTTTTTCAAGTCATATAAACTATTAAGCTAGCTGAAGATCCAGTGACACTTTCAAAAGTGCTGCCAACACCAGTGAAAACTGCTTTAATGTCTTCTCGCTTGTTCCAGTTGTTTTTTTCCTTAAACAACGGAATGCACTTAAAATATTCCAATCAATCTTGTTATGCAGTATTTTAAAACATTGAACATCACCTGTGAAAAATGACTTCCTTTTACATCTACTAAATTAGAATTTCCTTGATCAAAAAATTGCTGCACTGTTTTGATTTACAAAAAGGAAATCACGTTTAAGAAATTGATAAATTAATTTTCTGGAGATTTACTCAATTATATCTGGTCCGTCAGTTGCTGTTTTTTTTCGCAACTTAATACCTTGAAAAGGGTTTGAATGTGAGCCAAACTCGAGCTTTTATTAAAACGGTATTATCTAACCCACTTCACTCACAAAGGAAAGAAAGAAATGAAGCCATCTAGTGCCTGCATAACAATTACCACACAGTGTTACGCCAGTACAAATTTCACTCCTTCTCCCTTTAATGTAAAAAAAAAAAAAAAAAAAAAGAGCGGCAGAAGTTACAATCGTAAACATGTTGTCCAAAGTATGAAAATACTTAACATATGCACTTATATGTTCATAGGATCATGGATGTCCGCAACCAAATGCTAAAAGGCTATTGTGGCTAACTGACTCGAGACCTGATCAATGTACAAGATTGGTTATATTTTCAGTGATCGACTGATTACCAATCCTCCAAAATTTCTGAAATTGCCGCCAGTTGATCGGCCAGTAATCGAGCAGTGCACTTTCACACTGACTGCTGCTGTAGTGTGGTGTTTAGTCGAAATTCAAGGTGAATTCTCCTGTCGCTTGTTGAAAGAATTGAGCAAAAAACACTTGGTAAGATGTGAAAACGCCACACTCCAACGAGCTAATACTAACTGTGTATAGCTTACAAGGGCGTAGGTTTGGTTTTAACATTAGTAGGGACGATACAACAGAATAATCTGTAAGTACACTTTTTAATCATCTAATTAAAATATGAACCTAATTAATTGATAGGCTAAATGATCAATGCAAAATAAATCTGCATTGACTTTCAATCGTATTGGTTCAGGTCCTACACCATTCCATTCACACCTTTGTTTTCAAAAACTACTAAAGTAATATTTTGAAGACTTCCAGAATGTCTGGATTTTATTAACAAATTTAAATTGGAATATTCGAACATAAATTATATTAACATACACAATGAATACAAACTTGTTAATAAGCTCTTAACAATCCTGAAATGCAAAAAATAAAACATTGTCTTAAGACCACTCAACATTGTCTGAATAAATAAAATATAACTGAAAAACCTTCTTATTCAGGGAACAACAAAAATAAATAAAAATAGAGCCTTCCTTCAGGGAGACCACTATTGATTTTGTCCACAAGCTCAGCCAAACATAACAAAAGAATGAAAGCTCTTTTGGGCTGCTTTAGGACCACATAAATAAAATAAAAATGAAAATTGGGGAGAAGGGGGGGCTTCCCTCAGCTAGACCACTATTGATTTTGTCCACAAGCACATCCAAACTCAAAATAAAATGAAAGCACTTTTGTGCTGCTTTAAGACCACATAAATGAAATAAAAATGAAAATTGGGGGAGAAGGGGGGTAAACCTCGGTTTACTATATTTCTCACGGTTTAATTAACATTAACAGTAGAAAAACACATACAGCAGACACTTCTCTCTCTCTCTAAGCAGCTTCGTACTCGACTTTTGCTGGTTAGCAAGTTCACAGTTTAATGTTATGCTAACTCTGATGCAGGTCGGACTTTCAGTAGCAAAATTACTGGTGTGTTCCCCACCTCCACAACATCGACGTCTTTTCACATTAGCTGCTGGCCGAAACAAATTTCTAATATCCCTCCTCTTCAAAGGGGGCAGAGAAGGCGGCATGTTGTGTGCGTGTGTGTGTGTGGGGGGGGGGGGTCAAGTCATCAGCGAATCAAATGTGCATTTAAGGAGGGAAGAAATGGACCGGCACATTCAGCAAGTGAAAAGGGTTAGGGTTTAAATAAATGTAAAGATAAATGTAAGTCGGAACATAATGCAGGCATGAAAATCTCTCACCTTTCGGCGAAATTCGCCGTTTTGAAGTCAAAAAGGGCGACCTACGTGAATTGCGTAGATCCGAGGAGAAATTCTTTTTGGGAGGGGGGGGGGGGGGTCGGGAGGTTTTATTTAATTATTATTATTATCATCATGTGATTAAGCTAGTACGTAAACTGAGCACTTAAGAACACAGTCAGCAAATCCTTCTAGATGCTTCGCTGACGAGAACCAATCATCGGCCCAAGGTGCGTTCCATTATTCCAAACGCGCGCACTCCTTACTGTACATGGAGTGCTCGGAGAGCCTTTGGTTGGCATTGCATAGCTGCGAAAACAAAAAGCAGGCCTTATCCACATCGGGGCAGACCAGAGCGCAGCATACACACTGTCACACTTGCCTGTATTTGCCAGCAGATTGAATTTGGTGAGTAATGGTTTCAACCGTTTTCATGTTTTGCGATATAAAAAAGTTACTGCCATTCGTTGCAGCTTGTGTTGAACACTGCCAGAGCTAGCCAAATCTCCCATGAAAAAAAATAGCTCCCGTTAAATTGTCGTCAAGCTTGTGTATTTAGCGGTAATATAAACGAAGAAACACACTGTTGAGTCAAATTAAGCGGCATTCTATCGGATGGAGGGGGCGCCTCACATCGCTCCCGTCGTCCGCCGGAGACGCGTTATTTTCGGCTTGGATTTGAGCTGACGGCCGGTATCGGCACAACAGCGGCCCGACGAGTGGTGGGAATGAGTCCTGCATCTTAAAGCTTTTCAGAAATACAGGGATCCCTCGTTTTTCGCGGTTAATGGGGACCAGAACCCGCCGCAATAAGTGAAAACCGCGAAGTAGCGCCCCAACTTATTTGATTGAATAATAAAGACACAAATGTCCTAGCCAAAATGTGGCCCAAACGCAAAACATTACTTAAATGGAAAAATTTGTTTCAATCAAGAAAAATAGTTTTCAAATGCTTTTTTTGTCTCAAATTTATTATTGCAATCAAAAACATTTTTTTTTTAATTGAAGCTACTTTTGGGGATTAAAAGTATATACTGTATTTTGATTGAAGCAACTTTGTTTTTGATAGAAGTAACTTTGTTTTTTGATTGAATAATAAAAACACAAATCTAACTCCATCGTTATTGAGTGAGAAAGAAATTAAGAAAGCTTTAAAACTAAAAGCCACCGGGGAGTCTGTTTGTTTTTTTTTTTAAATATTTATATTTCATTACATAGACATGCGTCGTAGGGAAGGGAGATTGAGGGATAAAAAAAGGAGTTAGATGAGGCTGCTAAAGGCAGTGGATACCTCATCAGCTGGGTGAATAGCAGACCTGGTAAGAACAAGTTTGCAAGGATAGTCGGGTATTAAATCCAATTATAAACACAATTACAATGTTATTTTTCTATAAGATTTTTATGTCATTGCTTTATTAATCATTAGGTGCTAGAGTTGTTAAGTATGGATAATAATGAAATAATAGTTTTAAGAAAACTGTGCTGTTGGTGGCTCAGTGACGATCTGATGTGGTTTGTTCTCAGGTGAACAAGTTGAGGAAGGAAGTTTTGATGCAGAGGTTGAAGGAAGAAAAGAGGCGGACTGACTGAGTCACAGCCAGAAAGTGTTGATGACAGTTTTGATTTCTATTCACTGTTGCCCCCTCCCAATTAAAGTATGTCACAGTCGCAGCCAATTATTATCTAAAGCTGGTTAAAATTTAAGTTATGTTTAAGGTGTATTAAATACTTGTTCATGTGCCCCTTTTGATCTACGAGCACCCACCCCTCCACCGGTCTCTGCATGGCCCTGCTGAAACACAGTGTGGGTCGACAGAGCTCAATATTTTGTTGGGGTGTACAATACAGTGTACTGGAACATATTTCCTCCACACCCTTCTCACCTTTTTAACCCCTGACCCATTTTCATGCCTGTTAAAGCTTTTCAGAAATACAGGGATCCCTCGTTTTTCGCGGTTAATGGGGACCAGAACCCGCCGCAATAAGTGAAAACCGCGAAGTAGCCCCCCCCCATTTTTTTGTGCGTGTTCAATGCATTTATTCAGATTTTACATTGGAAAAAAGATAAATATATGACATGTTTTTTCACTTTTTTCACCAAAGTATCATTTATAAATGGTTTTCAAGCACTTCAAAATGTAAGAATTATGCTAAGTTTTAAACATGTTACTGCCCCACTGAATTATTTTTAAACAAGAATAAAGTAGTAAGAAAATGCTTGGCTTTATTAAATGCTTCATAGTGAGTCTACTCAAACCCTCTCAGGCTTTGGTAAACGGTGATTGACACGTGTGCAAAGTTTTTCTTTTTATATATATTTCTTTGTTTGAAGCAACTTATTTGATTGAATAATAAAGACACAAATATCCTAGCCAAAATGTGGCCCAAACGCAAAACAACATTACTTCAATGGAAAAATTTGTTTCAATCAAGTAAAATAGTTTTCAAATGCTTTTTTTGTCTCAAATTTATTTTTGCAATCAAAAACAATTTTTTTAATTGAAGTGACTTTTTGGGGATTAAAAGTATATACTGTATTTTGATTGAAGCAACTTTGTTTTTGATAGAAGTAACTTTGTTTTTTGATTGAATAATAAAAACACGATTGAATAATAAAAACACAAATCTACCTCCATCGTTATTGAGAGAGAAATAAATTAAGAAAGCTTTAAAACTAAAAGCCACCGGGGAGTCTGTTTTTTTGTTTTTTTTAATATTTATATTTCATTACATAGACATGCCTCATAGGGAAGGGAGATTGAGGGATAAAAAAAGGAGTTAGATGAGGCTGCTAAAGGCAGTGGATACCTCATCAGCTGGGTGAATAGCAGACCTGGTAAGAACAAGTTTGCAAGCATAGTCGGGTATTAAATACAATTATAAACACAATTACAATGTTATGTTTCTTTAAGATTTTATGTCATTGCTTTATTAATCATTAGGTGCTAGAGTTGTTAAGTATGGATAATAATGAAATAATAGTTTTAAGAAAACTGTGCTGTTGGTGGCTCAGTGACCATCTAATGTGGTTTGTTCTCAGATGAACAAGTTGAGGAAGGAAGTTTTGATGCAGAGGTTGAGGGAAGAAAATAGGCAGACTGACTGAGTCAAAGCCAGAAAGTGTTAATGACAGTTTTGATTTCTATTCACTGTTGCCCCCTCCCAATTAAAGTATGTCACAGTCGCAGCCAATAATTATCTAAAGCTGGTTAAAATTGAAGTTATGTTGTTTTAAGGTGTATTAAATACTTGTTCATGTGCTCCTTTTGATCTACGAGCACCCGCCCCTCCACCGGTCTCTGCACGGCCCTGCTGAAACACAGTGTGGGTCGACAGAGCTCAATATTTTATTGGGGTGTACAGTGTACTGGAACATATTTCCTCCACACCCTTCTCACCTTTTTGACCCCTGACCCATTTTCATGCCTGATAATGAAAAAAAAAACACTTAATAGTGCTAGGGTCAATTCTATCCTTAGAACATATGGGAAGACAATCTAAAAAAATCTTAATTACCTGTATAACTGAACTTAATATATAATTCAAATAAGGTTGCTTAAAAGTTGGTGGGGACATTTTGGTCATCCTGGAAAGATGGTAGTGTTATGTCCCTACTGTCCCTATGAAACTTTACGCACTTGATGGCTTAGTACTCGCACTGCACTCAGTATTGAACTTAAACATGAGCTCCAGGGGACGTCACATTTCACCTTGTATCTCTCTAGTAAGCCTTCAGATATATGATTTTCAATTACGAACATTTTTAACTACCGTATTTAGCAGGATACGAAACAGGATTTGTGACCCAAGAAATATTTCAAAATATGAAAAGAAATACATAAAATGTATGTATTAAACTGTAAATTTTCTGTGCCAATTTAAATGATCAGTACAGCAAAATGAAAGAGACGGCAATGAATTTGGAATCATCTGTCAACACGTTTCATTCGTAGAAAGCCTTTCATGAGTATGAAACGTTATTATTCATCAAACAGCTCATCAGAATTCTGTCCATTTTGTTTTGATTGTAGCCCAGATTTGTTCCTGCTGGGGAATGAAAAATGTCTTCACCCTTTGATGAAAGTGTCCCGTTTCCAATTACACCTCTAGAAATGGACGGCTGATTGCCTCAATCTCTGCTTTTGGTGCAGGTGGAAATGGAACTCGGCTGCCGAGAGGCAAAGCTCAGTACAGAGGCGACAAGTTTGCAGGGTTCGTGAGCACCAGAATGCATGACGGCTGTCATCAGGGGGCTCATAGTCCCCCGCCCCCCTTCACTCCCCAAACTCCAGAGTGCTCTACTCTTCTGTGACTTCCAAGGTAGCTTGACACATTTGTGTTTTGGTGACAAGCTGCTGCTCACGAACTCACTTGATTGAAAACGAAGAGCTTGCAGCTTTATGAAATACGTTTAAGAGCCTGTGACATGATAAAAAAAATATTATTTTTTTAAAAATCTTAAACAGCATTATCATGTCATGACTATATACACCAATTTGGCAAAGGGCAGATGATGAGAAATTAGTCCTTTAATCTGCCTTTTAGCCCGCCTGTCATTATAGCACTCTAGTGCCTCAATCCGTGTGATGACGTCGGCAAAATAACGATTTCAGCTGATTTTGAATTCAGCCCAAAGGGGAAGATTCAGAACGAGGAAAATGTGACAGAGAGCAGCAAAATGTCATCATTGTCATTTTTACAGGATATTCTTTTCATCTAAGTATTTTTCCCCAATTGCTAAATAAATGGTATGGTCATGACAAATAACCAGTGTTGGGCACGTTACTTTAAAAAAGTAATTAGTTACATTACTCACTACAAAAATTAACTGAGTAACTGAATTACTCTATAGTAAAAGTAACTAGTTACCTGGGAAAGTAACTATTTCCGTTACTTTAAAAAGAACTTGTTGTATGTCAAAGAATTTGAAATTTTCTGAGCAGTATTCGAGTCAGTGGAATAGAGAAGAACAGACAGGTAGTTAACTTGTTAGGTGCTTCAGCAGATTTGAATTGCTTACCACAGATGTCGACAAATGCTTTGCCCCGGGATATAAATTACATACAGTATTACATGCAGGTTCTTTCCTTTGATTTCGACAAACTTGAAATAGTGTCTATATCTCCACCTCTTAAAGGACAAGTTTTCTTCTGAATGCTCTGCCATCCCGACCCTGTGCATCTGTTTTGTGTGTGTGTTTGTTCGCGGCACGCGCTGTTCCGGGTTGCTTGTGAAATCACCGGCTCTGATTGGCTTACCAAGACACATGACTCTAACTCTCAGCCAATCACAATCACTTCCATCGCATCTCTCGAGGGGCTGCGTTCAGGTAGGCCCGTGTCCCGACAATTCACGTCACCTTCAAAGCATCTGCCGTCCTCAAGATGGAAGCAGAATTATTGCTGGCTGACAGTGGGAGATGGGAACGAGGCTAGCATCAGGTGTAGCAAACACAGAAACGTTACCAAACTTTGGAAAGCATTGTCTAATTGAATGAGGAGGGACAAACAGCTTGGAGTCAGAAGTACGTGCGCTATTCTCAAACCTGAACGCACCCCAAGTCTTGGATGACAAATAAACAGAGCAGAGAGTCGACTCGACAGGGCTGGTAGTTTCTTCAATTTATTCAAAGTAAGTAACGCACCGCTTTTGACCGTCAGTAACGGTAACGGCGTTGTAACGGCGGAAAAAGTAATTAGTTAGATTACCCCGTTACTGAAAAAATAACGCCGTTACGTAACAGCGTTATTTATAACAGCGTTACTCCCAACACTGCAAATAACAGTCTTGTGCTAGATGGAATATGAAATATTAAAAATGCATTTATTCAATACGACAGGGCTAAATTACTGCATAATGGTCAAAACTGCCGACTTCTTAAACCTACCGAACAGTATTTTATGCCACCGGAGCTAGTCCGGCTTTTGTCATTTCCCTGCCCCGGCTTCAGAGACAGAGGAAAAAGCATAAAAAAAACAGGAGGCGTGAGAGCTAGGTGACGTGCTAACCGGACCCAACGGCTTTTCCAAGTCTTTTCCTCGCCTTTCGGATCACACAAAACTCTGCCGACTCATGACACACACGGCGGCGGGGTTGATTGTCTTCACCGATCGGCCAGCCCCTGGCATTCTGCTGCGGCACCGGCAGGCAGTGCTCGTCGCTGGGCACGCAGAGGGGAATGAACGCCGAAAATGGCGCATTCTCGGTGGACAAACCAGCCGACGTCGGAACGCGTGGTTGCCCGAGCCCAAGCTGAGTATAGTGCTCTCTAGGCGGGCACATGAAGAAGGCCAAGGGGGGGGGGGGTCGAATTCGCGACACAATCGAGAACTGGAGACGAGAGTGGGGGGCTCCCCGGGCACAAGCCGAGGATGGTGCTCTATAGGTGGGCACGCCTTTATCGCCCGACGACCATGGTGTGTGACCATGAACATGGTGAACAGGATCTTTTGGAAATCCAAAAAGCCTCACATCACTCTCCCTGGTGTAGCAACACAAGCCTGCAGCACATTTAACTGGGGTGACACAAAAAATATACGAATTAATCCGCAAAATCAACTGAATCCGCAGTCCTTCAGCATACGATAGTAATGGCTGTATTGTGAAAGTGATTAGTCCGCTGATGTCACATTCGCCTTCTTCCTTAATCCGAGAACGCTGCCGGAAGTCTCTCATTTTCGTAGCGCGGGATTTAAAAAATTGAATAAATATATCGATCGCTTCTACACGCATCCAAGCGGTCCATTTCATTCAGGATTATAAAATACTGCATGTAAAACGAAATAAACATGTTTTTTTTTTTTCTTTTTTTTTTTCATGGCTTTGTTAAAGCCTTTCCATTCATCCATTCATAAATTTAAAAAAAAAAAAAAAAGTATCTTAAATTGATCCCTGATGGACACCATGTTTCACCTTATTGTCTGTGATTAGCATTAAATCATTCCTTATCTTCCATTTTACGATTGATAATCAAATAAATAATAAAATTTGACCATCCATTTGTGAGATGGAAAATTATAGGCCCGAAATTCAAGTTTGTTCTACAATCCTATAACTCTCTGGTATGCATGAATTCATTGTTATATTTAGTTAGATTTTACAATACATATTTGACTTCAATTAACAACATTGGACCTAATATTGAACCTTGGAAGACAGCGACTTTCTCTTTACAGCTATGATGATTTTTGTTTTGCCAAATTGATTTAATAGAGTCTATAAATTATTTGAAATCTTATTAGTCACGTTCTTGCATGCCAATTCATCTTTAAACAAGGTTTCAAAATATGCAAATTATTGCCAAAATAGCAACCCATCAGATAATCCACGTCCCTCATGTGAAGTCCCATACAGACTCCCGCTTGGAATGTTAATGTTTTTAAATCCCCCCTGTGACTTCATGTTTTAATCGAGAAATGCAGATTAAAGGCACAAAGAACATTTCCTCTGATTGTAACATCCTGTTTATTTTTATTGCTGCCATCACATTCAGTGCTTGCATTCAATAACATTTGACTCAAACACAGTGATGTGCAAGAGTAATTTTTTTCTTATTATCTATCGAACTAGATTATCTATGTCATGTCCTTTTCAGCACTCTGGGAGTCTAAAATGTCATTACTCAACATGAAAAATCCTATACATTTTTAATGGACTACAGCAAAAAGAGAAAAGAATTCCAGCGATTTGGTGCATGAATGAATGCTGTGACTGCTGACACATTTGTACCAATAGATCCACTCTGTATATAAAAAATATATGTATATTAGGGTGTAACGGTACATGTATTTGTATTGAACCGTTTCAGTACGTGGTGCTCGGTTCGGAATGGAGGCGTACCGAACGAGTTTCTGACATAATGTAACCCTTACTTTTCGAGGCTGTGAGTCGATCGGGTTACAGTTTCTTTTGTGTAGATTATATTTACTCCGTCTTCTCTACTGTAATGAGGACCAACACGGTAGGACAGTATAACCCAGAAACGACAACATGGCTGCCGCGAGAATGCAGAAATCAGCCAATGCACACCAGCTGCAGTGCGGCCGCGTGTTAGACGCATCCCAGAAGCGGCTCAACACGACGCACGCGAAAAAAAACACCAGAGTTTATTATTTGACGCGACCCTCCTGCGTCAATACTACTACCGGTAGCTAGGATCGGGCAGACCAGAAGTCACTCGTGTAAAAATACGATGGATCCGGTCGATTTTCAAACTAATATGCAATCGTAACCCACGTTTTGAGTCCATCAGATCTCTTGAGTGGTAGATCGGGGCACAGTTGACTTGTCTTGGTTGATTTACTGCTGTCTTCTCTGCTATAATAATTAGTGTTGCACGATACCATTTTTTGGCCCCAATACCGATACCTGGCTGTGCAGTATCGGCCGATACCGATACCATACCGATACCACCCCGATTATATATATATATATATATTTTTTTCTTTTTTTCTTTTTTTTTCCCCAAAGATTGGATGTGATTTCATTGCTATCAAGGCTTTGTCAGGCTGTTGCTTACCTTTGCAAAATAGGAAAAAGACTAGTACAAAGTATAATACTAGCCCAACAGTAAGAAAGTAAAAATAAGTTCATAATAATAAACTCTGAATGAACTGAGTAAACTTTTTTTAAACCTCTCAAAGGCCAAACAGTGCAACTTTCATGAAATTATTGTCACATTCTGCTGCTGGTTAGATTGTGTTTTGTTGCTGGGCTGTTAGTTCCTGACGTTGCACCTGAATCCAATGCGGGCTCATCAACACAGCATTTAAGCACGGGTGAGCTCAGAGAAGGCTGCCGAAATATTTGCTTTGCTGATCGCCATTTGACAGTCTCGCTACATTTGCTTGTTACGCCCCTGCATTGGGTTTTTTCTGTTAGTGTGCTGCACTCGTTTGTAACCTCTACCCTGTGCAGGTATTTGAGTGTTTTTATTTTGGCTTTTTGGCTCGCTGCCTATCGTCTTAGTTAACCTTCGAGTTTGTAGTATTGAGGTCCGTCGACCTGCTGTCACGGACTCCTTTTGTTATTTCTACTATCCCGCGATCGCGTGTTATTTTTTGTTTGCAATCATTAAACCCTTGTACTTATCCCCCGCTTTTTGTCCGCTTCGAGGTCCAACCTTGTTTCCACATTTGCGGACGCTAACAATTATAAGTAATAATAATTGACCACAGCATCCCGTCTCTCTATTAGCCTCCTTTTTTCGGGAGGGAGGGGGGGGGTCCCTTATTTCTATTTCTGAAAGGTGGCAACCCTACTTTGGAAACAGTTCCCAAATTACTGCAGCATTTCTTTCAGTAAAAGACAATAAAAGTAAAGTAGACGTAGTGAACTGACCAGAGATTGTTGCACCTGTCCAGCGTCCTTCCTCTGGATAGCAGTCCTGCTCTTGCAGGCTCAAACTCGTTGTGTTCGTTCACGTTTCATCTTCACATGTTTTATCAGGTTCGAGGTATTGAAACTGGCCGATTTAACTCCACATCTCGAAACTTTCAGGCCGCAAATCTTGCACGCAGCCATTGATTTTAATTGACGAGATTTCTATTTTGAAATATTTCCCGACCGCCGCCATGTCGGCCATGTCATTGGTCAGAAGTGGCTATTGGCCCGTTCTCATTGGTCTGGAGCAGGCCAATAGCGGTAGCTGTTTGGTGTTCACGTGTCATCACACAACACAGAGACAAAGTTTAGTGAGCGCCAGGAGAAAAAAAAAAAGGCTGCGGTCAAATGTTATAATAATGGACCGGTAAATGGTATCGGCGCCGTCTTTGTTGGTACTCGCCGATACCGATACCACCATTTTGGGCGGGATCGGCGCCCCCTGCCGATACTAGTATCGGTATCGGTGCATCTTTAATAATAATAACCAACACAGCCCCGTGTTCAATACAAAACCATCCTACCACAACAAAACAAGCCGGAACTAATATTCACATAGGAGCTAAAGTTATATAACATAAAATATACAATATAATGATACTACATCACATTTGTAAAATATAAACACATAATAGAATAAATAATAGCCCATTTAAATAAAATAAATTGAAATGAGCTGAAACACCTGTAATCAAATAATAAGAATAACACACAGATCCTGCTTACACAATTAAATTTATTAATTTCTGTGTGGCGCTTTAACTTGAGAAAATCCACCAATAAAGCTTTTGAAAACCGTTCATAAGGGGAAAAAATGATTCATTGAGGCATTTCATTTGAAAAATACATGTTAAAATCTTTGTAATTGGGATTGCTTTTCTCTTTAGCACAGGACTTCTTTTTTCTTCTTTCTTTCAGAAAGAAAGCTGACCAATACGCGGGTTCTGAAAGTCAATTTGTTGTTGGATTATCTTTAAATACCCGCTACTTTTTGAGCAGAATTCTAGCTTTGTATAGGCTAATGTTCCTATTGTTGAAAGCCCAGAGGTGTGTCATAAACAACGAGCACATTTATATTTTCCATTTTGTTTTCTTACTGTACCGAAAATGAACCGAACCGTGACCTCAAAACCGAGGTACGTACCGAACCGAGATTATTGTGTACCGTTACACCCCTAATGTATATATAAAAAAAAACATGTTTCAAATATGATGCAAGATATACTTACTTAATACTTGAGAGAAACAATTGATGGGGAGTCATGTTAGGTTAGCAGAGGTTTCATCTTGTCTTTAGTACATCACCATCAAACATGAAAAATGATAGCTCTAGTGATCACAGTACCTCCAAATACTGTATGCATGATGCATTCATGTAATAAAAGTTGTGCAGCAGATCATTAGTGCTCCACTGAGCCACTGGCTAACACACTGAATTCCAATTTATCTGCAGGGCCTCGCAACGGGAATATAACCTGCTTTCCAAGTCGCCCATGTTCCTTTCCAACATTTGATAATGTTGTGCATAATGTTGTCGCAGAATGGAATGAAAGAGGAGGAATTTCTAAGAAGGTGCTCTGTCTGTGTCGAGTTGACGACGTGGAGGATAATGGATTCTTGGGAAGGAAACAAGCGACATGACCGCCAAACCGCATGTTGGTGGTGAAGAAGACGTGCAAAGAAGAGAGCAGAGGATTCATTAAAGTGCCTCGGCAGCAGTGTAAGCGAGGAATAATAAGCCTGGCCTGGAGGTGCACTTGGAAGACATTTTTTTATCAAAAGGGATGTTTGAGAACACGGCGGAATACCAAACAGCAGAGGTAAACATCCATCACTGACTTAAATTACAGTTATTCTGGGTCATGTTGGTACAGTTCTCGAAATTATTTGTTCACTCTTCACTTCGCTGTGCTACTTTTGCACATTTAAAAGCAGCTTCCCATTTATCTGAACAAGTTTCTATAGGTTTCCTTCTATTTCCATTGCTGATGTCTAATTGATGAATTTCACCCTGCGACATTTTAATGAACCACATTTAAAGGGAATGAGAGGAGCCTCATTGCGTCTGTTGAGCATTGCATTGGGCATGAAAATAGAGCCTTGGTTGGAAAAAAACAAACAAACAAATTAAAATCGCTGGCATAAGAAGTAGGAAGACAAAATGCAACATAAGAGAAGACAACAAATTCTTAACTCATACACTGCTATTGGCAGAAATAGATGTTCAATCCATTATGAACAACAGATTGAACATCCTACACCGTCAATGGCAGCGAATAATATAATTTTGGAGTTTGGGGGAAAACATTTTCTTCTTCACTAATGGAACAAAACTGACTTGTAAAGCGATAAATTTGATGCGAGAGTAACTTGTATTTGTGAAAACAAAAAATTTTACAAGTAGAAAAATAACCTTATAGAGGTAAATTAGCACTAAAGTAATTTGTAGTTGTAAAACATATAACTTGTATCAGAAATTGTATTTGTAGCAAAAATGACTTGTATTTGTAGAAAACAGATCTACAGAAACAGTGGCGGAACAAATGTGAAAAAGACCTTGGTGCAATGAGCATAAACGGGACCCCCGAGTGGCTCGTCCAACGGAGGGGTGCTAATGGACATATTTTCGTGGGACCCTCAAGACGGTCATCTGGGGTGAGGGGGTATGTTCAAGTGGGAATTTTTTGCGGGCCCCCCTCCAGACAACCTGTCTGGCAGATATATAGTGAGGAGCTGAAGTATTTGCACCCCTTTCGATATTGCAAGTTCATGCACTTAGAAAATAGGTAGAGGTCTGAAATTTCAGTCATAAATGCATTTCCACATATACAGACATAATTTATTTTAAAAAATCCAAAACTCACATTGTATGATTTTTCAATAATTTATTTGTAATTTACTGGGGTTCATAAGTATTTGTACCCCTGAGAAAATCAGTGCTAATATTTAGTGCAATAGCCTTTGTTTGCAATTAGAGAGGTCAGACGCTTTCTGTAGTTCTTCACTAGGTTTTCACATATTCCTCTACACAAATCTTCTCTAGATCTGTCAGGTTTTGGGACTGTTGTTGAGAGACACAAAATTTTAGCTCCATGCAAAGATTTTCTACTGGATTGAGGTCTGGGGACTGGCTAGGCCACTCCAGAACCTTGATAGGCTTTTTTTTCATTGTCATGTTGGAAGATCCAGCCACGACTCATCTTCAAGCCTCTGACTGAGGGAAGGAGGTTGTGGCTCAAAATCTGACGATACATTTGACCATTCATCCTCTGCTTTATACAGTACAGTCATCCTGTCCCCTTTGCCGAAAAGCAGCCCAAAAGTATGAGGTTTCAACCCACATACTTCACAGTGGGGATGGTGGTCTTGGGATTGTACTCATCCTTCTTTTTCCTCCACACACGACGAGTAAAGCCTGCACCAAAAAGTTCTACTTTGGTCTCATCTCTACCATATGACTGTCTCCCATGACCCCTCTGCATCATTCAGATGGTCCCTGGCAAAGTTCAGACGGGCCTGCATATACATGTACTGGCTTCAACAGGCGAAGCTTCTGAGCAATGCATGATTTTAAACCATTGCACTGTACTGTACTGACAGACACCTTTGAAACTGTTAATCTAGCTCTCTTCAGGTCATTGACCAGCTCCTGTCGTGTAGTTCTAGGCTCAGCCCTCACTTTTTTTCATCATGAGTGATTCCCTCAAGGAGAGATTGTACATGGAGCCCCAGTCCGAGGTAGGTTATGAGTTATGTTTAGCCTTTTCCATTTTCAAACAATTGCTGCAACTGTTGATTTATTCTCACCAAGCTGTTTTCCAATTGTACAACAGCATTTTCCAGCTTTGTGGAGCTACTTATTGCTGATTCTTAAGGGTGCAAATACTTGTGAACCCCAGTAATTTACAAATAAATTATTTAAAAATCATACAATGTAATTTCTGGATTTTTTTTTAGATTATGTCTCTATGAAATGAAATGCATCTATGATTGAAATTTCAGACCTCTACCTATTTTCTAAGTGGGTGAACTTGCAAAATCATCTATCATTGAAATTTCAGACCTTTTCCTATTTTCTAAGTGGGTGAACTTGCAAAATCATGAAGGGAATTGTCACCTTTCTCGTACACACCATATAACTGTTTGCATTACTCTAACACACTTAATATAATCAATCAGGGAATAGTATCGTTTCTCATATTTACTATAGGACTGTTTGTATTACTCTAACACACCTAATATAAAATAAATAGCACTTATACAATAGTTTAATGAAAAGAAGCGGAATAGAGGGCATAAAAGATACACAACGCCATTTTATCATAAAAGCCCAACGTGCATCATGAGCAAGATTGACGCACCAACTCCCGCAATCAGTTCTCCCGGGCACTCCAGGACAAAGAGCAGGGCGTTCTGTCCTAAAACAAGTAGCATCGGAGAACGCCCGATATCCAACTGATAACACAACTGACAAGACTCCAAGGACGCTGAGGAGGCACAATCTACATCTTCGTTGTCCAGACAATGGTAACTTCCAAATCCTCCTGTCCAATCAACAAAAGATAATAATCCCACACACACCCTTTTTCTTCCTTCTTCACACCCTTCTCCCTGCCCACAGCCTACCCCTGCGAGCGCTTTCAAAAGACTGATTATTTAGATAACAACTGTCGCTTCTCGGGAACATTTCTATGTAGCCGTTGTTTTGCCCTGGATCCAGCATTGTCTCTCCGTCGTCTGTTTTTGCCTTGTTTTTGACCATTGTCGACGACAATTGTCAACTTGTTTTCGGTGGGCCTTCTATAAACCGTTCAAAATGGAGTCAGTATAAAGAGTTAACACCGGGGTGAACACGCGGGATTGGCCTCTCCCGGCCGACTTGCGGGAGCGGTACCAGCGGAACACCATTTCGTTCGGCTGTCGCTGTTTCCGTGGCTTGGCCGGGGGGCCGAATTCCTTCACTCACAAGAGACGCAAATAATTCTGCTCTTCACTGTATTTTAACACTATAGTACAGCTCCACACATCATCTTGCCTTTCTGTTTGACTCCCCTTGCCCCACCACGCCCACTTTACGCCCTCAAACCGGGCCCTTTATAGGCCCGGGCCCAGGTGCAGTTACACCCCAGCACCCCCTAAGTTTCGCCCCTGTGTTAAAACTATTACTTGTCGTCGAAATATGTCACTCAAGTGACACATTTATTTTGTCTAACTACAAGTAGTTTTGGCTACAACCACCAATTTTTTGTTGTTGTTGTTGACTATTACAAATTACTTTTGCATCAAATTTAGCACAGTCTTCTTAGATATTTAGGCAATTATTATAAACCATTTTGGGAGAGCATCAATGACTCGATTTTTCACTGTTCGTCGCAGGTACAGTGTTTAACTTCTCTTTGTACTTTTATTCCACTTCAATATACCCATTTTCAAATGAAGACATTGCCTGTTTTTTTTTTGTTTTTTTTTTCAATGATTTTTTTTTCTGGTTCCACTCTACTTAGCAATATATATCAGCCCTTGGCACGGCGCCATTCTCCTTTAGCATTGCTCCTTAAATGGAACTCGTCTGCCTGATTATTGCACTATAGCACAGCTCTGCAGCCAGCATGAAATATTCATTCCATTCATATTCAGCCCCTTGTTTGCTCTCTTATTCCATCACAAAGCATTAGGCCACCCTTCACTTAGCGAGACCCCCAGAATTGATTGAATAAAAAAAGTTAGGAAGTCATGACAGTTATAATCATTGGGGAAAGATAAAATAAATCCAAACTATGAATTTGCAGAGAAATGGGGGCGGAAAAAAAAAACATTCGTGTGTGATGGCAGAAGGCTGCCAAGCAGGCTTAAAAAGGTGGTGATTTGTGATGACAGTCAACCCCGTTGCGTCTCTTCGGGGGCGGAGCAGATGCGCACAGCTGCTCGACTAAAGTGCGAGCCAAATCCGCACGTGTCATTAGCATCAATTAAGTGGAGGTGTGTGCCATTACAGGGATGAGTGGCTGTCAGAGTGGTAGAAATCTATATTTTTGTTGTTAGTCTTGTAACTCTCCTAAATAAATAAATAATAATACACCCATTTAAAAATTGAATTTTACGTTTACTTTGGTTATTTTTGTCTGGCATTAAAATTTGTTTGGTGTTTCACATTTACCCCTTAAGCCCTACATTTTTTTCTGCTGGGCAAAAAAAAAAAAATCTGCGCTGATTCTGTGCAGCTTTTTGGTCGGGGACATTTAATACTTTTATTGGTTATTTTTAATGTTAAAGCGGAAGTTTTGAATTTTTGACATTATGCTTAATCTTTGAATTAGCGGTGGTTTAATCATTTGGTGGAGTTGATTTCAACAAATTCCATGCAGTTTGTAAGTTATTTGTTACTTCCAGGGCTCCGGAGTGGCGAAGTTAGCGTGGGTCAATGGTCCTTTCCAGGCATGCCATTAAAAAAACGATACAGATCTACGAGCAGATCTAACATATTCAAATAAATTCAAAGTGTAGATCATTGATCCAAAACACCCATGTGGCCAAAACATTGTCACACCAAACTGCCGTAATTCATTTCATTCTGCAGGACTATTTTTTTTTTTAGAGGCGGGAAGTCGGACTTATCCCACTCGGATGTTAACAGTTGCAACCTCAAATACAAGCGTTCCAAGCGAATGTAAACAGCAAAGATGACTGTTCGTGACAAGCGTTTTTTTTTTTTTTTTTTTTGGCCATCAAAGGACATTTTGATCTCCAGCAAACCTGCCTTCTCGTAAGCGATCAAATAGTTGAGGCGTTCCAATAATATTTTTCCAGATCGGATGTTGGAATCTCTGACCTTCTACCTTCCTTGAATGCAGCATCAGTCTGCTGAGTTAACTGATGGCCAGCAACATGGCAAAATAGAGGCTGTGGAAACAGACAGAAGAAATGGGCAAGGCAAAGTTTCCACAAATTCCCTATGAAGAATGATGAACAATATAAAGTGGTTACTTGCTGCTGAGTGCGACGTAAAAAAAAAATCAGCGGTGATAAAAAAAAACAATGTGATATCCCTCTGATCTGCTCCTCTGCAGAGCTGTTGGATTACAAATGTTGCTGTTCATACCAGAGGTTGCACTAGACTTTTTCGTTGTCTGTCATTTTGACTGACAGGGTCATAAAAATCCGGTCATAAACTATTTTTACCCGTCACTTAAATTTTTAAAATGATAATAATGACATTTTCAATAGTATTTAGTTTTCATTCATTTATTAATTAATATTCTGTCCGAACAAGCTTAACAGAGAATCCACTCCGTGCCATCACACATCAAGCAGATGAATATGTAACTTTTTCTCCACAGTGACAAAAACAGCTGACTGTGGCCCCAGTAGGTAGGCTACATATGGAACAATGAAATTAACAGTTCACCTGCTGTGGCCTGAACGCAGTCTCACACCTTCCTCCTGGTGCGCATGGACTTGAATTGCATGCCCGCTTGTGCAGTCCCTATTTTTTCACCTCTTTTATCAACACCATCGTCGTTTTGGGGCTTTTTGAAGAAACTTCGGACACTCAGTTGCCTTGACATTTTTCCAAGTAAGGCCAACGACGTCATGCATCAAGAGAAAATAGCTAATTAATATGCTAACTCGCCACCCTGTGGTGTGGGGTGTGAATTGCAACCTGTCAAAATGACAGATGGACTTCAGTTTTTTCCGTCACCGTTTTAAAAAACCGGTCAAAGACGGAAAATATTCGGTTAACGCGACCCCTGGTTCATACTGCAATTATTGACATGCAAAGGTATGTTTTATAACTTTATCCCGAAAACATAGCCAACACTATTGATTGCATGGGTCATCGAAGATTTTCATGCGTGCATTTGTTGTTTTTTATTGGCATGCTAAATCAGGCCAATTGACTCGCTCTAGCTTAGCCCTGAAACTAAAAAATAACTAACAAACCACATGGAATTACCACACCGACTAATTAAACCTTAGTTACAGTAACTCAAAGATTAAGCCTGATGTAAACAAAATTCTGAACTTCCCCTTTAATGTTAAAGTGTTTTAATGAGAAATGAGCACTTTACGTTATCTTTTTAGAAGTTGCGTTTGGTCAGCCATTTGCAAAGAGCCAAAAATAGCAAAGAGGGCATGCCAAACCTCATGATTTGATTTCGATGGGTAAAGTTTCATCCAATCATCTCCTAGAAGGGGCGATAGGAACTAAGTTCAGTGTATTCATTGCTTTAGAGACGCGAACACGTCATGTCCTTCAGCAGCGTGCTTAGGTCCGAAAGGGTTAACTTGAAAATAATAGACGTCATCTTGACACTGACGCTGCTCGACGATCACTCGCTTCCATGTTCTCCCAGTCAATTCCCAGGATTGGAAGTCTGGTGCCGTCAATGGCAGCCGATGACTTTAAAGGGGAGAATCTATGCCAAAAAAATGTGAATTTGAGAAGGAGCACAGTGAGCTCCATGTCGCTTTTCCAAAAGTCATTTCATGGATCACTGAGGTGGCAAAGGGAATATTTGCCTTCTCTCTCTCCGATAGGGGGCCAGAGCATCAAGCTAAAGCTCAATGTCATTTTAGGAAAGACTTTTCTCCTCTGGAAAACACTTAACTCGTAATACCTGTCGTCAGCTCTACAGCACAGCAGACAAATCTTTGTGCATGACACTTGTACAGCTACCGTGACAGGACTGGTGTCATGTCAGTGTTATGTTGCAAGAGTTAAGCCAACATTAGCTGTTGATCAGCAAGTCATATAGTTGTGCTTCGAAGTTGATGTGATCTGCCAGAAATAGATAAGGAAATCATCCATTCCAGGAGCTGGGTGTCAAGCCTGAGTTATACTCCCGCGTTGCGGTGACGGCGTAGCGACTACGGCGTCATTCGACATTCGATAGTTCTGCGGTGAGGGAACGCGTTGCTCTGTAATTCACCGCCAAGCCACTAGAGGGATGTGGCGTTATGTTTGTACGGTTTTGGGGCATGCTTTTTTACTTCCGCTAGTCGGAGAAAAAATAAACAATGCAAGATGGAACTCTTGAAAGTAAATATTCTGCTCATCAACACTGAATAAATATGGAACATACAAATGTTGACGGGCAGGCGACGCAGAAGACGGTTTCGAGGCGGTCTGGCCGACTTTTGATGCCGCACAGAGAGTTTTAGACTCGGGTGGAGAGAGCTAGCTGTGGCGGCTAGCTTCAAACTGGCGTCGAGCACTGCGTTCAAGGTCTGCAAAGCCCTCCAGCCTGATTTGTTTGCCGTGTCCTACAACCAGCCAGTGGGAAGCCATAGCAGATTTCTGGCGTCTAGGGAACTTCCCAAACTGCGTTGGGAGGCTTGATTTTAAGGTTATCATAAAAAGCACCGAGGCACTCTCAATCAGTGATGATGTATTGTGTGTGTGTGAACTGTCTGTTATTGAAAATTAAAGATCAAAACAACTCTTTTGACACCAAATCTGTGCTTTATTCTTCATATACTTGAAACATATGTACACAGTAAATTATGAAGTGCACCAACCAAAAATACGACATAAAGTGATAAAAAGTTGGCAGTTTTTGGCCGACTGGGTCACCGCTTCGTGTGGCCACTCGATTCCGACCACCCACGTCTCGGTGGTTCTTCCATTTATTTATTTTTTCGACCGCCGACCTTGCCATTTGGCAATCACAATAATAATTTCTTGACGAGACTTGCTCTTCGATGATACTCCCGTCGGCTTGGTCCATTTTTGCGTGTAGAAAACAATGTTTGATTCTATTGTACAATGGCGGTGTTTTCGCGGTAAACCGGAAACAACAGTCTGAGCGGACCAATCACAGTCCGTTTTCGCTACGTCATACGCGTCTACGCGACACGAAGGTTACAAAAATCGAAAGGTGCGCGTCAGGCTACGGCGTAGGGTCGTAACTCGATTCTTCCTTGACGGCGTAGGTCTGACGCGGAAGTATAACTCAGGCTTCACTGTACAGGCACTATTTTTGGACCTAATCCCTTTTTTTTCAAGTAAAGTAAATATTTTGTCTGTGTGATATTAAATAAACAAATACTGTACATTCTTTAATTTACATTAATCACAAGGAGCCCCCATTTTGTTGAACACCGCCCTCTGCTGTCAAATAAAATTGACTTCACACTGGCTCCGACGGGGATGTCACGTGACTAAACCAAGACCCTTGATGGTTTGAACCCAAAACACCATTATGTCATCAACCCATAGTAACAAATTGTCCCAATCTATGACCTCTAGGCAAATTCTAGTTTTCACAGTCTAGGAAGTAAATGTCAGCTGACATAGTCAAGACAATTTTCTGTCCGTGAACAGTGTGTGTGCACGTGCGTTTCCTGAACATAGCAGAAGGTCACTCACAGGTCACGAAAACAGACTCCCATTCAGAGACGTTCACATTATCCGACAGCAAATGTCCAAACATTGTGTTAATGCTTTCCGCACACACACACATAAAAAAATGTCCTCACATGCTGTCCCGCATTGAGTAGATTATCACTTTGTCCAGCCCTTTTTTTGGATCATTAAGCAGCAACTAGTGTGCATTGCGGTGCAAAGAAATGTCAAATCCAGTCACCTATAAACAAAATAGCAGACACTGAATAGCAACTAAGCATATTTAAATTCATGAAATTGTTCGTTTGAGCTACAATAAAGTTAACTCAAATCAAAGTAACTACATTCCTGGAATCACATGGGTGGTTGGTATTGCCCTTTCGATAAATCTTTTTGGTCACCCACACACAGCCAGTCTAGCATTAAAACTCATTTTAAAAGCCACTTTAAAGGCACTTTTAAGGTCATCATAGGGGTGGGCGATATGGCCTTAAACATGTATCACGATAAATGGAGCAGATTTATCTCGATAACGATAAATGACGATAAAGTCGTCCAAGCGGACTGTTATATAATTTGAAAATCTGAATCAATGCATGAAATACAGATTAACAGTTTCTTGTTGATTTAGTTACCAGCATTCAATTTGATATATTTAACAAATGTACATGCAGTCTAGACATTAGGTTTATACAAATGAATTGTAAACAATAAGAATTCAAGTATGAGCATTTATAACAGAGTGTATGGCTTGAACAATGTACATTGTCAAAATCGATATGCCTGTGCAAACATGTCATTGTAACACAAATGACTTGCAGCTCGAACAGTACACTTCAAAAAGACAATTTATTGTTAATGGCTGCTGTGACATAATTATTCAATACAAGTGTTTACTTTATGGTTTCAGGGTCTCCCCCCCCCCCAGTACATTTTTAAATAAATGCACACATACATGAACCCCCAAACAGACAGACAGACAGACAGACACACATTAAAGCTATATTGATCTTCTGCAAATGAAACACTTAAGATTTTATGATAGCAATAATGACACAGAATTAAACACATACAGAAAAATAGCTGGGGCCATTTGTGCTTTATGCTGAATGCTTTACCATCACAAAAGCTATCAGAGAAATCACACACAGTCAGATACAAAATAACGCGACATAGTAATTGCTAGATGCAGTCCATGCCCAATCCACTCATTAAATTCAGCCGTTTCGACAAGGTTAGAGCCGCTATCCGACTCCATCACGTTCATTTGTAGCGTTAGCCGCTAGCGGCCGCTAGCGTTAGCGGCTAGCGTTAGCCTGTGGCCTGGCTACCGGTAGAAAGCACTGAAAGCACCATCTCCGGAAATTGTGAGAACAAGGGAGGACAGCTGGTGAAAGCCCGTCTGGATGCCACCAAGAGTCTATTAAATGTCGGGTGAAAGTTTGGCGAACCTCCCTTAAGCCACACTCCATCACGTTTTGCTTGTAGCATTAGCTGCTAGCGTTAGCTTACCGGGCTTCTGTTTGATTGGCTTCCTGATGATCACGTGACTCCCTACGTAAGTACATTCACTGCTTTCTTAAAGGGGAATGAGCATAGACGAACAACACAGAGTCAAAGCGGGATGAAAAGACTATTTTCTTGTTTTATTAATTTACCGAATTTACCGACATGGTCAGAATTACGTCGGTCATCGTGAAGAATTTCGGTGACGGTAAATTTTCGGTTTACCGCCCAGCTCTAGGTCATCACATTCCTTTTTCTGCCCATTGTAGACCACAGAGACAATATTTATAGGTACAGTATGTAAACAATATATATTTGATGTTAGTGCTGTCAAAATTAAAGTTTATATCCTCTCTTTGGCCCTTATTTAACTCATTGGCTGCCATTGACAGTGCTTGACGTCCTATCCATTTTGATTGAAAGATGCTGGCAGCGAATGGTCATTGCAAAAACTTTAATTTTTATTGTGAAAAATAATTTAAAAAAAAAAAAAAAAAAAACTTTTAAATTTTACCAATGCAGATGCTAAAATGTAACTTATTTTTGATTTACACATAGCCACCATTCTCCTGACCATGCAATGTATTTGTAATGTGATGTCCATATTTTTTTAATTATCAAAAATAATCACTTTACCTTTAAAAGTTAACTTATATCCAGAGTCAAGGCAATAACTGTGACAACACTAACGGTTATGTATGTGCAGTCCACCCATCTATGCCAGCAACATATAGTTAAAGGTAAAACCATGGTTGTTTTTGGCAGCCATTTTAATTTTAATCTTTGTCTTAGTCGTTTGGACGAAAATACTTATTAGTCTTAGTCAAATTTTAGTCTTTTCAAAATGTGTTCCCATCTAGTTTTAGTCAACAATTCTCGATGTTTCTCAATGTCTGTCAAACACTGAGGGTCATTGAGAAACATCGTCTATAGAGTTCAAAAGTTTTAGTCCATGAATAAATAACATAGTGCTGCAACTCGAGTATTCGATTTGAAATAAAAGATTTGAATTAAATTTTGCTGCTTATTCGTTTAATTAAAGTGGCGTTGTAATGGTTTATTTTGAAAGTGTTTGCATTTAGTTTTATTGATTTGGGTAGATACACTGCCCTCTAGCCTGCCTCATTTCACATGGCTGAATCCAGCTGCTCCCTGTTAAGACCAACATAAGCAAAGTTTTTGTTTGAGCTAATTTTTTTTAATGCGTTCGTAATTTAGTTTATAGGTATATTTAGCCGGTTTTTGTGGGAATATGTGTCTGAACCATATGTTAAAAGCATTGTTAAAAATAAAAAAAAAAAGTTTGCATTTTTTAGCATTTAAGCTAGTGTACTTTTGCTATGTAAGTTAGCCATTTGTTTTTTGTTGTACATAAATCCTCATTCATTCATTTTTTTCTACTGTTTGAGGCTCAGCTCAGGTTTTTTTTTTTTTTTTTTTTTTTTTTTGTTCCTTATCCGATTACTCGATTATTTGAACTAACTTGTTCATCGATTAATCGACTACTAAAATAATGGATAGCTGTGGCCCTAATTAATAAAAGGTTTCCAAAAATTTCAAATAATACAAGGACATCAACATCTTAATGATAATAATACACACTTAGCAGAAAAACAGTACATTATTTGCAATTAATTAAACTCACCTGGACGCCAGGAACTATATGTAAAATGTTTTCCAAGAGTTGAAGAAGACACCGGGTTACCACGCTAAATGCTAATTCTAACATGAACGCTATGCCAACGCTACATAATATAAATATATATTATCATATATAGAAGGCCCACCGAATATAAGACGGGGTTTTTTGCATTAAAATAAGATTGAAAAAGAGGGGATCGTCTTGTCTTCGCGGTCTAGACATTATACCCATTCACGACGCTAGATGACGCCTGATATCATTGAAGCGATGTTCTGTCATGACAGCTCTCAGCTACTAGTTTAACCAGTTTGCATTATTTTTTGCAATATTTTTCCCTATTCAGATTTGTTTCAAGACTACAGTTACAGTTAAACTTCACTTAGATAGTTAATGCAGTTATTGCAATTTTGTTGTTTTATCAGAATAGAATGGTTTATTTACATTTCAAAAACCAGAAGCCACTCATTTACGAATGTGATTGCACTTTAGTTTACATATTTAAATGTTCAGATATTAAGATTTGAATGAGGCAAAATAACATGCGTTTTCTCTCAAATATATTGTCATAATTATTTGTTCCAGATGTACTGTAATTATTTTCTGTATAAAAATTAATTTGGTGTTCAAAAAGTCTTTTTTCAAACTTGTGTCTTGAAAAATAGGGGGTCGTCTTATCATCAGGGCCGTCTTATATTCGGGCCAATACGGTACATATTATTTCTAGAGCACTTTTCAAGCCACACAAAGAAGCTTGAATGTATTGAATATGTTAGTTTAGTGTGTGATGATCACTCAGAACATACCTTTAAAGGCTAAAGCAACATGACATAGCCAAGATAAGAAAACAAACTTACCAAGCAGCACCTGACACATAGGTTTCACAAAAGGAGCCTGGAATGGGCACACGCTTAAGCCTGTGTGTGGGGCGGGGGGATCAGGGGGAGGTGCAGCACATCACATGAGTGACACAACCAAACACTGCTAAATGTGTTCTAACTACACATACAATAAGAACATATCAAACTGTGACATACTACTGTGAATTAATGACGGAAACTATGACTAATTTTCATCTCGATCTAGTGTCATCAGACGACAACTGGCATCTCCCAAGACATGTTTTCAACACGTCATCAAAAACTGTTCGTTGACAAAATATTTTCATTATTGTCATCGTTGACGAAAACAACACTGGGCAAAACAATTTAATGCATTTCCACCTGATGACAGACAGCACAACTGCATCCACTTGTTGCCATCTTTACAAAAGAAACAGCATTGTAGCAGCTCAGCATTCCCAGATTTTACACAGACTAAGTCAATTTGGGGCAAGAAAAATGTTATTTCAGTATACTATTTGATGAAAACATCTGCTTTGGCCCTTAAAGATTGTATAAAAACAATCTCACAAATTTCATAGAGATAATACTGTTTCCTTTTACTAATTCAAAATCATAACAAACTGCTTTAAGTTCAAGTCTATGGCAAACTACAAGCCCTGTAGCCAACGGATTGTGCACAAAAAACTCAATGTCTGGTCAGAAGTGTACTATTGCAAAGAAAAAGACAGCAGCTTTGACATTCAAGAAAGGTGATGGGGCCAGACTGCCTGGTGCGCTGCAAGGTCATATTAATTGCATGTGGCCTGCGGGGTGGCCAGACACACACAAACACACCATAAAAAGGGCTCTGCATGTCATCATTGAGAGACACACACATACACAAGCAATGAGCTATAGAAAATTCTCAAAGACCTCATGGGTGCAAAAAATATGGCAAGTTGGAGAACATATTATAGTTACTGTCCTCTGTCAAAGTTCCCTTTTGCAAGGCATTGAAAATAAATCAATAGAAGTAGAAATTGACGAGAGTAAGAGGGGACTGAATTTCCCAAGGGCGCCAGTAAAGTGTGCATTAATATTCCTCTGAATTGATATATTGATAATTAAGTGGCACCACCATTGTGTGCTTGGATTATTCGCCCCAAAAGTTGATAGATGAAGGCTACAACATTGTTCCATTCATAACAATATTAGGTTACACTATACATGATTCTCTGCACCATGCTTCTAACTGCAGTTCAGTTCAGTTGAGAGTGAAAGTGAAAAAAAAAATGTAGTCTTGCAGTTATATTTTACAATTTGCTTGTGGATTTCATTCCGTTTGAGGAAAGAAAAAGCATAGAAAGAAGAGAAAAAGTTATCTTCTTTTACCTTGCAAATAGAAGATGCTCTGCCTGGATACCCCCAGCTAAGCGACAGCGACAAGGAACAAAACAATGGTTTGAGTAGTAGAAGAAGAGAAGGCGATGCGATTGTGTAGAGATGAGAGGAAGAAGAGTGCGGGAAAAGCGCCAACGTGAGCTGCAGCGTGCAGGAGGAGGAGGAGGGCGGATGCTCTTGCAGGTCGGCTACTCAGCCCGATTGCGATGCTCTGGTCCCTCTCCAACCCCACCCCCTTTTAGAAATGGTCATGTGAGTGCCATGTGATCAGTGAGCATGGAATGACATCCACCCCCTTACGACAGTGCATTAATTACACGGCACAATCTCGGGAGAATAGGCGCTGTAGATTTACAATGTTAGTGGTAGTTTCAGGAAGATTAAGGGAGACTTTTTTTTTTTTAGATTTAAGAACTAGGCTTGTTGTCACTTCATTAGTTTTCTGTTTGTTTAGTGTAATTACTGTACTTGAGTTGAGCAGCGTTTGTGAGTTAGTTGATCAGTTTGTCAAAATGACAGCGAGTAGGTCGTTTGGTCAAGCATTTGGTCACTGGCTTGGCCAGTCAGTCATCCTGTCAGTCATTTGTTAGTCATGCTTTCACTCAGTCTGCAAATCAGTGAGTCAGTTGGGTAGTTTGTCAGTCAGCAAGTCAATGAGTAAGTCCCTCAATCAGTATATAGTCAGTTGCAAAGGCAGTTTGTTGTTTTCTTGGTAAGACTTAAATCCGTCAATCAGTCATGCTGACAATTCATGTTTTATAATGTTGTGTTAGAGCACACTGTCTGTGATCAAGACTTGCCCCAAACCAGAATTCGCCGAAACCAAGATGAGCCTAAAAATGTTTTGGACTTGAGACCAAGATAAACCGAGAACCTGAAACGGCCAAGATTTTAAAAATCAGTCGTTTGCAGAGGTGGTGGAAGATTAGTAACACAATAATTGAAGGTATTTGTTGTTATATATTGAATTAATGAAGATAAAGAATTGATCAATGGTGGTCATAACAGTTCTTGGCAGAAAATCCAGAGTGCGGGAACCTAGCCTGTCAGAGACAGAGATGAGACCAAGACCTTTAAAATGACTGGTCGAGACTAGGCTTTAGCGATTGAGTTTTCTTTCTTAGGTTGCTAATTTAGTCAGTGCATCAGGCATTTGGTCTTGCATTTTGTTTATTGTTTGGCCAGTGCGTCACTAAGTTTCCCTGTCAATCAAAGAGTTAGTTGGGGAGTTAGTTACTCAGTTGGACTTCCAGTGAATTCATCGGCCACCCGTCTGGCTCGTCGATCAGTCAACCTGTCAGTCTGTCATCCAGATGGAGCTGCTGTGAAACAAATCTTGCTGTGTCTGGCAGTTGGCACCCACTTACCGTCTATATTGTCACCACTACTCAAATGGAGATAAGTCAGTGAAGGGGCAGAAAGTTCAACAGTGTTGTGCCCCTGAGCAGTTCTGAAATTTCAGCACCTCGCTCCGGGGCACCGCCACAGTGTACCTTATGATCATGACTACTACTCCCCCATGCTGGGACTATTTTCACTTGCTGTTCCTCTCCTCTATGTGACCTGTATGTCTGCCTCTCATAGACCATCCATTTTGTGGCTGACATTCTGTGTCCATCAGCAATTTGACCAATGTTTCTCACTTGAGGCTCTGCTGATGTGATGCCTTCTCTATCCATCTAATGGATGTACACTGCCAGAGGTCCAATAACCCTTTGACCCTGAACAGTGTAAGCAGTATAGAACATGGGTGTGTACTGTATACGGATGACCCTGAATAAGATAAAAAGGATAGTACGGAAAATAAAATGCTTTCGCACATCCAGTATACCAGAAAAAAGGGAGTCCAAATATTATTTGTCTACTTATAGAGATGTGGGGAAAAAAGAAAAATAATCTTTAATATTCCCCCTGAGGGGAAATTCAATTTGCAGTATATTTTCTGATGACACACATACCCTCACATAAAATAGAATTGAAACACAAGCCCAGAAAATCACAATCAGGGCTAGCAGCAGGCATACAGAGTGCTGAAAGGGTTTTGGAACTGTTCTGTACTTGTACACGAAACTGGTAGTGAAGAGGCATCTTTCTAGAAACCAGTCAGATTATTTTTTCCATAATAGACCTTGTGCTTTTGGACAAGGACTGTATATGTTTCTAAAACGAGTATTGGGCTCAAAACCTTGACCAAGAGTGGACCAAGACAAGAAATGCCCGAAACCAAAGTCAAAGATGCAGACTTTTGAGTCTAGACCGAGACTGAAACAAGTACAAGACCAAGACTCTCAAAAGTCTCTCGAAACTTTTGGGTGTTGAGTCCCAGACCAGGCCAAGATCTTCAAAATGTGGTCTTGAACTGAAATCCCTCTTAATTGTACAACACTACCTGAAACACCTTTGCTGGTTTCACTTTTAGACTACTGAAAATCAACCAGAACTATGTCAAGTGCTTGTGTCTCACTTTGTCTCTTATGTTTACGTGAATAAACTTCTGGATTATTGTCTTATTTGCACTCAACATAATATCCTTGATATCCTATGCAGTCCCCAATAGCTCTTCACTCCGTGCTGGATCCAACCTCAGCTCACCAGATTCACATAGCAATCATGCCCGTTAAATGTCAGTGTGCCACATGCGGCCCAGATAATCAATATGAAAGTCCTAATGATAGGTTACGCACTGGTCTGGGGCGGACCGTGCAGACCGGACGTGCTAAAAATCTGAAATTTAACAGTCGATGTATGACGTCACAACAGCGTGCACCCTGAAGGCGGGCATCCGCTGCAACACTAAATAAGAGAAGGGTTCAGGACACGTCATCTTGGCGTGCAGGTTTTTATGGTAAGTGCTTTATTCAAAGTTATAATTGCGTTTTGAAGTCAGTTCTTGACAGCTGAACAAGTTATTCAACCGAGCATTAATAAAATGGCCGGTGTATTCAAGTGATCTGCCATATCTGTAAGATAAGTAATTCAAAATTTGTTGCATAACAACATAGGGAGGGAGAAAGCATTTACTCTGTATTGCTATAAATGTTTCAATGTTTGAATACAATTATTCAAACTGAGCCCCTCCTCCTTATGTTTGTTTATTTGTGTCACTGCCTTGATTGCACAGATGGGTGAACCTGGGACCAGGTGCCGCTGATCATCGTCAGCAGCTTACCTAAACCAGTCCTTGCCAGATCAACAACTCACCGACATGACTTTCAGCTAAGAAATCATCTTTAATCATGATACTGAGCCCATTTTTGTTTTGTTTTTTCCCCTTGGATCATGTACTGCATGCCTGCCAGAACGTCTGCCTGCCCGTTCACCTGTTCTATCACCAAACTGCCCACCGGAATCTTCGGACACTATCTGCCACTTCTTCTCATCATCAATGAACTCTTGTTACCACTGCCAGTTTGCCTCTGTCTCCGTGCTTAGGTCCATTGTTACCCCAGAACCTAAACAAATACAATGTTATTTAGTCTAAAAATGTATCATCTTTAATGTGGAGTTGCTTGTTCCAGTTAAAATATTTTGTGAAAAAACAAAGTTGTATTGTTATCAATATGTTAGCATTAATAAATGGCATGAAAAAGAAGTGTTTAATCGACAAGTTTAACTTGCAATATAAACATATAAACATTACAGTATGATACATTGAACGAAATGGACCCCAAAAAGAGTTTTGATACAAATCTGGCCTAGATTGGGTAACATGTATGCCACATCCGGGCCATACATTAATGTAGTGTCTGTTACTTTGGAACAGTTCTGTCCCAGAGCTGGTTGCTGATCCGGCAAGTGACTCGCAACTAAGTTTGGGCCATTGTTCAAAAGGACACTGGGGCAGTTCCGTTTTAAATAATTGGGCCAAAATTGGCCATACATCTTGCCCGTGTCCGCTCCAGTTATATTTTGCTATCTGGGGTGGACCATCTATCTATTCTGCTCGTTTACTATAATTACTTCACAAGAGATCCTTAAGCTGAACATCATGGGAGCTATAGTACCATCCCTATATGAGTCTATACGTGGAGCGCATGGATTTAAATCAAAAGGTCAGTTGGCCCATAAAAAATGATTGTACCCTTTAAATCTGTCAAGTGCATCACAAATTTCAACACTTATCAAGTTCAGTCACTGCAGAGCCAGTGAAGACAGGCTGATATTTTGCCTTATTAGTGCTACTATTCATGCATATGAACCGTATATATGAGAGAGATTTTCTTCTATTCATATACACGTAAAACTGGGATCAAAGGGTTACTCAATAGTCAAAGACCCTCCTCAGATCTTGACACAAAAGGTATTCAGAGAGACATGTTTATACTGACTTTCTAAACCCCTCATGCGACGTCGTCCTCATCTCGACAGCCTTTAGTTCAAGCAAAACATTTCATAGCGCCCAAACACCACCAAGCAAGAGTGAACATCTGCGTCCCTGGCATCTCTGTCTTTCATTTGCAATCAAAGTGGATGTGGGTGCACACAAAAATGCAATGAATTAAAAAGCAGAGTAGAGATGGAAATCCTCTGTTGGCCTGCCTCCTCCTAAAAACGCATACTAAACAGCCCGCAGCTGCGGAACATCTCTTGTGTAACAGTATTATTTAGATGCATTTTAATGAAGTGTGCCCTTGGTCCTTTCACCAAATAGCGATGTTTGCATTGCCACCCCTGCTGCTCAATGAGCCTGGGGCAGTACGGATTTAACGCATTGGCTGCCACTGACGGCAGTAGATGTCCAATCCATTTGAGCTTGGTATGCTGGCGGTGAATGACTGTTTCAGTGTCAAAGAGTTAATTAACTCAAGCTCTGAGATGGTCTGTTTGTCGGTCAACACATTCATTGCGATCAGTGTTGTTTTCGTCAAGGAACAATTTTTTCGTGACGATGACGACACGATGACGAGCGAAAAACGTGTCTTGGGAGACTAAAGCATAACGAGATGGAGGCCAGTTGTCGTCTGACAAGATGAAAACGAGATGAAAATTCGCATAGTTTCTGTCAAATTCACAATGTGTGATATTTTCTTATCGTATGCGTAGTACGCATCTTATCAGTGTTTGCTCGTGTCATTCATGTGACGTGCTGTGACTCCACCTGATGAGTGAGTAAGGTGAGCAAATGTGTGCCCATTCCAGCCTCCTTTTGTGAAACACATGTGTTAGGTCTTGCATGGTAAGTTTTGTTTTCGTATCTTGGCTTTGCCATGTTTCTTTAGCCTTTATAGTAGGGCTGTCAAATTATCGCATTAATGGGCGGTAATAATTTTTTTAAATTAATCACGTTAAAACATTTGACGCAATTAACGCACATGCCCCGCTCAAACAGATTAAAATGACAGCACAGTGTCATGTGCACTTGTTACTTGTGTTTTGGGGAGTTTTGTCGCCCTCTGCTGGCGCTTGGGTGCGACTGATTTTATGGGTTTCAGCACCATGAGAATTGTGTAATTATTGACATCAACAATGGTGGCTACTAGTTTATTTTTTGAATGAAAATTTCACAAATTTTATCAAACAAAAACATTAAGGGGTTTTAATATAAAATTTCTATAACTTGTTCTAACATTTATCTTTTAAGACCTACAAGTCTTTCTATCCGAGGATCGATTTAACAGAATGTTAATGTTAATGCCGTCTTGTTGATTTGTTGTTGTAATAAACAAATAGAGTACTTATGTAAAGTATGTTGAATGTATATATCCGTCTTGTGTCTTATCTTTCCATTCCAACAATAATTTACGGAAAAATATGGCATATTTTATAGATGGTTTGAATTGCGATTAATTACGATTAATTAATTTTTAAGCTGTGATTAACTCGATTAAAAATTTCAATCGTTTGACAGCCCTGCTTTATAGGTCTGTGCTGGGTGATTATCACACACTAAACTAACTTTTAGCGCTAGCATAGCGTCCGCGTTAGCATAGTGTTCGCATTAGCATTACTATTTAGCATGGTGACTCGATGAGACAATCAAGTTAATGCCTCACTCGAATCAGAAAAACATGAAAAAAATCGGATTCACTCATTCAGTCGTTGCTCAGCGCATCTCAGACTGGGAATTAGTGCGCATCCGTGAAACTTGAACGGGCTCAATGGACAAAGGCAGTCTGAACGGGCATGAGAAAAAATCGGAGTTGAGCGGTATGGAAGTAATCTAAGACTAAGACGAAAATTAAGAGGGCTCCCGAAAACACTGATTGCGATAAACATTCAACCGAATTTGACTTATTTTTTGGTGTACGTAGTTTACATTTGGGTTTTTCTTTTGATAAATTTAGTCTAATTTGTGTTTCAGGGTATATATTAGGATTGGGTATTTAGCCATTGATGGCGGAAGATGTTTAATCCATTTTCACTGGGAGGGACTTTCAGTCCTCCTCTCTGTCATTTGTTTAATATCACAAAAGCCAAGCATAACCATTAGTGCTATGAGATGCCAAAATTATTGTTTTCTTTTCTACCTAATAAGATTTAAGTATGAGGTTCTTTGTGTAGCTACACCGTCACACCAGTCTATCACCATCATTCGTTCATTTAATCAATCAGTTAATCAGGTGCAGTTGGTTTTTCCAGTTGCTTGGTTGGTTTATTGGTTGTTTAGTCAGTCAGTAAGCTTATCATTATTGACTCAGCCGGCACCTCAAACGGTTATTATAATTGTGGAGAACAAGAATGTAAAAAAATCCAAGATAAAAATACTCTGTTAATCCCCCGTAGGAGAAACTCCGTAATCTGGCAGCCATACATTCATACAGATACATTCACATTCATTTCAGGTTAAGAAAGAACTACTACCAGGAGCAATAAAAGATCAATACAATATATAAAAGATGCTGATGCATTTCTGATTAAACTGTTGTAATCTTATAGCAGCTGGAACGAAAGATTTCCAATTTACTGCAATTGCTCCTCTGAATGAGAATCATCATTATTACCAAGTATGTTGGAAACACCTAATTTCTAATATTATTATATAGGTAATTTAGAATGTCTTCCCATGTTGTAAGGATAGAATTACCCTACCATTATTAAGTGAATTACAGTACTTTCAATATGTTAGGACCAGTGTTGTCAGTAACGTGTTACACGTTACTGTAATCTGATTGCTTTCTTTCAGTAACAAGCAATCTAACGCGTTCATCTTTCCAAGCCAGTAATCCAAATAAAGTTAGTTTCCTTAGTGCCTGTGCGTTACTATTTTGTTTTTGCCTCATAATGTATGTAGAATGAAGAATACTGTAGTCATGTACGAAGAGCATTTGAATAGAAAATATTGCTCTTGAGTTTGGGAGTAACATCACATCTCACGTTTTCTCATCGGGGGAAAAAAAAAAACGGTCACTTGTATTACCATGCTGTTTGAGCGCTGTCTGCCACGGCGGTCAACAACATTGCCTGCTGCCTCGCCAGAATGCTAACAGTGAAAGGCAGGACATGTACCGCAAATAGCTGCCTTTGCTCACTGGAAATACAGCCATTACTTCACATTTCTGTCCAGTATTGATGACAAAATATCTCTGTGCGTTGCAAACTTTGCGCTGGCTGAAAAAGACTGTCGGCCGCTAAAAACTCTACAAGAAAGCACTTGGAATTACAGCACAACGCGACAAAACTAGAAACAAACCCTTGAGGTAACAAGACAGCCAGCACTTCTACAGTTTGTAACCACCCTTTATGCACATTTTATTGTTTGTGTTTGTAACCATAGGCGGAGTTTTACTTTTGTGGGGCTGGGGGCAAAGCATGTTGATGACTCTGAAACAAAAGTCAAAAGTTTGGACACACCTCATCATTTTTGCATTTTATATATTTTCACTACTATTGTAAATCCTCTCTGAATACATCAAAACTATGAACAGACAAAAAAAAAGTGAAATAACTCTAAACAGGTTTTATATTCTACATTCTTCAAAGTATCCACCTTTGAGATGTCGCCAAACTTTTGGCCAATACTGTATATATACATATATATAAAACTGTTCAAGCTCATTTGTTGATGGTTGCGTTTGAAAGCTTAGGTTTACATAAAGTCTAAATATCCATCTTGCCACCACAGGTGTATTTTTGGCTAAGCAAAGCAAAAGATAGTCTCTAAGGTGCCAGTCACATGATCTGCTCGAAAAATGATTTTGACCCGTTATGAAATACGTTGTAGGATTCTTGTTCATTTCATTAATCTTTGTTGTTTGTTTTATTGTTTACAACTTTTATAGACTATATTTTAACAGCTAGGTCTTTATTTTAAAGGGGAAGTTCAGAATTGTTGACATTAGGCTTTATCTTGGAGTTAGCAGGGGTTTATTTAGTCGTTGGAGTTGATTTGAACAAATTCCGTGCAGTTTGTCAGTTATTTGTTAGTTTCAGGGCTCCGGAGTGGCTAAGCTAGCGCGAGTCAATGGTGGTTGAAATGAACTCCATCGACTAATTCAACCCCTGCTAACTCAAAGATTAAGCCTTATGTGAAAAATTCAATTTCATGCGATAACATTTTTCTGTTGTCATTTTTATGTTGAGGTAGCAAATGGAGAAAAATTGGTAAAAAGTAACTGATAAGTTACTTTAAAGTAACTTAGTTACTTTGATAATAAAGTAACCAGATGAGTAACTAGATTACTTTTTTGAGGTGTAATCAGTAATCAGTAATCAAATTACTTTTTTAAGTAATCTGTGGCAACACTGGTTAGGACTTACATTTACCCCTTTTCACTTGCTGAATGTGTCAGTCCATTTTTCCCCCTCAAACGTAAGTTTGATTCGCTGATGACTTGACTCTCCCCAGCTCCTACACACATGTGCGTTCACAGCTATATATTTTGCTCCCGAAGCTTTTGTGGTGGTGAATAAGCAGTCTTTTACATTTAGCTGGACTCCTATATTATCCAAAGGTGCTAAATAAACAAGTTACATCATAAACATACACGTGCAAATTCCAATATGGCATAAATAAATGCTTAAAGACACGGCGAAGACGTTGATGGTGAGAGAGCGGCGTGCAGTTGAGTTGTGTGCAGCCACATGGCAGAATGTGTCTGAGAAGAACTTTTCTACATGTCCGTCCATGACCAAACGTGAGTAAATATTCCTTTCTTTCTCAAACGTTTGTAGTTTATACTTTGGAACCACTGCATTCGCGACTATTTTTAACATTACGCACTTGTGCAGAACCATTTATCGTTTGCATTCTTGGATAGTTAACAGATGGTTAACAAGTTTGTATTTCTTGTGTATGTTAATATAATTTGTGTTCAAATATTGCAATTTAAATTTGCTTATAAAATCCAGACAATTATTCTGGAAGTTTTTTAAATGTTTCTTTAGTAGTTTTTGAAAACAAAGGTTTGAATCGAACGGTATACCACCTAAACCAATACATATGCACTCCAAAACCCCACCTCCTTAAAACTGGGGGGGGGAAAAAAAACAAAAAACAACTGAAATTCCCTTGTTTTCAGTGTAAATCTACTAGAAATAAGTGAAATTATCTGCCAATGCTTCAAGTAAATTTTACTCAGATTGCTTGAAATAAGAAAAATACCTAGCCGAAAATAAGCTTAACAGACTTATTTTAAACAAAAAGGTTTTATATTTAATCTTATAAAAAAAAAAAAAAAAACTTGTTTGTCAGAAATGTTAACTTAACTCAAGAATAAATATTGTTCAAAACATTATTTAAACAAATTTTTGTCTTGACTTAGGTGAAAAATAATAATAATAATAAACTAGTAATATTTACTTAAAATAAGTGGAAAAATCTGTTAACTATCCTTTAACACTCAAAACAAGATGGAGGAAATAATTCGACTTGATTCAAGAAAAAATATATCAAGACCTTATAAATTTGCAGTGGGGAAAGTTAGTATAAGTCAATACAGATTTATTTTGCATTAGTCATTTAGCCTATCAATTAATTAGGTTCATATTGGTGAGAAATGTGGCCCTGACCCCCGTTGACCTAACCTGTTTGATGTTATTAATGTCCCGTCCCCAGCAAAAAGTGTACATGCAGGTTATGTTCAGTGTTGTTAATCATACTTTTAAAGAGTAATTAATTACAGTTACAAATTACTTCTCCCAAAATGTAATTGTGTTGGTAACTCAGTTACCTGAATGTAAGAGTAATTAGTTACTTGGCAAAGTGGTGATAATTTTGATGGTTTTTTTTTTTTTTTTTTTTTTTTTTTTTTTAAACAAACAAAAAACACAGGTCACTCAATGGAGTTTAAAGGGTTTTTGGGACAATTGGCCCTAGCTCAATTCTTTACCCGAAACTAGACCCAGAGGTATTGCGGATATTGCGATAACTAGATAGTAACCTTTGCTATGTGTGGAAGTCATTTCATGTTGTGAATCAACCGTTAAAGTTGTTAAAATTGCTCCCGTTATTGCATTAGTTCCTTTCTGTCTACTTTCGACATGCTAAAGTTTTAAAACGGTTTCAGATAGATTTATATCACGATTTTGCCGATTTAGGAGCATTTTAGATAAAAAGTCACTTTGGTTCGCTCGGAAGGTTCTCTACAACAAAGCCTTCCTGAGAAGTCTACTGCTTTAATACGGCGCGGCTGTTCACTAACGCATCTTGTTCTTTATACATGTTGCGAATGCCGCCAATGTCTGTCATTTGCATCTAGTTCTATATACAGTGTATATATATATATATATATATATATATATAATATATAAATATTAGGGCTGTCAAAATTATCGCGTTAACGTGCGGTAATTAATTTTTTAAATTAATCACGTTAAAATATTTGACGCAATTAACGCACATGTCCCGCTCAGACAGTATTCTGCCTTTTGGTAAGTTTTACAGCAAGGCTTTTTGTGCTGTCTAACAGCGAACTCTTGTGGTCGCTTTGCGACATGGTTTATTGTTTTCTTGCCATTTCAATATGGCTGCACGACGTCTCGGGCTGACGCCTACGTTGTAATGTTGTGCTTATATGATCCTTGGACAAGATTTGTCCGTAAGTATGGTTGTTGTAAAGAATGTATATATTATGTTAGTGAGCGAAATGTTATATTTTTTGTATGAGACGCTTTTTGTTTATGTTTAGTGAACCTGTATAGCGTGCTAAGCTAACGTTGTTGCTAATGCAATGCTTGTGTACTTTTTTTTGTAGTTTTACGACGGTCTAAAGAGGACAATGGTTTGAGGCCATTTTATTAATAAATCAGATGAAAAAGGAAGAAGTCTGATTATTAAGGCGTCGTTCACTAGCTGTCTAGCTTTGGAAAAAGTAGACGCTTCGGAGTGAGGATAGCATAGACAGATTTAAATGACAGTAGAGTGAAATGCCCACTACAGTCCATATGTACCGTATGTTGAATGTATATATCCATCTTGTGTCTTATCTTTCCATTCCAACAATTTATTTTACGGAATATATATATAATTTACAGAAAAATATGGCATATTCCATAGATGGTTTGAATTGCGATTAATTAGGATTAATTAATTTTTAAGCTGTAATTAACTCGATTAAAAATTGTAATCGTTTGACAGCCCTAATATATATATATATATATATAATATATTTATTTGTAGAGCGCTTTTACCAATGCTCAAAGACGCTTTACAGTAGGAACAAAAAACAGCAAACAACGTAAACAGAACAAAACAATAAATAAAACAATTATAAATTAAAAGCTAGCTTAAAAAGGTGAGTTTCTAACAGTTTTTTAAATGTGGGAATGTCTGAACAGGTACGGATGGGTTTAGGGAGTGAGTTCCAAAGGGAGGGGGTAGGGCTCTGTCCCCCAAGGTTCGGTGTGTTCTTTATTGGGGCGGTGCAAGGATGTTTCCATTTGAAGAGCGGAGGTGACGGGAGGGGGTGTGGGTACAGAGATGGTCTGTGAGGTAGGGAGGGGCCAAGTTAATGAGTGCTTTGTAAGTGAGAAGGATGATTTTGAAATGAATTCTGCATGAAATAGGAAGCCAGTGCAGTTTGTGGAGGATGGGAGTAATGTGGTTCCTATAGGGTGTCCGGGTGAGAAAGCGTGCAGCGGAGTTTTGGATATAATGTAGTTTATTGATGAGTTTGGATAGAGAACTGAAAAAAAAAATGCTGTTACAGTAGGCAAGTCTGGAGGTGATGAAGGCATGGATGAGGGTTTCAGCTGCAGAGAAGGTGAGGGAGGGGCGAAGACGGGCTATGTGTATTATTATTATTATAATTATTATTATTACGTTCATGAAGTGGAAGAAGGCAGTTCTAGTGATGTGGTTGACGTGCTGGTCAAATCTTTATTTATTTTTATTTATTGTCAGTTTATTGTCAAAAATGATACCTACAGTGGGACAAATAAGTATTTAGTCAACCACTAATTGTGCAAGTTCTCCCACTTGAAAATATTAGCGAGGCCTGTAATTGTCAATATGGGTAAACCTCAACCATGAGAGACAGTATGTGGAAAAAAAAACCTAGAAAATCACATTGTTTAATTTTTAAAGAATTTATTTGCAAATCATGGTGGAAAATAAGTATTTGGTCAATACCAAAAGTTCATCTCAATACTTTGTTATGTACCCTTTGTTGGCAAAAACGGAGGGCAAACGTTTTCTGTAACTCTTCACAAGCTTTTCATACACTGTTGCTGGTATTTTGGCCCATTCCTCCATGCAGATCTCCTCTACAGCAGTGATGTTTTGGGGCTGTAGTTTGGCAACGAGGACTTTCAACTCCCTCCACAGATTTTCTATGGGGTTGAGATCTGGAGACTGGCTAGGCCATTCCCAGACCTTGAAATGCTTCTTACGAAGCCACTCCTTTGTTGCCCTGGCTGTGTGTTTGGGATCATTGTCATGCCGAAAGACCCAGCCACGTCTCATCTTCAATGCCCTTGCTGATGGAAGGAGATTTTCACTCAAAATCTCTCGATACATGGCCCCATTCATTCGTTCCTTTACACAGATCAGTCGTCCTGGTCCCTTTGCAGAAAAACTGCCCCAAAGCATGATGTTTCCACCCCCATGCTTCACAGTGGGTATGGTGTCCTTCGGATGCAATTCAGTATTCTTTCTCCTCCAGACACGAGAACCTGTGTTTCTACCAAAATGTTCTAATTTGGTTTCATCTGACCATAACACCCGATCTCTTCTGGATCATCCAAATGCTCTCTAGCTAACCGCAGACGGGCCTGGACATGTACTTTCTTCAGCAGGGGGACACGTCTTGCAGTGCAGGCTTTGAGTCCCTGGCAGCGCATTGTGTTACTGATAGTAGCCTTTGTTACTGTGGTCCCAGCTCTCTGTAGGTTATTCACTAGGTCCCCCCGTGTGGTTCTGGGATTTTTGCTCACCGTTCTTGTTATCATTTTGACGCCACGGGGTGAGATCTTGCATGGCGCCCCAATCGAGGGAGATTATCAGTGGTCTTGTATGTCTTCGATTTTCTAAGTTGCTCCCACAGTTGTTTTCTTTACACCAAGCGAAGAGTGAAGAGTTACAGAAAGCGTTTGGCCTCTGTTATTGCCAACAAAGGGTAGATAACAAAGTATTGAGATGAACTTTTGGTATTGACCAAATACTTATTTTCCACTCTAATTTGGAAATACATTCTTTAAAAATCAAACAATGTGATTTTCTGTTTTTTTTTCCACATTCTGTCTCTCATGGTTGAGGTTTACCCATGTTGACAATTACAGGCATCGCTAATCTTTTCAAGTAGGAGAACTTGCACGATTGGTGGTTGACTAAATACTTATTTGCTCCACTGTAGGTTGCGGGAATGTTTTAAGAGAGGCAGGGTGCAGTTGTTGATGGTGAGGAAAAATTGACCGTCTATGATGTGAGCTGCAGGGTTGATGATGATTATGTCTGATTTGTTACTGTTGAGTTGAGTACTGTTGCATCCAGGATTTAATTTCACTGAGGCAGTTGTGAAGTGTGGATTCGGTGCTGTGCGAGATTTGTTTTGTGGAAATGTAAATTTGGATGTCGTCAGCTTAACAGTGAAATTGGTGTTCATGTTTATGGATGATCTGACCAAGGGGGAGGATGTAGAGAATGAAGAGGAGGGGACCAAGAACTGAACCTTGGGGGACACCTTGTGGCTGGTGGGATGTGCAGGAACAGGAGCAGGGGAACAGGAGGGGATATGCAATGATTGATGGCGATTAATTATTGTCGGTCGGTGAGGTAGGAACGGAACCAGGAAAGTGCGGTGCCAGTGATGTGTAAAGATTCTAATCGGGAGAGCAGGATGGTATGGTTGATTGTATCGAAGGCAGAAGTGAGGTCCAGGAGGACGAGGATGGTGAGTTGTCCAGAGTCCGAGGAGAGGAGAATATCGTTGGTTATTTTGAGAAGGGCTGTTTCGGTGCTGTGCTGTGAGCGGAAGCCAGATTGAAAAAGGTCAAACAGGTTATTGTTGGTGAGGTGGGTTCTGAGTTTGGTGGCGACGCCCCTTTCCAGGATTTTTGACAGAAAAGGGAGATTGGAGATGGGGCGGTAATTGCTTGGTATATCGGGGTCTAGACCAGATTTCTTTAAGATGGGAGTTTTGGCAGCCCGTTTGATATTTTGGGGGACAGAGCCAGACCGGAAGGAGGTGTTAATGATGTCGGTGATAAGTTCGGAGATTACGGGGAGACAGTCTTTTATTAGAACAGAGGGAATGGGATCTAGGGTACATGTGGCAGTTTTCATTCCAGACATTATGGAAGCAAGTATAGTGGCTGATATTGGAGAAAGTTGGGTGACTTTCTTGATCGGCGTGAGCATAGAGCAGGGTACCCGCGGGTTATTAAAAGTATTAAAAAAAGCATTGAATTTAGTTTTCCATTATTAAAGGTATTAAAAGTATTAAATTAGCTGTCGTAAGTCTGGAATTTTTTCACCGTGGTTTTAATTTTGAAGAACATCTCAGTGCAACCTAAATTATATCCGTGATGAAGTTTTTTTTTTTTTTTAATCCATAACGAAGATGACGCGTAGAATTTTTACGATGCACTGCACTACAAATCATAATGCACCTCGTGCGCGCTGTTAGCATCATTAGCATCAACATCACAACAGCAGGCAAGCGCACAGTACTGTGTGCTAACGTAAGGAACTGCTCAGATGCCTTAGTTGTTATGTTTGACGAAAGCCTCAACAAGACAACCAAGTCCAAACAGTTGGACCAGCATGTCAGGTATTGGATCGGCGACCAAGTCGCAGCCAGATACTTTGGGTCGCAGTTTATGGGTCATGCAAAGGCAGTGGACCTGCCTAACATTTCAAAGTAAGTTGCCAATTTCTCCAATTAAAATGTGTTTGATGCAATAATGTATTTCTGCACGGTTTGCCTTTCGAATGAATGTGAATTTCGTAGTTTTAACTCAAGAGTTAGCCATGTTCAATGGGGTATTGGCAGGTGCACTATCCTTAGCATGGATAAACCGGGGTCGTAGATCCACCATCACCCTCAGATACACAACACGGTTGACACTATTATTGGAACGAGTGCGGGGTAACGTTGATCTGAATAACATGGCATGGTGATAGGCAAATTATAATGTAGGTGATAGTAAAACACCTCCTGGTATATTTAAATGTTTTTCTTGATTGAATAAGAGTATGGATTTTCTCTATCTGATTAAAAGAAATGTCTTCAATAGCTAACAAAGGATTAACATGTGTTTTGTATACTTCTTGTAATGTGATTAGAAAAAAACAATTACCAAGGAAAATGGTCATGTGTAGCTTTTTTATTTTGTGGTAATTAATGGTCAACTACTGCCATTTAGTGGCTGTTTTTTTAAACTTTCACTGCCAATTGCAAGATTTTCCCAAGCACTTTACAGTTAAGGTGACCAACTTGACAATCATCAACCTTGACTAGGTCCTCTTAAAAGGGAAACCTGTTGTATTGCAAATGTAATTTCTGAAGTTGCTTTACAAAAATAGTGTAAAATCCATTTTATCCTGGGAAAAAAAAAATCTGAAAGACCTTATATTTAAATGTTTTAATTGTATCTTCAGTAAATGTGCATTCTTTTGTCAAACACACTTAGTAATTAAGGTTAAATTTGATGTTCAGTGCTTTATTTTATTGTATTTTATTTAATTTTTTTGATTCAATATTATCTAAATAATGGGTGCGAGAAAAGTATTAATTTTCAGTTGAAATGGCATTTAAAAAGGTCTTAAAAGTCTTGAATATAGATTTATCAGTCCTGGGGGGACCCTGATAGAGGCAGATGGAAGGAAGAATGGAGGGGTAAGCAAAGCAATGGGATGGATCCTGGAGGTATTTTGGTTACTGTAGATGTTTTCTATTTTTGTTTGGAAAAATGAAAGAAATATATACAGTATGTGTGTATGTGATATCTACCGTAGTATCATGTGGGCGTAGTTTGTAGGCTATCGGCTACAGTCAGGTATTACTGAAGCCACATAGCATCGCGTTTGCGACGGCGTCACAACTCCCTTGCCTCCTCCAATTCCTGCTCTGCTCTCTCATCTCCGTGAGTCCGTCTCTCTCGCATCATTCAACCAAAATAGTAACGCACGCCTTTTCCCCCTCTGTAACGGTAACGCCGTTGCCAAGAGGAGAAAAGTAATTAATTAGATGACTCACTACTAAAAAAAAAAAAATAACGCCATTTGTAACGCCATTATATTCTAACGCCGTTATTAACAACACTGGTTATGTTGTTATATCGTCCCTACTTAAATTGAGACTAAACCTTCGCCCTTGAAATACAGTGACGCATAAATGGGTTGGAAAGGGAGAACAGATGGTTTGCTGTGACGTGCCCCAATAGTCAGTGTCATTTTACTTAGTCGGTCATTTTCTCGTTTAGTTTGTGGGTCTTGGTTGACTTTTTGCTTGCTTAGTTACGTATCTCAGCCTGAGCTAATAAATTGGACAATTGGTCAGGTCATAAATTCGAAACTGCAGTGGGAATTAACACAGAACCAAGTTCTTTGGCACTTTCTTCATGCAACTGATCAGTTCTAGAGTACAGTTCGTTCACTGCATTGTGAGAACTAACCAATGCTTCATGAATGTGCACTTGAACCGTACTCAAGTAGTCAAGCGTATCCCACTTGTGGGGGTGAAAGAGGTAACAGAGCATAGCATTATGAAATTTTGATGGCAACGGGGAAGGGGAGCAAGGCTTTCAGTACATGGTGGCACATCCCCCGGCAGCTGAGGACCACGACCGCCTAAATGGTGAATAATTCAGGAAAATTCCAGGCCATCCCAAATTATAAAGTTCATCAAGAAGCCAGAAGACAAGCTGAGAAGGATCAAGTCTATGCCATCAGGTGGAGCAACTATTACGCTATTGTTGGGAGTTTTTCAGTCTGTGGATCATGATGTTTTCTTTGTCATATATCATGAAGGACCTACTTACTTTTTACTAGGTGCTCAAAGCAATATCTCTTATGAATCCATTGTCATTAGCTGCTTGTAGACAACTGGGACTTTCAAAAATTCAATCTGGAAATCAAAGCTGGAGCCCCAGGAAATCTGGGTAAAAGCTGACTGTGGAGAATGGCAGTGCTGCTTCAATTTGACAGCGTTTTAATCTCTGAGACATCCATTTGAAGAGCAGAAAGTTGCTTTGTTGTGCTGTATAGATTTTCAAGCATTGCAAAGCTGTTCCCCAATGCCACCCTTTAATGTCTTCTACAGCTACAGTTAATGTCCTTTTGTTTTCTAATGATCACCATCTTTAGGCGTCGTCAACTATTTGTGCAGCGCGAGGCGGCGTGTCGCAGCTGCCTAATTGAATCCATTCATTATTCAGAAGCAAGCTCCATGTTGTAGAGAATATCAATGTCAGAAGCACTGCTGTCACTTATGGACTCACAGATGTCAGATGTAATAAATGTCAGAACAGGGATCTCTGTCTGATGGTAAACACCTTACACTCCATCCTACAGGTACAACGAGTTGATGGCAGCGCCGGGTGTCCTACAGAGTTGCTTATAAATAGACTTTGCCATGAATCACTTCACAGTGAGAGACAGCGGAGAGGAAAATATGGACGCAATTACCGCGTTCCGCTTTTCAGCATGCGGAACGAAGCGCGGCGTCATTAATTTTAGTCGCTTCAACCCACCGCCACCTTCCCAGGCGACGTGCTGGAGATGACAAATTAGCCATTTTGTATCGGCGCGTCAAAAACTTCTTCGAGTTTTAAACTGATGAGCTACATGATCAAAGCTGATTATTGGTCAAAATCCAATACAAAAAATGTCACCTCAATCAGAGGTGTTTAATAAAATGTATTTTAGGGCTGTCAAATTTAACGCGGTAACGGGCGGTAATTAATTTTTTAAATTAATCACGTTAAAATATTTAACGCATGCGCGGAATGACCCGCTCATGCATTGCCTCAAACAGATTACAATGACGCACTTGAGAGCTAATAGGCAGAGAAAGGTGTCTTGTTTTGTGCTTTTTCTTAACAATGTTATACCACACCCGGCGTGTTGGCACGTTGTTTCTTTATAAGCACATTCAGCTTCAACATTAACACAGCTTACGGCTCTCGGCAGGCCATAACTCTAACTCACTCCTGCATCATGTGAGTAAACAGCATTGGCGCCGCGTGCAATTCAAGGTGCCTCGGATAATTGGACCGCGGTTTAATGGCATAAGCTTCGGCAACTCCGTCACAACAAACATATGTATGTATCATTTCGTGAAAGCGCAACAAAAATAATACCTCTAAAAAAAAATAATGTTCACAAAAAGAAAAGTACTTCAATCTGTATTAATGAGGCCCTATTCTCACACAGTTAAACAACAGTGCAAAGAGAACTGGCATTCCCAATCAAAATAGCTATGCAACATACACATAAAACATACTGAGACTTTGGTCAAACGCTATTCAAACATTTCGTTTAGTTCAACAAATACACTGGATGGCAATATTTATTCACAATATACAAACTCAAGTACGTTGTGAAGCCAGCACGTGAATTACAATGGATGGACCAGTAAACAGGAAACTATGGCGTCAGTCGAGGGACAAAACACACTATTTGGCTTGATTATTAAGTGAATTTAGTTTATTTTTTGATTGAAAATTTTACACATTTTATTAAAACGAAAACATTAAGAGGGGTTTTAATAAAAAAATTAATATAACTTGTACTAACATTTATCTTTTAAGAACTACAAGTCTTTCTTGTGGATCCCTTTAACAGAAATAATGTTAATAATGTTAATGCCATCTTGTAGATTCATTGTTATAAAATAACAAATACAAATTTTTTTTTTAAAAAATACAGTACTTATGTACAGTATGTTGAAAGTACATATCAGTCTAATGTCTTATCTTTCCATTCCAACAATAATTTACGGAAAAATATGGCATATTTTAGAGATGGTTTGAATTGCGATGAATACAATTAATTAATTTCTAAGATGTGATTAACTCGATTAAAAATTTTGATCGTTTGACAGCCCTAGTTTATTTCAATTTAACTCCTTGTTACCATTTTAGGTAGTTCGCTGCCATCCCTTTCACTCGAAAAGGATTGCATGTCTATGGCCGTCAATGGCAGCCACTGTGTTAATTTTCTAGTTGATGGGTGATAGTCAGCATGATTGAGACTCAGTTATTTTAAAAATGTAATTAAAAGTAAATTTTCCATAACATTCCCCCTATAAAACCATGCAATTACAGTCAATTAAGGTTCGATGATGGAGAAAGTTTGAGTATGGAATAATTTAATCCACGATACAGTTCATTACAACTTTATAATTTATCAAATTACCTTGAAATCTGTGCTTGATAGCAAGATTTTGTGGTGAATTATTACATTTTCACTGCAGGTGAATGAAAAATGTGTGAACCTTCAACCTGTGTGAAGATGTCAGAAGAAATTGATTTTTACTGTCAACATTTTTTTTTTTTTTCAAACCCCCGTAGGCGTTGTATCTTGGAGCGCTCTCATTCAGAACACACACAGAGGATAGGGATAACAAAATGTCAATCACAGCAATGAAAAGTGAATTACGCGCCACTAACAAAGCCCTTGTACAAATTTCATACAGTCCGGATTAGTTCACTGGATTCTGTCCAGCTGACTGGCACCACCTTGTTTTTTGTTCTTTCTCCACACGCAGCTGGATGATTCGTGGCTGCTGCTCTGTTGAGCCCCAGATCGATATGTACCAGTTTAATCTGGGCGTTGGTGTAATAAGCTGTGGTATTACTGCTGCACAGTCGCCTGGAAGAAAAGAGACGCTCCCTTTGTGATTGATCTGTTGGAGAAACGGGAGACAGATGAGAGAACATTTGTGTAGGCTGGCCAAAAGATGTGAACTGGTGATTGGAGTCGTAATTTAGGGACAAGTGATTCTTCTTGTATTGAGGCTATGCATGGAAACCTAACTCATGAGTACATGAAAAAGGGATTTGGAGCACAAATCAGACATCTTATAAAGTGGAATTCAGTGTTTGTGTATTGTGGCCCAAAAACGTGAATGGTTGATAGATTGTCATCACAGTTTTTATCACAAACTTGAGTTTGTGTCTGGTGAGGCTTCTCTGAATAGTTGTCCCAACACAGTTAGGAAGGGTCATCACAACATATCATAATTTTCGCACTGTAAGGCGCACCCGACTATAAGCCGCCACCCACCAGATGTGACACTGAAAACGGCATTTCATTATAGATAAACTGCATCGGACTATAAGCTGCAGCTGTCCTCACTGTATTATGGGATGTTCAGAGGCGTAGCAAGGGTCCCCGGGGGCCCCAGGCAACATGGGGCCCTTTGAGCATGTGCAAGTAAGGGGGACAGTTGGACTTGGAGCAATAGCATATTTAATAAAAGTCTAATAATGCCTCGCACTCATAGAGCGCTTTTTAGGACACTCAAAGTGCCCGGCTTCTCTTCAGGCACCCTCTTCATTTTGCCAATTAAAAAATGGCCCGATCGCCGCCCACTCTCACTCTGAGTCATGTGACACACATACATATTTGCGCAGTAAAATGAACACGAAGGTGTGGGGCGGGGGTTCGAGTGCGCGCTGCGTGCGGTCATCTTGGCCATAAAAGTGGCAAAAACTAAGCACTTTACACTCATATGGATGTACAACATCATTTTAAGAATATAATGTAAAGAACGCTCTCCTCGACGCAGCGAGAACGAGTGGGATCAACCGGCAGACACAACAGGAAAAACACGAAACGGTCGCGCTGATAACGGCTCTAACTTATCATAAGAACTATATGGCATGAAGAGGAAATACTTACCTTCGTTCATGGACGCACTGATTAATCCTCTAACAGGTGGGGTGGCCATCCTCTCCTCGAAATGCGCACCTTACACTTACGCCTATTCTCGTTTTCAGAATATGCAGCGCTTGTGACGTAGGACAATAACAGGACTGATTGCTATGGGAACGTATGCGGCGGCATACCGCATACCCAAGGAACCTTGCTAAAAGGAGTATTAAAATTGCTAATGAAATCGTTAAGGATTATTTTAGATGCATATATGTCATATTTTTCTTATAGAGTATTCAACGAGGAATACGATAGACCCATTTATAGACTTTCTTGGAAAAATCACCATTTCTTTAAGTAGTCACATGAATAATGAGGTGGCCTGTGAAAACCAATATAAAATATTACAGCAAGGACTTTTCATAAAGTTCTTCGTGAATCACTCTTTGCACATACATGCAGTGTTAATACTGATTGGACTTGAATACACATGTATGCTAATTGAAGAATTGTTAGATAACCTGCCAAATGATTCCATGGTATTGAATCACTCCCAATACTTGTAGCTACGACAGTGCGGTGAGGCTGAGAGTGCTAAATCTTTGTGTGCCAAATCTGTTGGCCCTCTGGGGCCCCTACTGGCTGGGGGCCCTAGGCAATTGCCTGCGTATGCCTAATGGGACGCTACGCTTCTGGGGATGTTTACACCAAAAGATGTTAACCGGTAACAATTTATTTGACAGCGGCATCATACGACTGCCATAAGACCAAACGAACCACCATAAAGCTTTGAACCAATTGGCTGCAACGCTTCATTGCTTCAGGAAGCTTCATTTGGCCATCACTGCTCCGTTGGGGGAGACAGTCAACCTCTGCTACCACCTGCTGTCAACACTGTTGTTGTCCAACATGCCTCCTAGCATGCATTGCAGCGCTACGGATGTAAATAACAATCAAAATTCATCTTCTGTACTAATTATTTTTTTCAGTTACTGTTCCAGTTTTTTGATTAATTGCTAGTTATGGTATTTGGTAACACTTTATTTGACAGTGGCGCCGTAAGACTGTCATTAGTCCGTCATAATTATGACATGACACTGTCACACAACATGAATTTTGATTGTTATTTACATCTGTAGCACTGCAATGCATGCTAGGAGGGATGTGTTGCCTATTAACCCAAATAAATCAACAAATAAGCCACACTGGACTATAAACCGCAGGATTCCAAATAAAGGAAAATAGTAGCGGCTTATAGTCCAAAAATTACAGTAAATGATTACTCTAGGAGAACATAAGAATTGGGACACCAGAGAAAAATGCAGTCAAAATGTCTTCCAATTTTGGGTGAAGAGGTTTATAAATGTGGCTGAATACTTCTGTATAGAACGTCACCAGGCAAATGTTAGGTCTTTAAATCAATAAAGGGGGAAGGCTTTACTTAGAACAGGGGTGTCCAAACTCCAAAGCCCCTTTCACATACAGTACTGTGCAAAAGTTTTAGGCAGGACACCTGCCTAAAACTTTTGCACAGTACTGTATATATATTTTTTTAATTATTAAATTTATTAAGATCATGGAAGCTTCCACTTGGGGAAAATATATACATACAGTATATCTTGTATATACATAATATAATAAAAATATACAGTACTGTGCAAAAGTATTAGGCAGGTGTCCTGCCTAAAACTTTTGCACAGTACTGTATGCCTGAACACCAGCCCTTGTATGTGAAAGCAATTTCCCAAGTCAACTGACACATAGATTACGTTGACATTTAACGGGTCGTATTTTAGTATAATGTCTGGGACTTTTCCTGGAAAAGTCGTATGTGACAAACAGCGTTAAATTCCCAGGTCACAGCACGATGGCTGATGACGTAAATATCATGGCGGGCCGATTGTCGCTTCCTCTTTCTTGCCAGTAAAATGAAAATCGGTAAACAAACATCGCAATTATCAACATAGCAAGCTGGAAATACCTCAATTAAACTGAAAACATAACGAAATTAAATTGCTACTGGATCGTAGAGCTGAGGAAAAGACTCCATCATCCATCTATGGAAATGTGTGGGATAGACATCATCATTTTTGACGGGTACACTTGGCCATGCACTGCGCAACTCCTTCAAGCAGGGGGCCGCCCACATCAAGAGGAGTTATTCACAAACACACGCACGCAGCGAACTAAAGATGGATTTCGGTTCAAAAAGAACAAAAGCTGTACCACATACAGACAGGAAGGATTGTCTCAGGAGTGATTTGTTCGACGATACAAGGTAATTATTACATTTTTCGTACCATGCATGCATTTTGAAACATTGTGGGGGGAAAAATGGAGAAATTAGCCGCTAAGGCATTGGCAAAATAGTTCGCAGTATTTATGTAAATTAAATGCTACCTGCACATTTTAGTTTTTGCTTTTAACCAAGAATCGAGTCTGTTTTACAGCCATACTGTATCTATGAAGAATTCAGGGATTTAAGCACTTATCAATTTCAACGTAAAAAGGTCTTTGTTGTGGTAAGGCACAGTGAACTTAATGACAAGCCGCACAATCGAAATATTTACGTAAAATAAATGCTACCTGCACGGTTTCTTCTGCTTTTAACCAAGAATCAAGATTGTGTTACGTCCATATCTGTAAAGAATTCAGGGATTTAAGCATTTATTCACGAGAATTTTCAACGAAACAAGCTCTTTGTCTGTGATTCCACTCGGTCAGCTTTGACGGCCTCGCCAACAATGCAGGCCCCCTATTTATCGGCCCCGTGTCCCATGTCCCATCAATTACATTATGAAGTCTATGTGTGTGGTTTATTTTGTTGCCAATGTTAGGGTCCGCAACTGCGGAAAAAAGGTTGTACCACAAAGCAGAAAACAACGGAGGGAAACGTTCAAGGGTTTATTAAATACAAACAAAAATACACGCAATCGCGGAAAAGGGTGAATAAAACAATGGGTCCGTGACAGTAGGTCGATGGGGATCAATAATGCAAACCTAAGCGGTAAGCATAGTGCCGATAAGACAACAAAACAAATACACTCAAATACCAGCACAATGTAGGGTATTTCAAAACAAGGACGGCAGACGAACAAGCTAGCAAATGCACGAGTACAAGGTGTCGAATGGCGCCCAGCAAGTTAATATCTCGGCACCCTTTTCTTGGATCACCTGGGCTTGAATACAGTTTTGATGAGCTTGAATTGGCTGCAGTTATGACGTCGGGAACGCCCCCACTGTAACAAAGCACGGTTTGACCAACATTGTGACAGCCGATCCCGACCAAAAATGACGTAATGTCCGGGTTATAAATTCGCGCCAGCAGCCCTCACCGTACAGAGAGCACCAGTGGGCAACATGGGATATGTCTGTGAAAGTGTCCAACCTGCGTCATTCTCGGGATATCGCTACATGCCATAAAGCAATGACGCGAGTAAATCATGCGTCACGTTATACGGGAATTTGTTTGTGAAAGGAGCTCAAAATTTATCCTCACCAGGGTTACCGATATTTATTTTAAAGAAATACTAAATACAACATAAATACTGAAAATCAAGACAAAAAGCAACACAAACACTGGGAATGCAACAGAATACAGGAAAGATGCAAAATGACTGCAAAAATCGCCACATTTACTGTACATGTACAGAATTACCTTATTCCTATCAATTTTCAGATTAAACTATGATTGAATGCCGAAAAAATTATTTTGACATGCACAGATTAACCAAATATACCGGAAATAGTACTAGAAAAATAAGAAGCTGAACTGACTTCTGTGTCAACAAAAATATTGCTCGGTTCATTTCTACACTGAAAGTTAGCATTATATTGTGCATTTTTTCCGTTGTCTTACCATCAAGTCTTTGATCAATTTAAAGATATTTTAATACCCCCAGCAACGTGATCATTTTGAATTCAGGCCAGTGTTGTTTTTGGCAGTGCTTTTAATTCTTAAAACTTTTTAACTCTAATACTTATTAGTCTTGGTCACATTTTAGTCATTTCAAAATGTATTTGTCTTCTTCTAGTTTTTGTTGATGAAAAGTCGGATTAATTTCATCTTGTTTAAGTCGACATGTACTCAGAATTCTTTTGTCTGTAAAATTTAAAGGTTTTAGTCAAAATTAAAAAATAAATAAAGGTATCCAACAATTTTGAATGAACATTGACAGACGAGCACATATTGTAGTTTCTACAATGACAACGCCAACTTGGTGATAATACACACTTTGCAGGAAAACAGTACGTTATTTTCAATTAATTATACCCACGTGGACGCCACGAACTGTGTGTAAGAAAAAGCTGCCCAAGAGTTTAAGACTCTGACCATTAGCATTGACCTAATACTAACGCAAACATGAATGCTAATGCTACGAGTTACATTTAGTGTGTGATGATCGCTCAGCACAGACCTTCAAAGGCTAAAGCAACATTGCATATTCTCTCTGGCCAGGATAAGAAAAAAATCTTACCATGTGTTTTAAGACAAACAAGCCTCAAAAAGGTGGTGGGTTGGGGCGTGGGGGGCAGAGCACATCACATGAGTGACACAACCAGACTCTGCTACGATGTCGTAAGTTACACATTGTGAACTTGAGATGGAAACCATGGTGCATTTTCGTCTTGTTCTTGTCTCGTTAAATGAAAACTGGTATTCATCTCATTATGTTTTAGTCTCCTAAGACAAGTTTTTATTTGGTTATCATCTCATCATCGCCATGAAAAATGTTCATCGACGAAATACTTTCGTTATCGTCATCGTTGACGAAAACAACACTGACTCAGACAAGCTCAGTCTTGCGCCCAAGAATAACAGAAACGCGTATACTAATTTCACAGAGATGCGCAGGAATGACAGTCGGTTTTCCAAAATTTTGGAATACCGGTTAGAGTTTTAATGCGCGCCAATTGGATTATAAATCAACATAAACCATCCCTCTTATTTGGAAAAAATCTTGAATGGGCTTGAACGGGTCAGAATATTTCGAATGGGGTGTGTACATGAAGCATTTTTATTCCAATTAGGCTTTTAATCTGAGTAAATGTGTCGCCGTGGCCACTACCAACAAGGACTGAAAGAATGTAGGGAACAAAGTGACGCAGCAATGAGGAACACCTAGATTGACTTGGTTGACACCAGGCAAGGGCTGACGAGGGCTGGTTGAAAACGAAAGCCTAATCAGAGAATACACAAACCATAACAATTAAACTTTGTTCAAGGAAAAGTGGAATTCAAAACTAAAAAAAGTACTACCATGGAAATACGTGTCCATCATATACCAAATACAGTGGTATGTCTACTTACAAAATTAATTGGTTCTAATAGTAGTTTCATAAGTTGAAAATTCTGTAAATCGAGACGCGTTTTCCATTTAAAAACCCCAGTCTGTTCCAAGCCCCCCAAAAATTCAGGCATAAATCTTTTATCATGCATAAAAATGCATCAAAACATGTAACAAATACACATTACTATTAGACTATTGCACAATAGGATAAAATCAGAGTTGTGCATAGCGTAAAAAACAAAGAATAAACGTCAATACACTCATGTAAAGCAGTTGGAATACGAGGGGCGAATAAAGAGGATGCTGGGATACACACATACACTAAGGGAGTAGGTTTGCATAAGGACGGTAGGGACATAACACTACCAAGGGTTATTTGCATTATATACAGTAATGACCTCAGTTATATAGGTAATTTAGATCGTCTTTTGACCCTAACATTATTAAGTGAATTACACTACTTTCATTATGTTCAGACTTACATTGACCCCTTTTCACTTGCAGAATGTGCCAGTCCATTTTTTTCCCTCAAGCACACATTTGATGGGCTGATGACGTGACAACACACACACACAAGCATTCACAGCCCCAAAGAAATACAACATGCCGCCTCCTCCGCCCCCTTCGAAGTAATGTAAAGAGACGTCAATGTTGTGGAGGTGGAGAACACACCAATTTTGCTACTGAAAGTCCAACCTGCATCAGAGTTAGAATAACATTAATCTGTGTGAATTTCTCGAACTTGAGGAGGAAGCTGCTTTGAGAGAAATATCCTCGTCTATGTTTTCTACGGTTAACATTACTTCTACGGTAAGAAATGCATTGAACCAATGTTTACCTCCTTCTCCCCAGTTTTCATTTTTATTTCATTTATGTGGTCTTTTAAAGCAGCCCAAAGCAGCTTTCATTTTTTGTTGAGTTTGGCTGTGCTTGTGGACAAAAACAGTAGTGTTTTACCTGAAGCAAGGCTCCATTTATATTGATTTTTGTTATTCCCTGACTAAGAAGTTTTTTGTCATAATGTATTTCGACAGACAATTTTAAATGGTATTAAGACAAATGTTCATTTTATTTTCTTTCTTTTTTTTTTTTTTTTTTTTTTTTTTTTGCATTCCTGGATAGTTAAGAGATGAATAACACGTTTGTATTGTATTTCTTGTGTATGTTAATTAGGGCTGTCAAACGATTAAAATTTTTAATCGAGTTAATTACAGCTTAAAAATTGATTAATCGTAATTAATCGCAATTCAAACCATCTATAAAATATGCCATATTTTTCCGTAAATTATTGTTGGAATGGAAAGATAAGACACAAAATGGATATATACATTCAACATACGGTACATAAGTACTGTATTTGTTTATTATAACAATAAATCAACAAGATGGCATTAACATTATTAACATTCTGTTAAAGCGATCCATGGGTAGAAAGACTTGTAGTTCTTAAAAGATAAATGTTAGTACAAGTTATAGAAATTTTATATTAAAACCCCTCTTAATGTTTTCGTTTTAATAAAATTTGTAAACGTTTTCAATCAAAAAATAAACTAGTAACCCGCCATTGTTGATGTCAATAATTACACAATGCTCATGGGTGGTGAGGCCCATAAGATCAGTCGCACCCAAGCGCTAGCAGAGGGCGACAAAACTCCAAAAAAACACAAGTAACAAGTGGGCATTGCACTGTGCTGTCATTTTAATCTGTTTGAGCGGGGCATGTTAATTGCGTCAAATATTTTAACGTGATTAATTTAAAAAATTAATTACCGCCCATTAATGCGATAATTTTGACAGCCCTAATGTTGATATAATTTGTGTTCAAATATTGCAATTTACATTTGCTAATAAAATCCAGACATTTATTCTGGAAGTTTTCAAAATGTTTCTTAATAGTTTTTGAAAACAAAAGTTTGAATCGGTGCATCACCTGAACCAATACATATGCATTGTAAAAACCCACCTCCATAAAACTGGAGAAAAAAAAACTTAAATTCCCATGTTTTCAGTTTAAATCTACTAGAAATAAATTGAAATTATCTGCCAGTGCTTCAAGTAAATTTAACTCAGATTTCTTGAAATAAGAAAAATAGCTAGCTGAAAATAAGCTTAACAGATTTATTTTAGGCAAAAAGTTTGTGACTTTAATCTTTAAAAAAAAATTGTTTGTCAGAAATGTTCTTAATTCAAGAATAGATACCGTTGAAAACATTATTTGAAAGCATTTTTTTTCTTGAACTAGGTGAAAAATGACCACCTTTTTGGGCTTAACAAGAACAAATAGTAATATTTACTTAAAGTGAGTGGAAGAATTTGGCGCATTAATCTGTTAACTAGCTTTTAACACTCAAAACAAGATGGAGAAAATTATTCGACTAAAGAAAAATGATCAGATTAATATGTTAAATTTGCAGTGTTAACGTTAGTATAAGTCAATACAGATTTATTTTGCATTGCATTAATCATTTAGCCTATCAATTAATTTGGTTCATATTGATGAGAAATGTAGCCCTGACCCTCGTTCACCCAATCTGTTTGGTCTTAGTAATGTCCCGTCCTCAGCAAAAAGTGTACATGCAGGTTATGCTGTTGTAACGTCCCTACCAATATTGAGACCAAACCTACGCCCTTGACATACACATACAGTAGAGTAGGTTGTGACAAAATATCGAAATGGTGATATATCATGATTAGGGTTGTTCCGATCATGTTTTTTTTGCTCCCAATCTGATCCCGATCGTTTTAGTTTGAGCCGATCCCGATATTTCCCGATCCGATTGCTTTTTTTTGCTCCCGATTCAATTCCAATCATTCCCGATAATTTTTCCCGATCATATACATTTTGGCAATGCATTAAGAAAAAAATGAATAAAACTCAGACGAATATATACATTCAACATACAGTACATACAGTAAGTACTGTATTTGTTTATTATGACAATAAATCCTCAAGATGGCATTTACATTATTAACATTCTTTCTGTGAGAGGGATCCACAGATAGAAAGACTTGTGACTTTGTATATTGTGACTAAATATTGCCATCTAGTGTATTTGTTGAGCTTTCAGTAAATGATACTGTCGCCATGCCCAAATGCATGATGGGAAGTGGAACCATGACTGTGCGTAGTGCTACCAATTGATATATCTTCACTGCGTTGGGAAATAACATAAGGTGTTAAGAAAAAGATCAATTGCTACCTTGCTTCCCCACATTGCTTCCCATGATATTTGTAATCGTAGGGAGAGGGATTGTAAGGCTTTAGCCAATTAAAAAAAGGCTCCAAAGGCTGTCAAAATTCACTCTACTTTTTTTACGCTGCCTTTTATCTCTCTAAAAAGGTAAAACGGCGCCATTACAGATTGAGCGCGATAATGCATGAGTGGGTCGTGCAACGCATGCATTAATTGCGTTAAATATTTTAACGTGATACATTTTTAATAAAATTAATTACCGCCGTTATCGGGATAAATTTGATAACCCTACCTTCAGCCTAAACTAAAGACTCTGGATGAGTGTAACATATTATGTCTGTAACGTTAAATACAATTAGAAAAAGATATAATTAAAAATATACTGTATATATATTAAAAAAAGGCATGGCCGATATTTTTTTGCCGATTCCCATACTTTGAAAATGACGTGATCGGACCCGATCTTGCCGATCGATCGGGACATCTCTAATCGTGATACTTTGTATTCCAAAAGGTTATCGATAGGCACCTGCCAAGAATCGAGATATCATTTTGAAAAGGTGTCGATGTCCAAAAAAATAAATAAATACAAATGAAACCAACAAGTTGCTACCAAAATCTTCCACCATATTAGTGTCTCAGTTAACTCTAAAGCTGCATTGACGCTGCTCGACACCCAATCCATGTAAACTGGGAATGTTCGTTCATTGAAACCGGAGCATTCAGTCATTCTGTCCGATTTTCAGCGCATTTATTGCTGTTCATTTTAGGGCAGTTACAATTCATTTTCTGTTGAGTTTGAGTCACTGCCTGTAAATTTGGGTGATTCCCAGGTCATTTCCTGTTCTGTAACACAAAATAAACAGGAAGAGACCCATAAAACACCCGAAATCAACAGGAAGTAACTGAAAATGAACAGGTAAATGACCTTAAATGGCCCTAAATTACCTCATTGCTGGGCATTGGCTGCCACTACCAGCCATAGACGTTTAATCCATTTGAAGTGGGAGGGATGGCAGCGAATGAACGTTCGTTCATTCGCTGCCATCCCTCCCAGTTCAAATGGATTGGACGTCTACTAATGATAGACTCATTCCAATTCACAGCACAAGCTTGTTTTTCTGTTTATTAGCTGTTTGTAGAATATCCTAGAATGATTTCCTGATCAATGTATCGATAATCGTTGAATCATCAGATCATCGTTATCGTGAGCTTTGTATCGCAAATCGTATCGTGACGTACCAAGTGGTTCCCACTCCTACAGTAGAGGTCCCTCTTAGCCAATTGGATGCCAGGAATGCTAGGCAATAGCCAATGGCAAAGCAGCTATGTTACGTTCTGTAATCTCTGGGAGTTGCGAGTACCAGCCACGCTACATTTTCGTCTTTCGTATCCTAAAATTACTTTTGTAACAAGTGGCAATATTTTCCCGTTGAGGCATGTCTTAAACTGAAAATTCTGTATGTAGAGACGTTCGTAAGTAGAGGTACCACTGCATAAATTTCATGTCAAACCAAGGGCGTAGGTTTGGTCTCAACATTGGTAGGGACCATATAACAGCATAACCTGCATGAACACTTTTTGTTGGGGATGGGAAATTAATAAAATCATACAGATTGGGTGATATGAACCTAATTAATTGATCATTGAAAAATAAATCTGTATTATACTTACTTTTATATGTATTGGTTCAGGTGATGGACTGTTCGATTCAAACCTTTGTTTTCAAAAACTACTAAAGAAACATTTTCAAAAAATATTTGAACACAACCTAAATTACATAACATACACAATACAAACTTGTTAATAATATCTAAACTATCCAGAAATACAAAAAATAGATATTTGCCCCTCAACATTGTCTGTCTAAATATAGAAATTAAATATAATTTAAAAAATGTCATAGTCAGGAAATAACAAAAAAAACAAAAATGGAGCCTTCCTTTAGGTAAAACACTACTGCTTTTGTCCACAAGCACAGCCAAACTCATAAAATTTTTTTTTTTTAAAAGAAAGCTACAGTGGCTGCTGCTGGCCGAAAAAAACGTCTAATATCCCTTTCCTATGAAATGGGTGGAGGAGACGGCATGTTGTCGACATGTATTTCTGTCGGGGCTGTGAGTGCATGTGTGTGTTGGTGGGGGTGGGGTGGAGGGGCAAGTCATCAACCAATCAAACTTGCGTTTTTGGGAAAAATTTGACTGTCTCATTGAGTAAGTGAAAAGGGATAAATGTAAGTCTGAACATAATGAAAACAATTCCATTAATAATGGTTGGGTCATTTCTATCCTTACAACATACGGGAAGACAATCTAAATCACCTATATAACAGAACTCAGTATATAATGCAAATAAGGTTGCTTAAAAGTTGATGGGGACAATTTGAGAATCCTGAAAGGTTGGTAGTATTATGTCCCTACCGTTCCTATGCAAACCTACACCCTTGTGTCAAACCCAATATAGGCATGCCATAAAACCAACATTACAAAAACGTAACATCATTGTCCATAAGCTATGCAAAAAGAAGCATCTTAATCATCTGCTTTAAGTCTATTGACATTTATAAATTACTGTGTGAATGCCAGAGAGTGAGGGACTTATATAAATACATCATTCATTTATGAAAAAAAAAAAAAATGCAGTGTTTACACAGAATATGTCAACACCTTCTGATATATAAAGAATAGATTAAATGAATAGTACATCACAGAATGACAGATTGCACTTTGTCCATGTATTCATGGCAGAAGTGAGCCAGTCGATCACTGCACCGATGTGCATGTGTGTATTTTGCATAATATCTCTCCTCCTTTGCACGGCTGCGTTCGTTTCCCGTCACAGTCCAAAGGCACAGCCAGTCAGTCAGTGGACTTCTTTCCAAGACTGCAGCCTCCCCGAGGTACAACAATGATAATAATAACAACAACAATAGGCCACCCGAGCAGCTGTATGTTTACGTTTGATTCTAGCTCGTGCACATGAATGAAAAGCAGAATGAAGGCGGGTGTCCCAAAGGGGTGAAGCAAGGAAGAAGAAAGATAATTTTACTTTACAAACAGAGTAGGGGAAGCTAACCAAAACGGAGAGTGAAAACAATGAACTGATTCAATAACAAAGACAAAACTATGTACATACATAACTAGTGACTATCTCCATGTACTGTATGTACGCGGATTTAGGGGTGCACAGCACCCCTAAATCCACAAAAAATTCCCAGATTTTTTTTTAAATTGATACCTGCTTACCTTTAATCTCAACAAAACATATGTATACTAAACTGAAACTATTGGACACAACTATTTCCACTCTTAGTATACAGTCCCTGACAAAAGTCTTGACGCTTATCCTAACCTAAAACCTAATCTGGATGCCTCAACCATTAGTAATTACAGGCCAATAACAAATCTGACATTCCTGGGGAAAATTATCGAAAGGGTTGTGTTCGAACAGATCCAGACTTTTATGATGCAAAACAATCTTTTTAACTCATTTCAGTCTGGATTTCGGCCACAACACAGCACCGAGACTGTGCTTATCAAAGTCCTAGATGATATTCGTCGGAATACCGATGCAGGCGAATCATCTGTTCTGCTACTATTGGATCTCAGCGCCGCATTCGACATGGTTGATCACAACATACTACTCAGCAGATTGGAACAGTGGGTAGGGCTTACTGTGGCATCAGTGGTTCACATCCTATTTACATGATAGGGCTTTCTTTGTGTCAATCGGAAATCATCAGTCAGAACGAACCAAATTCACGTGTGGAGTCCCTCAAGGGTCAATTCTTGGACCACTGTTGTTTAACATCTATATGCTTCCCTTAGCTCAGATTATGGAATAGTATGACATCTCCTATCACACCTATGCCGATGACACACAACTGTACATTTCTGTCTCCCCACATGATTATAGTCCCTTAGTCTCCCTGAGTAAATGCATTCATCAAATCAATGAATGGATGTGCCAGAATTTAATTCAGATGAATCTTCCATTGAATTACACCACAGTCACCGCAAATATTGCAGGAGACCTACTGGAGCCCGCATGGATCCGAGATTCACTCAGAAAACAGTGAGGTCAGGAACTGTATATCTATATACAGGCAGTCCCCGGGTGATGTAAACCGAATTTCTGCATAAGTCGGAATTAACCTTTAAGTACCCCTAAATATCCAACCATTCAAAAACGTATTATATGTCATATTAATAAAATGAAGTAAAAAATAAGATCACACCATAATTCTTCTTACACCTGACATTTTTTTAATTCATCACCGTCAAACTATGAACACACTATTAGAAAATAAAATACAATAATGACAAAGAGCGTACCATTATTGCTATAAAGTAAATCAATAGAAACATACTTGCTTCCAAAAACATACCTCAATGGCTGAACAATAATACCGAGAGGTGTAAGGTCCAAATCTTGGGCAATTCAACAAGGAAATCAGCAGCTATTAGTGGCACTAGTCCAGCAGTGAAAACGAACGCTGCTCAATAAGCTAATGGGCTAATAGTGAGCTAATGCTCTTTGCCACGACAATGTGCAGCTCCCATTACCGCTCTTCGCCATGACAATGTCGCTGCAGCTCTCGTTACTGCTCTTCGCCATGACAATGTCGCTGCAGCTCCCATTCCGGCTCTTCACCTCGTCCCCTGAGCTTCACCTCGACGACGTCGTCCCTGCGCCCTGCCCAAGTCTCCTGCCACGGCTGGGCGCCAGCCGGCCTCACTTCCTGTCACAACCTCACCTTCCTGTCACGACCTCGCCTCCTGTCACAACCTCGCCTCGAGCCACGACCTCGCCTCCTGCCAGGACATCACCCTGGGCGCCTGCCTGAGCAACCCGTTAGGTCGCCCTACGTCTGGCGTCCCGGACGCCCGCCTGACAGACCTGTTGGCTCTGCTTGGCGTTCCATGTATTCTTTTCCTGCCAGTATCTTACACCGTGCTGTTATGTGCTGGACCGTTTCGGGTGCCTCTTTGCACAGCCTGCAACTGGGATCCTGCCTGGTGTGGTATATCTGGGCCTCTATTGCTCTGGTGTTCAAGGCATATATATATGGCAGAAAACACAGACAAGACTGAAAAAGCAGTTTCTGCTCTTGCACTCCTCTTTAAAAGAAACCGCTGTATTTTAGGCCAAAACAACTGTTGTGTTTGATAGAACAATACGTCTATATGCTGCCATTGCAGATTCATGGCGCATTAAGTCCCCGAACAAGTTTTAATTTGTCCGTTTTACCCTGAAAACCCCCGTTTACAGACGTCGCGCAACCGCTTTTGTTTCAACCCAGCCATAAAACGAATGTAATTAATGATATTTATCATTCAAAATGTCTGTCGTTTTTAGCTTAGAATCATGAATTGATGAGTCATTTTTCGTTTTTTTAAAAAAAAAACGACTTTAAAAAATTATTCACTCACATATTTTAAACTTTTAAACAAATTGTGTCACAATGAAAAAATAGCGTCTGCAAAAAAGTCACGGATATCTACCTCATAACTATCGCTTAATTGTATTTTTTTTGTTACTGTTGCATTTTCTCCGATATGTTGGATGATAAATAATCGATCCAAACAGAAAAAAAAAAAAAAAACGTTTAAAAGGGTAACTATATGAAAAAGAAAATCTCGACCACTCCGTGATGTCTCGCCGCGATTTCTGCATCGCGACCCTTGTTATATTACCATGTTTCACACATAAAATCCCCCAAAAATTCAGCTGTGGCCATTCACAGCTGTGTCTTGACACTCAGTGATGATACATGCTACATGGACTTTTTGGATCGAAACAAGGTGAGTACGCGATAATATCTCGTTAAAGTCATGGCGTCTGTAATTCTGCTCTCACCTCCAGATAGGGTTTTGCTGTTTAAAACTTTTTTTTTTTTTAAATGCCCCCCTGTTCAATTTTTTTCTTCTCCCAGAAAATTGAGATTTTAAGCTTTCCAATGATGTATCACACATGCATATCCGACTATTTAGAAAGTTGGCCAAATTGGGGGTCTTAGAGCAGAACTTCAAGTCACCTGAGTGTTTTCCGCCATATATATCATTCTAAATAGCGTACCGCACAAATGCTATTTTTAGACCGTGACATCGCCATCGTAATGCGGAAGTGGGACATTATAGACACGCCCTCGCAAACAAATGTTATTTCTGCTTGTTTTCTCTGGTCAGCTTTCAAAAAAGAACATGCCGATGAAACACTGCTGCTATGGAACTTGTAGAAACAACTCTAGACATTACAAGATATGAAAGATGTTTTCGTCATATGTTTCCCGAAACCCAAAAATCGGAGGAAAAAATTAGAAGAATGGATCATTTTGATATTTTTATTTTTTAGCGAGGCGTTTTGCCGTGCTGCTTCCGTCTGACAATAAATGACCTGAAAAAAAGGAAAATATAAATAAATTGTAGAATTAAGATTTGTGATTAATGAAAAAATTAAAAGTGTTCGTAGGCTATCACTGAGTAGGATTTGCGATCGCTACACAAAAATAGCAAAGAAAATTGCCCCCAAGAACGGTCAGAGACGTAAGACAACCAGAGGATATAAAATATAACAAAGACAGGGCATATGGTGGTAAAGGATAGATTGTTGAAACAGGAGAATGTCATTGTCAGTGGCGTAAGGCAATGCACACAAGAAAAAGTTGTCGATAAAAAAGCTTACTCTGGATCAGGTCGGCTCTTTTTCCAGTCTTTTTCAGCCCTTGACACTGAAGCCATCTCTTTAACTGAACATTTGTATGTTCTTCCACATCTTTGCCAGTGATTTTGACACCAGGGACATAATTTTGGGACAGAATTGGTAGGTTTAGCTCAGTAAACATCTCGTTCGTACACTCTTTCCATTCATTTACTATCAGGGACAAACGGGAGGTTGACCCATCTAGCAACAATTGCTAACGTCATGAATGTTAATGAGCAAAAGTGACATGTTGCTTGCGGTACACCATTGGAAACATTTTTGACATCGTCTAACTGAAACACTCTCAATGATAACATTCCATGTGACAATCTGGAAGCACAGGGGGCCCGATGGAGAGTCTTGTACACTTTCAAATAACTTCATAAGCACATGCCAGCGGCGCGATCGAGACCTTGTAGACAGAATAGCCTCGTTCGTCAGGGTCGCCATCTGAAAAAAGGCTTTAGTCACAAGGCAGCTGTCATTTCCATCATCCTCATCATCATTTTCCCGCCCGCTACATCACGCCTTCTTAAAAAAGTGGAAAAATGCTGTGTAAAATAATGTGAGTCATGATAAATTGCCAGTGGGTTTGCATCTGTGACGCATTGAACTGACAGCATTTCTAAGACTTGTAGGTTTTAAAAGCAAATTAAATAAAGCGAATTGTCAAGTAACACATGAATAAGTGATTGTTACAGGGAATGAAAACATAAATGAAATTTAAGCTTGAAAACAAGTGTCAGGCACTACTGTTAATCCTTTTTTTAGGCAAGGCAACACAAGTGGGTGATCAGATTAAGCAGAAAATGATTCAAATACATTCTAATGAAGTGTAATGTTTTATCATAATTAATTACAATACCTATTTTTTAAGGCAAAAATGGGTTTAAAATGTTGAATTATTTTTTTTAATTTCACATTTCATTTTCATTCACAGCGGGAATATATAAGCAACGAGGAATAAACACAAAGAAATGTATCGTACACATTTTATATTCAATACAGAGCAATGATACACTTGTGAAATTTGAAATGCCATGAGTTGTTGCCCCCTAAAATGTTTTCTATGCATATATGTATACAAAAAAAAAAAGAAATCGCTGTCTCACCCACCCGGGCGGTATGGTCTCCCCTTTCAAGCTCGGGTCCTCTACCAGAGGCCTGGGAGCTTGAGGGTTCTGCGCAGGATCTTAGCTGTCCCTAGGATTGCGCTCTTCTGAACGGAGATGTCGGACGTTGTTCCTGGTATCTATTGGAGCCATGCACCCAGTTTGGGGGTTACTGCCCCTAGTGTCCCGATCACTACTGGCACCACTGTTGCCTTCACTCCCCACATTTTCTCCAACTCTTCCTTCAACCCTTGATATTTCTCCAGCTTTTCGTGTTCTTTTTTCCTGATGTTGCTATTGCTCGTGATTGCTACATCTATCACTACTGCCGTCTTCTGATGTTTATCCACCACCACTATGTCAGGCTGGTTAGCCATTACCAGTTTGTCTGTCTATATCTGAAAGTCCCACAGGATCTTGGCTCGGTTGTTCTCGACCACCTTTGGAGGTGTCGCCCACCTTGACTCCGGGGTCTCCAGCTCGTACTCGGCACAGATGTTCTTGTACACTATGCCTGCTACTGGTTATGCCATTCCATGTATGCCTTGCCTGCCAGCATCTTATACTCTGCTGTGATGTGCTGGGCTATCTCAAGGGCCTCTTTGCACAGCCTGCACCTGGGGTCCTGTCTGGTGTTATAGACCCCATTCTTCCCCATACTGATGCTCGGTTTGAACTGCAGGAGATAGTCTTAAACCATGTCTACATGCCTAAATGCACTTAGTTGCCGCCATGTGATTGGCTGATTAGAAATTTAGTGTTAACCTAACCTGCAGGTCAAACCGAGCATCAGTATGGGGAAGAACTGTTAGGTTTTGTGTTTGGTTTCTCCTTGTGTGACTTGTCCTGTGATTACCCATTGCTCTCACCTGTGTGTGTTTTCCCAGTGTATTCTGCAATCTGCATCCACCTGTGTTACCCAGCTGTTCCTTGTCTCGTTATCCCTTGTCTGCTTGTGTATATATGCTCCCATTTTCTGTTCACTCCTTGCTGCGTCATTGTCTATGTCTATGTCCGTCTCTGCCAAACTTCAAGTCCGTTCCAAGCCCTCGTGTACCAGTCCCTCTGATTTAAGTAAGTTTTGTTTTAATCTTGCCCTTTGATCCCCAGTGGTTTTGTTTGTACTTTGTGTTTTTGTTAGTTATAATTAAAACGTTTTTTGAGTTCATTGCCTTCTGCCTCCTGCCTTGCATTTTGTTTCCTGCGTTTGGGTCCACACACACCTGCCTGTCCAGCATTCCCTGACAGAATGACGCAGCCACTAGTGGACCCAGCGGGAAACAACCGGCACCGGCATGCTCGCCGACGGCTTTCTGCCCGTTCCCCCGATTTTGTGTTCCCTCGGCATATATTTTTGGACTCTGATTCTGACTCAGACCTGGATTTTGATTTCACGCCCTCCGTTTCCCCTGGTAATTTTTCTTTCCACCCGTCGCACTTGGTGTCCCGTTCTGAAATCTTGGCCAAAGACTCCTACCTGGGATCCCGTTGGGCCATCTATCGGGGACCCCCCCGGGGTGGTCTGCGGGGACGCCCAGGCTCACTGCGGCCTAATGGGGCTATTCTGCCGCCCCTGCCACCTGAAGGCACTCAGCAAAAGCCTCGGCGTGGCCGTCAACGCCGACGGCGCGCGGCAGTGCTGACATCGTGGGTTCCCGAAGCTTCCGCGCCGGCTCCCCGCAGTCAAGTGGCTCCCGCGCCGACTCTCCGCAGTCAAGTGGCTCCCGCGCCGACTCCCCGCAGTCAAGTGGCTCCCGCGCCGACTCCCCGCAGTCAAGTGGCTCCCGCGCCGACTCCCCGCAGTCAAGTGGCTCCCGCGCCGACTCCCCGCAGTCAAGTGGCTCCCGCGCCGACTCCCCGCAGTCAAGTGGCTCCCGCGCCGACTCCCCGCAGTCAAGTGGCTCCCGCGCCGACTCCCCGCAGTCAAGTGGCTCCCGCGCCGACTCCCCGCAGTCAAGTGGCTCCCGCGCCGACTCCCCGCAGTCAAGTGGCTCCCGCGCCGACTCCCCGCAGTCAAGTGGCTCCCGCGCCGACTCCCCGCAGTCAAGTGGCTCCCGCGCCGACTCCCCGCAGTCAAGTGGCTCCCGCGCCGACTCCCCGCAGTCAAGTGGCTCCCGCGCCGACTCCCCGCAGTCAAGTGGCTCCCGCGCCGACTCCCCGTAGTCTTGTTCTCCCGCCAGCAGTCTCCTGCGACTCCGCTGCTGTTCCGCCAGCAGTCTCCTGCGACTCCGCTGCTGTTCCGCCAGCAGTCTCCTGCGACTCCGCTGCTGTTCCGCCAGCAGTCTCCTGCGACTCCGCTGCTGTTCCGCCAGCAGCCTCCTGCGACGCCGCTGCTGTTCCGCCAGCAGCCTCCTGCGACGCCGCTGCTGTTCCGCCAGCAGCCTCCTGCGACGCCGCTGCTGTTCCGCCAGCAGCCTCCTGCGACGCCGCTGCTGTTCCGCCAGCAGCCTCCTGCGACGCCGCTGCTGTTCCGCCAGCAGCCTCCTGCGACGCCGCTGCTGTTCCGCCAGCAGCCTCCTGCGACGCCGCTGCTGTTCCGCCAGCAGCCTCCTGCGACGCCGCTGCTGTTCCGCCAGCAGCCTCCTGCGACGCCGCTGCTGTTCCGCCAGCAGCCTCCTGCGACGCCGCTGCTGTTCCGCCAGCAGCCTCCTGCGACGCCGCTGCTGTTCCGCCAGCAGCCTCCTGCGACGCCGCTGCTGTTCCGCCAGCAGCCTCCTGCGACGCCGCTGCTGCTCCGCCAGCAGTCTCCTGCGACTCCGCTGCTGCTCCGCCAGCAGTCTCCTGCGACTCCGCTGCTGTCCCGCCAGCAGTCTCCTGCGACTCCGCTGCTGTCCCGCCAGCAGACGACTCCGCTGCTGTCCCGCCAGCAGACGACTCCGCTGCTGTCCCGCCAGCAGACGACTCCGCTGCTGTCCCGCCAGCAGACGACACCGCTGCTGTCCCGCCAGCAGACGACACCGCTGCTGTCCCGCCAGCAGACGACACCGCTGCTGTCCCGCCAGCAGACGACACCGCTGCTGTCCCGCCAGCAGACGACACCGCTGCTGTCCCGCCAGCAGACGACACCGCTGCTGTCCCGCCAGCAGACGACACCGCTGCTGTCCCGCCAGCAGACGACACCGCTGCTGTCCCGCCAGCAGACGACACCGCTGCTGTCCCGCCAGCAGACGACGACTCCGACTCCGACTCTGTTCCTGGTCCGCACGACGACTCCGACTCCGACTCTGTTCCTGGTCCGCACGACGACTCCGACTCCGACTCTGTTCCTGGTCCACACGACGACTCCGACTCTGTTCCTGGTCCGCACGACGACTCCGACTCTGTTCCTGGTCCGCACGACGACTCCGACTCCGACTCTGTTCCTGGTCCGCACGACGACTCCGACTCCGACTCTGTTCCTGGTCCGCACGACGACTCCGACTCTGTTCCTGGTCCGCACGACGACTCCGACTCTGTTCCTGACCCTCGCCCCGATGATGCTGCTCCCCGTTTCCTGCCAAAACGTGGCGGTATGGACAACCGAGCACTACCTCGTCGGGGACGCCCGCCTGATCTGCCTGTGCGGTCGCCCAATGTCTGGCGCCCCGGGCGCCCTCCCGATCGACCCGTGCGATCGGCCCACGTCTGGCGTCCTGGACGCCCGCCTGACTGGCCGTGACGGGCTGGTGTTGCTCCCTCCTCCGAGCAACCTTCTGACTTTTTGTTTCCTCGGGACGTCTGGGATCCGTCCCTTGAGGGGGGGGTACTGTTAGGTTTTGTGTTTGGTTTCTCCTTGTGTGACTTGTCCTGTGATTACCCATTGCTCTCACCTGTGTGTGTTTTCCCAGTGTATTCTGCAATCTGCATCCACCTGTGTTACCCAGCTGTTCCTTGTCTCGTTATCCCTTGTCTGCTTGTGTATATATGCTCCCATTTTCTGTTCACTCCTTGCTGCGTCATTGTCTATGTCTATGTCCGTCTCTGCCAAACTTCAAGTCCGTTCCAAGCCCTCGTGTACCAGTCCCTCTGATTTAAGTAAGTTTTGTTTTAATCTTGCCCTTTGATCCCCAGTGGTTTTGTTTGTACTTTGTGTTTTTGTTAGTTATAATTAAAACGTTTTTTGAGTTCATTGCCTTCTGCCTCCTGCCTTGCATTTTGTTTCCTGCGTTTGGGTCCACACACACCTGCCTGTCCAGCATTCCCTGACAAGAACGGTGATTTGAGTGACTTTAAATGTGGTTGTTGGTGCCAGAAGGGCTGGTCTGAGTATTTCAGAAACTGCTGATCTACTGGGATTTTCACGCACAACCGTCTCTAGGGTTTACAGAGAATGGTCCGAAAAAGAAAAAATATCCAGTGAGCGGCAGTTCTGTGGGCGGAAATGCCTTAATGATGCCAGAGGTCAGAGGAGAATAGCCAGACTGGTTCGAGCTGATAGAAAGGCAACAGTGACTCAAATAACCACCCGTTACAACCAAGGTTGTTAGGGTTCTGATTGAGCGGGGGACCCAAGCGCAGAGATGACAGGCAAAACTGGCAGTGACAACACTTTATTGACAGGTTTGGCGAAAGGTGTTGAAATAGTCAGGTGAGTCTTTGCGATGGATGAGCAGATGGGCAAGCAGGTGTTCAGGCAAGCAAGTATCGCAGGATCTAGGGAATAAAAGAAAAATTAGCTAAATGGTATTTTTCAGGTTTTCTGACTGAGGCTGGAGTCACCAACTCCTTGAGCTGAGTTGTTGATCTGGTGATGAGGTGAGGCCAGGCACTGGTTTAAGTAGACTCTTAACGACGATCACCTGGTCCCAGGCTCACCCATCTGTCCAATCCTGCAATCAAGACGCGCACACACACAAGGAGGAGCAGGGCTCAGGGGGCAGGATTACTAACAAAGGTAGGCAGAAGAGCATCTCTGAACGCACAGTACGTCGAACTTTGAGTCAGATGGGCTACAGCAGCAGAAGACCACGCCGGGTGCCACTCCTTTCAGCTAAGAACAGGAAACTGAGGCTACAATTTGCACAAGCTATATATATATATATATATATATATATATATATATATATATATATATATACAGTGTCTTGCAAAAGTATTCGGCCCCCTTGAATCTTGCAACCTTTCACAACATTTCAGGCTTCAAACATAAAGATATGAAATTTAATTTTTTTGTCAAGAATCAACAACAAGTGGGACACAATCGTGAAGTGGAACAACATTTATTGGATAATTTAAACTTTTTTAACAAATAAAAAACTGAAAAGTGGGGCGTGCAATATTATTCGGCCCCTTTACTTTCAGTGCAGCAAACTCACTCCAGAAGTTCAGTGAGGATCTCTGAATGATCCAATGTTGTCCTAAATGACCGATGATGATAAATAGAATCCACTTGTGTGTAATCAAGTCTCCGTATAAATGCACCTGCTCTGTGATAGTCTCAGGGTTCTGTTTAAAGTGCAGGGAGCATTATGAAAACCAAGGAACACACCAGGCAGGTCCGAGATACTGTTGTGGAGAAGTTTAAAGCCGGATTTGGATACAAAAAGATTTCCCAAGCTTTAAACATCTCAAGGAGCACTGTGCAAGCCATCATATTGAAATGGAAGCAGCATCAGACCACTGCAAATCTACCAAGACCCGGCCGTCCTTCCAAACTTTCTTCTCAAACAAGGAGAAAACTGATCAGAGATGCAGCCAAGAGGTCCATGATCACTCTGGATGAACTGCAGAGATCTACAGCTGAGGTGGGAGAGTCTGTCCATAGAGCAACAATCAGTTGTACACTGCACAAATCTGGCCTTTATGGAAGAGTGGCAAGAAGAAAGCCATTTCTCAAAGATATCCATAAAAAGTCTCGTTTAAAGTTTGCCACAAGCCACCTGGGAGACACACCAAACATGTGGAAGAAGGTGCTCTGGTCAGATGAAACCAAAATTGAACTTTTTGGCCACAATGCAAAACGATATGTTTGGCGTAAAAGCAACACAGCTCATCACCCTGAAACACCATCCCCACTGTCAAACATGGTGGTGGCAGCATCATGGTTTGGGCCTGCTTTTCTTCAGCAGGGACAGGGAAGATGGTTAAAATTGACGGGAAGATGGATGCAGCCAAATACAGGAACATTCTGGAAGAAAACCTGTTGGTATCTGCACAAGGCCTGAGACTGGGACGGAGATTCATCTTCCAACAGGACAATGATCCAAAACATAAAGCCAAATCTACAATGGAATGGTTCAAAAATAAACGTATCCAGGTGTTAGAATGGCCAAGTCAAAGTCCAGACCTGAATCCAATCGAGAATCTGTGGAAAGAGCTGAAGACTGCTGTTCACAAACACTCTCCATCCAACCTCACTGAGCTCGAGCTGTTTTGCAAGGAAGAATGGGCAAGAATGTCAGTCTCTCGATGTGCAAAACTGATAGAAACATACCCCAAGCGACTTGCAGCTGAAGGTGGCGCTACAAAGTATTAACGCAAGGGGGCCGAATAATATTGCACGCCCCACTTTTCAGTTTTTTATTTGTTAAAAAAGTTTAAATTATCCAATAAATTTTGTTCCAGTTCGCGATTGTGTCCCACTTGTTGTTGATTCTTGACAAAAAAATTTAAATTTTATATCTTTATGTTTGAAGCCTGAAATGTGGCGAAAGGTTGCAATGTTCAAGGGGATATATATATAAATATATATATATATAATATATGTATGTATACTCCCACTTGAATATTAGAGAGGGCTGTAATTGTCAACATGGTAAACCTCAACAATGAGAAACGAAACAGAATGTGGAAATTAAAAAAAAACAGAAAATCACATTGTTTGATTTTTAAAGAACTTATTTGCAGATCATGACAGGTCACTGAACAAAAATAAGTCCAAAGACCAGCATTTCTGGACCTCATTGCAGTAATACAAAGTGTTTAAAACCTTATTGCGTTCAATCTCACTGGAGTTATATTTGTTTTACCACGAGGGCTGCATGTCATCATAGACTTCATAATGTTTTTGACGGAACGTATGCCGTCCCACACTCCGCTTTAGTCGGTCTCAAACACATGCAGCAATCCAACGACGGCTTTAGGTTGAAAAAGTACGAAAGCTGTACCGCATACAAGCAGGAAGGATTGTCTCAGGAGTGATTTGTTTGATTCAAGGTAATTATTATATTTTTCGTACCATGCATGCATTTTGAAACATGAAAAAAAATCAATGGGAGAAATTAACCTCTACGTCTTTGGCTGCATAATCCGCAATATTTACGTAAAATAAATGCTAACTGCCCGATTTTTTTGCTTTTAACCAAGAATCAAGACTGTTTCACGTTCACATCTATGAAGGATTCAGGGATTTACGCATTTATTCACAAGAATTTTCAACGTAAAAAGCTCTTTGTAGAGATAAGGCAGTGCCACAGTGACTTAAAGACTAGCAGCACTTTCGACATATTCACGCAAAATAAATGCTAACTAGGGTTGTTCCGATCATGTTTTTTTGCTCCCGATCCGATCCCGATCGTTTTAGTTTGAGTATCTGCCGATCCCGATATTTCCTGATCCGATTGCTTTTTTTTGCTCCCGATTCAATTCCAATCATTCCCGATAATTTTTTCCGATCATATACATTTTGGCAATGCATTAAGAAAAAAATGAATAAAACTCAGACAAATATATACATTCAACATACAGTACATAAGTACTGTGTTTGTTTATTATGACAATAAATCCTCAAGATGGCATTTACATTATTAACATTCTTTCTGTGAGAGGGATCCACGGATAGAAAGACTTGTGACTTTGTATATTGTGACTAAATATTGCCATTTAGTGTATTTGTTGAGCTTTCAGTAAATGATACTGTAGCCATGCCCCAATGCATGATTGGAAGTGGAGCCATGACTGTGCGTAGTGCTACCAATTGATATATCTTCTCTGTGTTGGGAAATAAAATATGGTGTTAATAAAAAGATCTATTGCTACCTTGCTTCCCCACATTGCTTCCCATGATATTTCTAATCGTAGGGAGAGGGGATTGTAAGGCTTTAGCCAATTACAATAAGCCTCCAAAGGCTGCCAAAATTCACTCTACTCATTTAACACTGCCTTCTATCTCTCTATATAGGTAAAATGGCGCCATTACAGATTGAGCGCGACAATGCGTGAGTGGGTCGTGCAATGCATGCATTAATTGCGTTAAATATTTTAACGTGATACTTTTTTAACAAAACTTATTACCGCCGTTATCGAGATAAATTTGATTACCCTACCTTAAGCCTAAACTAAAGACTCTGGATGAGTAACATATTATGTCTATAACGTTAAATACAATTAGAAAACGATTTAATTAAAAAATATATATATATATTAAAAAAAGGCATGGCCGATATTTTTTTTCCGATTCCGATACATTGAAAATGATGTGATCGGACCCGATTGATCGGGATGCCGATCGATCCGGACATCTCAAATGCTAACTGCACGTTTTTTTTGTTTTGTTTTTTTGTTGTTGTTGCTTTTAACCAAGAATCTAGACTGTTTTACGTTCATATCTATAAAGAATTCAGGGATTTAAGATTTTATTCACAAAAAAATTCAATGTAAAAAGCTCTTTGTGGTGATAAGGCGGTGCCACAGTGGCTTAAAGACTAGCAGCACATTTGACACATTTACGTAAAATAAATGCTAACTGCCCGGTTCTTTGCTCTTTTAACAACGAATCGAGACTTTTACGTCCATATCTATAAAGGATTCAGGGATTTACGCATTAATTCACAAGAATTTTCAAGGAAAAAGCTTGCGGCGCCACTGTGGCTTAAAGACTATTTATTTACGTAAAATAAATGCTAACTGCCCGTTTTTTTTTTTTGTTGTTTTTTTTTTTTTTTTTTTTTTTTTTTTTTTTTTAGTAGTAGTAGTAGTAGCAGACCCAATGTGAGACTACGTTCTAGTTTTTGCAGACCACAATTTATACGGTTTATATGTCTAAACCGTGAGTAACACATTCAATTTAAATTACCTAAAGCCAGGGGTGAAAGTGGTGACTGTTTTACGCCCATAACTATAAAGAATTCAGTGATTTAAGCATTTATTCACAAGAATCTTCAACGTAACAAGCTCTTTTGTCTGTGTTTCCACTCGGTCAGCTTTGATGGCAATAGGCCCCCTATTAATCAGCCCCGTGTCCCATCAATATATTATGAAGTCTTTGATGTAATGCTTAATGTATCAAATTAGAGATTTTTTTTTTTTTTTTTAATGTTCAATTTATTTTTAGTTATGTTACGTTAAGGTAAGCCTGTCGCAATATGCAATAATTCCATTTATCGCACGGTAAATAAAAACGAAGGCGATAATTTTCCCGCTGCGATATATCGCCTCGCGTGCACCTGCGTGCGCGCGTGCGCCTGACGTGCTGTTAAAAGTTCGGCTTCCTTGTTACCAACTACACAAAATGCATTTTAGTTCTGTTTTTAGTGTAGTGCAGTTTAAGTTTAGTGCAGGTGGAGCAAAAAAAAGAAAAGGTGACGCTTACCATTGAAATGAAGACATTAATGATAGCAAAATATAAGTAGGCATCCATGAACTCGGTCGTAAAATGCCGCTCTCGGCCGGCGGTCCCCCTCCGTTCGCCAGTCTTTATAAGTTAAGGTAACAGTTCTCATTGTGGTAACATCGCCTAAGAAATCGCCAGCTTCGTCAGGTTTCAAATCATTTATTCCATCAACTCACCGAGTGTCCACTGCTGTTGACGCCAGGATCGAAACAGAAAGTAAAATAGGGCTCTCCTGCTCACAGTCAGCCCCGCGGTGCGTTCAGGTACACTAAAAAAAGTCCGCCACATTACGCGGTGGGTTCAGGTACACAAAAAAAAAGTCCGCCACATTGGAAGCCGATTCGTTACATAATTACAGGTACTGTGCTGTATTATTGTTATTATTGCTATTATTATATTATTGTTATTCTGATTTTTATTCATATTTTATTTGTTTTGCTCATTGTAATTGCTATTTGCAATTGTAACAGCAGTATTTATTTAGGATGTCATGTGGGTTTTTGGGCTGTGGAATGAATTATTGGAATTATAATGTATTCTTATGGGAAAATCCTGCTTGACATACGACCATTTCGACTTACAAACAAGCTCCTGGAACGAATTAACTCCGTATGTAGAGGTACCACTGTATTACACATGAAACGCCATAGCAGAAGCTATGAGGCGAAACGTTTTCATTTGCCTAGGTGCTTAAATTATTAAGTGGAATTTTATTTTTCTTAAAAAACACATTTTATTTCTTCTGTGTTTCTGTGCAGTATTAACATTGTTGTCTTTTCCTAAAAAGTATTTTTTAATTTAAGCGTAAACATTTATTGCATTTAAATGGGTGCACATGATCTATTAATATATACTGTATTCTTACAGTGTTATTGTATTTTTTTTTTAATTGGGGGGGTGCAATAATATCGCATATCGCAATAATTTATGAAATAAATTATCGCACACTAAAATTTGTTATCGCGACAGGCCTACGTTAAGGAACACATGAAGCTCTCGAGTTGAAAAAAATCTGAATTTTCTGTTCATTATTTCTCAGGTCAGGCATTATAGGGTTAACATGATGTTCTGAACCTCCCCATCAGAGAAAATAAAATAAGTCAACTCTTTCCTTTCTCTTACAGATCTGATCAATTTTCTGTTGCATTGCTGGTTTGTTATCACATTATTTCAACTAGCTTGTGCTTTTTTTTGGTCCCAGAAAACATGTGTATTGGTACCAATCAGAGCTAACTATCCATGCTGATCACATGTCAGTATGTCAGCCAATTAAACAGGCAACTTTCTTTTGAAACAAGGAGATTCATTAGAGTGACACAGGTTTCAGAGATTCAGTTTTGTTTGCCCATCAAATTGTTTTGTCATATATAATTTACTTTAAAGAAATGTCACTGGATGATTTCACCAACAGAAGTACCCATGTTTTATTGACCTACTGCATTTCAAGAGAAAACCTTTCGACCCCGAGCACACGCCGCTCTTCCTCCATCTATTTCAGAGCAATTATTTGTGACGTGACATATCAGCGGTGACAGCTCAGGCCTGCTTCACTTTGAGCTACCGAGTCAGAGCAAGTCCATCCGTCACCTTTGGAAAAGTCTCCCGCTTGGCAAGAGGTGCGGCTGTCTGCTAACCAGACGCAGACGCCGCCATTATTCCCCGGAAGGGATGTCTTCACCGAATGCCGATTAGCGGCTAATTGTAATTAGCTCGCCTCGGTGGTCAGCTTGCTGGTGGACATGTAAAGTTGGAATGTGTGTGTGACAATCTGTGTGTGTGTGTGTGGCAGCTGCAAAGCAAACTTGACATTTGGAAGGAACAAGTGTTCCCTCCAGCGCCAGCTGATCCATTTTCGACACACAATGTGTGCGAGGTCAGACGGATTTAGAGCCTCCTTTTTTGAGCAAAGGCGGTAAGGTCGCTTTCTAATACTCGGTGTCAGGAGACTCGTTGATGGTTAGCTATCATTCAGTAGGTGAGATGTTAGTTTAAACAGCATGGGATTACCGTTAAATAACTGGCAGGTGGGCACATCTATATTCAGGAGAGGAAGGTGAGGAGGGAGGAGAAATGACAGTAAAGCATGTTAAAATCCTGTCAGAGCTAAGAAATATAAATTAATCACGGTGTTCTAGAGCAGGGGTCTAAAAGTTGGTCCTCAAGGGATGCTGCGGGTCTTGGTATTTATTTCAACCTAGTGGTGTTTTTTACACCCCTTTGAATTGTCGTCTTAGTCTTTTGGACGAGAATACATATGGCGGAAAACACAAAGGTGACTTGAAGTTTGGCCATATTTCAAAATTTCCTATGTGCATGTGTGATACATCACTGGAAAACAATATTTTAACAAGGTATTGTTGCGTGCTTACCTTGTTTCGATCCAAAAACTCCGTGTAGCATGTATCACCGAGTGTCAAGACACAGCAGTGAATAGCCAAAGCTGGACTTGGTGGGGATTTTATGGGTGAAACACGGTACAAGGGTAACAAGAGTCGTGATGCAGAATTCACAGACAACAAGGAGTAGTTGAGATGTTCTTTTTCAAATATTTACATTTTTACACTTTTTTTTTTTCCTTTAATTTTTCTTTGTTTGGATCGATTCTTTATTATTTAAAATATCAGGGAAAATGTGAAAAAAAATTTTAACTGTGACATAGTTTAAAAGTTGAAAATATGCGAGTGAATAATTTTTTAAAGTCTTTTTTTTTAACTAAATATTTGACATCAATTAAGATTCTATGGTAAAAATGCTAGACATTTCAAATAATAAATATAATTAACTTATTTTTATGGCTGGGTTGAAACAAAAGCAGTTGCGCAGTGTCTGTAAAGGGGGGTCTCCAGGGTAAAACGGACAAAAATTCTCCTGGGGCATAAAGCGCCATGATAATGCTATGGCAGCATATAGACATATTGTTCTATCAAACAAGCAGAAACTGCTTTTTCAGCCTTGTCTGTGTTTTCCGCCATATATCAACTTGAAACAGAAAAGACATGTTTTATTAGTTTGGAAAAAATATTTAAAGACTGTTTTTTTGTGTTTTAAAATAGAAACATCACAATTGAAGTAGAGTTTGACGTATCCGGAACAGTTATAGCTATATAGATAGAACAAAAATATAATATAGTCCAACTACACAAATCGAAAATGATTTATTATTATTATTTTTTTTTTTTTTTACATTATGTACTGTAATTTGTAGTAATATACCCTACCAATGTATTAATTCATCTACCAGTATGTATTTATTTTAGTTATGTTTACTAAAAGTTGTCACGGGCAAAATCCTTGGCTGCGTTTCAAAAACAGTTTGAGTCGCCCTCGCTCACTTGCCCTCAGCCCTTCCTATGATGTCACACGGAGGCCGCTTGGAGGGCAGAGGGAAAGTTAGCGGAGGGGGATTGAAAGAGGTAAATGGAGCACACTTACCCTCGTTCCCTCTCAGGCCGGACAATCATGGATCAACCACATGTTGTAGGAGTAGCGCTATGCTGCCTATTCCAAATCACACAAAATATACAGAGACTCATGTCATTAAGACGGAGACATATTCTGCTCTTGATGGCAATACGTCGGTAACTGAATTATTAGTTTTGTATCAAATTTTATTAGGGCAATTCATTATTGATTTACTTATTTGTCTTTACCTTATAGACAAGTTTCCTGAGCGAAACATTGGCGGCACCATCTCTGACATTTTCTGCCACGGACAAACAGAACAACATGAAGTGCGGTTGAAGTCAGCAGTGTGTAGACAAAGTTACAATGGCAAAATCTAACCATAGGAAGCTACGGAATCTCCAAAAATTGATTCAGCATGACCAAGGTTGTAGGTTTGGTCTCAACGTTGGTAGGGACGATAAAACAGCATAACCTCCATGTCCACTTTTTGCTGGGGACCGGACATTTATAAGACCAAACAGATTGGGTGAACGGGGGTCAGGGCAACATTTCTCATGAATTTGAACCTAATTAATTGATAGGCTAAATTATCAATGCAAAATGAAGCTGTATTGACTTGTACTCTAATGTGTATTGGTTCAGGTGATAAACAAAATAAATCTGTATTGACTTATTCTTTAATGTGTATTGGTTAAGGTAATAACCGTTCGATTCAGACCATTGTTTTCAAAAACTACTGAAACATTTTGAAAACTTCCAGAATAAATGTCTGGATTTTCTTAGCAAATTTAAATTGCAATATTTGAACAGAAATTATATTAACATACACGTATTAATCATCCCTTAACTATTCAGGAATGCAAAAAATAAACATTTGTCTTAAGACCACTCAACATTGTGTGTCTAAACAAAGCAATTGAATATAACCGAAAAAAAATTCATAGTCAGGGATCAACAACAACAAAAAAAGGGTTAGTAAGTCTAATAAATGTTAACAGCTTCCTACCTGTATTTTCCAGGTTAACAAATTCACACAGTTTAATGTTAACTCTGTGGTTGGGGTTTTAGTAGCAAAATTAGTGGTGTGTTCCCCACCTCCACAACATTGATTTATTTTTACATTATTTACAGAGCTGCTACTGCTAGTGGTCGAAAAAAAAATTCATACTGCTAATGGTCGAAAAAAAAATTCAAAGGGGCCGGAGGAGGTGGAATGTTGTCGACATGTTGCATTTTTCTGAGGGTTATGAGTGCGTGTGTTGGGAGGTGGGGGGGTCAAGTCATCAGCCAATCAAATGTGCGTTTGAGGGAAAAAAATGGACTGGAACATTCAGCAAGTCAAAAGATGTAAATGTAAGTCGGAACATAATGGAAATCACTTAATGACGGTAGGGTCAATTCTATCCTTACAACATTTGGGAAGACATTCTAAATTACCTATATAACTAAAGTGATTATACAATGCAAATAAGGTTGCTTAAAAGTTGGTGGGGACAATTTAAACATGCTGAAATGTTGGTAGTGTTATGTCCCTACCGTCCCTATGCAAACCTACGCCCTTGCTAAATTACCTATAACCTATAACTGAACTCATTTTATAATGCAAATAAGGTTGCTTATAAGTTGGTGGTGACAATTTGACCATCCTGAAAAATTGGTAGTGTCATGTCCCTACCATCCCTATGCAAACCTACGCCCTTGAGCATGACATAGATGAAGCTCCAGGACTTTCTGTGTTGTGCGTTTGTTCTTACCACTTCGTTGATCGTTCGTGGACAAAATTCTAACAAGCTGTGCAGCCTGTGTTAACATAAGGTGCAGATTGATATGCCGGCCACTTGAGTGACCAAAATGAGGCAAAATTACAAATAACATTACAGTTGCCAAATGCAGAAGTGCTGACACAGATTTTGTGTAACAAGGAAATACTACAAGGTATTGCTCACCTGTTTAGATTATTATGACCTCATCCCACATGTACATATAAACACAAATAGTATGTCATTCTTTTTTATTGCAGATATTGATCGCAATAAAACGTTTGCACAACATGATTCCATTTCTTGTTTTATTTAAATCGATTGGAGCAAGTGCAAAACAGATGAATAGATCACAAATTATAAATTTATTAGAAAAATATTCACGAAGGTGGAGCATAAGTCATCAAAGTAGAATGCACATAGTCTCGATATATGTCCATCAACGTACTGTAAGTGTTGTGAGGCACATCAAGTTGTCTTCCCTTGCCAAAAGGCATTTTCCACCTTTAATCAAACGAACAAAAACTTGTAACACTTGCATTTATGCATTTAGGGTAAGAAGCCTATGTATGACTTGTAGTAGATGACTGTTTGTTTTCCATTTCTTTATCGTTGTATAACTAGCATCGGCGATGCTAATGATATCTCAGCTGTGAAGCAAAACACAGAATTGTAGTCTAATTGAAACATCCTACACATACTGATTAGCAACAGGCTAGCATCAGATAGCATGTGTTGCAGCCACAGCAGTACAGTAGTTGTAGTAAATAATAGTGGTGTCAACAATAATCGATGCGGCGATGCATCCCGATGCGGGGCATGGACGATTCGATTCGATGCGGGCAACAAGCCGAATCGATTCAGCGCATTTTAAAATATATAAGTACGTTAAAAAATCTTCCCTGCGCAATTCCGGTGATGCAACGGATTTGGTTTCCCTATTTGTATTATTATTCTCATGTTTCATTTTTTACACACCGCATAACTCTTGTCAAGTTTCCCACCAACCTCGTAGAAGCCAAAATGTCTCCAGATGTCTGCTTTCAATTTCTTAGGTGCATCAATAATCTTTCTCGCTCCCTCTTTCTCCGCCTCAGCCATTGTTATGTTATGTCCTATCTCTTAGAGATTAGATCTTGTGCCCGAACCCGATTAACATTTTGGGCCCTGGCCGCCGCGCCGGACTAATAAATTATTTAAAAAAAAAAAAAAAAAAAAGGGATAAAACCAAGAGCAGGCTCTCTGTATTGTGCATTTGCTTGTGCACGCACATGAACGCCGTGGCCCGCATGTTTTTTTTTTTTTATATTAAACCTTCCCAGCGTTATTTCGTTGTGTAAATGCTTTTATAAGGATCATAAAAATATGTAGACTATTTAAACATTAAGAAAACTTGCATTTTTTCTGCCAACTCGAAGAAATGAAAATAATTGCTGCTGCTGTTTTTTTTTCCGCGTCACTTCAAAAAAAAAAAAAAAAAAAATCGGGTTTTTCAGGCTGGGCCTGCAAATTTTGTTAATTGATCGGGCTCGGGCTGGGTCGGGCTTCAATACCAGCGGGCCGTGTCGGGTCGGGGTGGATTTGTTAGGCCTGATATAACCTCTATTGCACATATATAGTGGGCTAGGCCTACATTTGATTTTTGTTCTACATTGCAATTTAGTTGTTTTGTTTGCAACTGAACTGATCCCTGGATTGATATTGCGATAAAGATGCTGCTGCACTACAATATTTTCTTTGTCGTTTTCTTTAATATTTAGTTGGATATTTTTATTGATGGGTCGTTGTGACTAAAATACAGTGACTGTTATTACTGATTTTGCACAGGAGTTCAGATGTTGCACTGTGTGAAAGGCTGCTACTGTGTGTAAAAAAAAAAAGAGAAAGCCCTGGTCTCATTCAAAGCACTAATTAAATGCTGTGATCTGTTTTTTTTTTTTAATATATATGAAAGTATTTTCATTTGACTTCAACCAGGAGTGACACAAGAGCCAATAAAAAGTTGTTTAATGTCAGACCGCTTGTGTTGCCTCATGATTCACAAAAAATATGCTTTGCTTTAGAATTTTAATGCATCCCAGGCTTTAATGCCTCGCGATGCATTGCCGAATCGAACCAAATCGAATCGTGACCCTCTGAATCGAATCGAATCGTGGCCCTCCGAATCGAATCGAATCTTGAGGGCAGTGCCGATGCACACCTCTAGTAAATAATATTAAACATCATAATTACAATCATCATCGTAATAACCATATCAAAGACAACAAGTTGTTTCATGCACAAGATTGTAGTTTTTGCATTTTTGGAGCATTGAGCACATGAACATGCAGGGATAGGAAGAACATACCTTCATAACACAGTGGCAACATGGCGACATAAACACCTGGTCTTTGTGGTGGAATGGGCTTGGTTCCACGTCTGCCTTCATGAACATGTTGTCCTCACAAGTCGTGATGATGGCAGATAGATGCGGTATTTCCAAATTGTCTTTCTTGATGGATTTTGATGAGTAATGCCACTCCAGCTCCACTGTTGTTTTGGTTAGAGAAAATGTAAAACGGAAGTCGCGAGCAGAAATACAGAACTTAAGCGAAAGTACCTCGGAAACTTGTATATAATTTGTCGACAGTTTTTTTTTTTTTTTAAATACATTTAACCTACTTTAAGTTTAGTTGACAATAGTTTTAGTTGTAGAGTTGTTTCCTGATTAGAAATAGACAGCAGCCAACAGTGTTTGAGGTTTATTATCGCCACCACATGGACATATTTTCCGTGCACCGCACCACTGCAATGCATCGTGGGATATTTACAGCTCTGGAGTTACCATCGTTGTTGACTTGATCAGTAAGCCGTCAAGGGTCGATCACACCAAGTTCATTCAGCTGTTTAGAGTAACGGAACAGCCCTTAAGATAGTGAGCGAGGGCGACTCAAACTGTTTTTGGAATGCAACCGTTGCATATGCTTAACAGAAGATGGACATAGTATAGTAGCTAAAGATGTATTTCCACGTTAAGAGCAGACCCAATGTGAGACTACGTTCTAGTTTTTGCAGACCACAATTTATACGGTTTATATGTCTAAACCGTGAGTAACACATTCAATTTAAATTACCTAAAGCCAGGGGTGAAAGTGGATAGAATTCCTTGCCGGAACTCCCCAACATAAAGGTTGCCACGGAGCCAGAATTGTTTTTTATTTCTTTCAATTTTTTTGAGGGGGGGGGGGGGGGGTCAAACCTCTTAAACTACTGAAATGCAAAGAAAAACTGTTTTAGCACAGTTATTTCTATAACACCTACAAAAACGGATTTTCATTCAAACTTGTATTTTCTTAATGATTTGCAAAATAAAAGTTAGCAAAAACAGCAATAACCCCAACCTCCATCTCCTAATTTTTATTTTCCCTCATTTCCTCACATACTAAATGCCAAATCTCAATTTTAACTATTTAAGATGTATATTAAAATTGAAGTTAATGTAAAAATTTACTTTTTTATTTTTTTTTAAATAAAGATATAAGTAACATACATTCAGAAAAATAAGTACAAATGACTTATATTATGCAGAGTGAAATGGAATATATTTTGACGATCGCGCAAACATTGACTTTTTTAAATCATAAGCAAATGAATAAGTATCCTAACATAAATAAATATAAGTCCAAAGTGCATGTTGACAGCTAAGATGTTCTGAACCTCCCCATCAGAGCAAATAAAACTAAATATGATAAATAAGCCTCGTCAACTCTTTCGTTGCTCTTAAAGATTTGATCCATTTTATGTTTCATTGCCTTTTTTCCGTCGCATCAATTCTTTTTTTTTTTTTTGCTGTTCCAGAAAACATGCACATTTGAACCAATCGAGCTAACTATCTCTTCTGATCACATGTCAGTATGTCAGCCAATTAAATGGATAAACGAGTCCAGGCGTTTTGCTTTGCTGCGTGCATTCGCGCATTGCCGTGACTCATCATCATCAGACTCCGATAACTGCAGCAGCTAGGGGAAACCTCCATGCCGTTCGTGGAATAAAATAAATAAAAAAATATTGTTGGAAATGGATTACGCTACACAAGCACTTTATTATGCTTGCTGTTAACACTTGTGTATGTAAATCTGATGTTGGTAGATTGTTTTCTTCTTGGAGATGAAATGCATGTGTGGCAGCTTAGCATTAAAAAAAAAATTTTTTTTGACATAGCGTTCTGACAGTTGCCCTCATATTTTCGGAATCAAAGAACTGCATACCGAAACAGCATTCCGGCCCTGAATATTATGCCGGAACTGCGTTCTGGCCCTGAATCTTACACCAGAACTGCGTTCCTTACCGTTCTGGCCCACTTTCACCCCTGCCTAAAGCCATATTTGGCATAGCAACCAGACACCTGTCGATGCAACCTTATATGCTTGAAGGTTAAAGCAACATTGATATTAAATCATAATAAAAGAAAAATAATGTAGCGGATGATGTTAATGAGTCTTGTAGATTGGTGAGTTGAGTTCGTGTGTGTTGTGTCGGGCGCTCGTGTCTCTTTTCTGCCGGAAACCGCGCGTCAAAAAGTTGCCCTCCGGAACACAGCATCCCCACATTAGTTCCGTGGGTGAATTATGTTAGGCAGCTGTAGTAGTCACTACAATAAATGGAATGAATAGAAAATAATGATAAGTAAAGTAAAATTAATTCACATTGAGCAACACGAGCAAATTTGCTGAATTAATAGAAAATGTACAAAATCAGAAAACACTAACGCGCTCATGTTTTTCATTCATTAGAAAGTTTCTCTCTTGGTTTGGAGACCACTGGGCGCGGCTTATGGAGCTCTTTGGCTGCAATATGGATGCTCTGTGGGAACATAAATTATTAAATGACTCCTGTCCGCCACCTTGCCAGCATCCAACCCAGAGGAGCTGCAAGGATTCGTCTTTAAGATGGACCCTGAAACACTCATCAATACAGAAGAGTCTTGTTATGAAACAGCGTACACCACTGGAATATGTTATTGCACTTAGTAGCTTTCTCGTGCACTTTTGAGCCGCTAGATTTATTAAATAAATTACTTTCTCTTAACCATGAAAGATGGGCAGGCACCGCCAGTCTTCCCAGTTTAAATGAATTGGACGTCTGTCACTGTTAATGGTATGCAAGGAGTTATACTATAGTCATCGTTATATATAGTTATAGTTAGTACAAGCTCTAGTCTAGTTATCCATCCATACATACATCCAGTATCTACCGCTTAATCTGGGTCAGGTCGCGGAGGAAGTGGCTTCAGCAGGGAAGCCCAGACTTCCCTCTCCCCAGCCACTTCAATCAGCTCTTCGAACGGGATCCCAAGGCATTACGAAACCAGCCTAGAGACATTGTCTCTCCAGCAAGTATATGGCGCAGTTGGTAGCTGGAGTTGTCCTTGGACCGAAGGTTCAGCGGTTCGATTCCCGGCTACGACTGCCCACAGTCGAAGTGCCCTTGGGCAAGGGCACTGAGCCCTCATTTGCTCCCAATGGGATGGCAGCAGCACCATTGGTGCGTGAATGGGTAAAATGTGCATGGTAACCATGTAGTCGCTGACTTTGGTACGAGAGGTCGTGGGGTTCAAACCCAGTCCCCCCCGCCTGCCATTCCCACTACAATACTTGACTGTAGGCATGACACACTTATCTTTGGACTCCTCACCTGGTCGCCGACACACTGCTTGAGACCATTGGAACCAAACAAATTAATCTTCGTCTCATCAGACCATAGGACATGGTTCCAGTAATCCATGTGCTTTGTTGACATGTCTTCAGCAAACTGTTTGCGAGCTTTCTTGTGTACCGTCTTCAGAGGAGGCTTCCTTCTGGGGTGACAGCCATGCTCACCAATTTGGTGTAGAGTACAGCGTATGGTCTGAGCACTAACAGGCTGACCCCCCACCTCTTCAATCTCTGCAGCAATGCTGACAGCACTCCTGTAATGAGTCACATGACATTTTGGAGGGGAAATGACAAGCAGTACTCAATTTGGACATTTAGGGATGGACGTAGTTCCTATGTGGTGTACTCACTTTTGTTGCCAGGGGTTTACATATTAATGGCTATATTATCAGTCATTTTGAGGGGAAAATAAATGAACTCTATTATATAAGCTGCACACAGACTACTTTTCATTGTATCAGTGTCATTTTGTCAGTGTTGTCCCATGAAAAGATATACTCAAATATCTGCAGGATTGCGAAGGGTGTACTCACTTCTGTGATACACTGTAAGTACTTTTTCTTACAATACAACTAGTCCATACATTACCAGAAAATTGGGGTTCATTTTTTCCTCTGCGACATATGGAAAAAAGTAAAATTATCAACAAAGCTATGTATGTGGTGTCCCCCAGGGGTCAATTTTAGATCCCATTTATTTAAGTATTTTAATGGACAAATGAATAAACGACTTTATTAATTCTACAAATATAGAAAAAACATAATTATGCAAATAGGACTCAGAAAAAATATTAATTTCGTTGTTGAATTTCACACTCAATAGCAAGTTTGTGTAATGTTAAAATAAGGAAGAAAGAACTACTGTATATCTTTAAATATGTTTCCTCATTACCCCACTCACTGTATTCTCTCGTGGATTCCTCCTAGCGAATACATTGACTAGAAAAACATGTATTCCAAACATGTTCCCTGGGGCTCTTGGGATTGGTTGGGCCCAATGATGGGCTGTTGGTTTTTTTCATTACTGCTGACCTCAGCCAATGAATCTCACGAATTCAGGAGGGAAAAGCAGGCCCACCCGAGCATATTAATTTGAGGTAACAATGAGATTCACGGGTAGGAAGACACAGGATAAATTTACTTTTCAGCGGAAACTATTGCATGACCTGACTTCAAAACAGTTTAATCACTTCTACCGGCATTACAATGTTATTCCTTTATTTTGACAACTTTGTTAACTGCAAATTGCTATTCAATTTGGAAATACTGTAAAACCTCTTAGTGGGGCCAGCCTTGATATGCCAATGGCAGATGTTACACATTATTATAGCAGGATATTAGCAATACACTACTTAAGAAAGCACCTCCTTTTTATATGGTAAGAAAAAAAAGAGGGAAATATGTATTATCATGGGGGAAAGCATATACACACAGAAATAAAACAATTCAAAACCCATGATCAAAGCCTGACCTTATTTGTATGACAAAAAACTTTGAATAGGGGTGTGTATACCCGCGTTATTAAAAAACAAAAAAACATATTCGAAGGCAGGAGCATCCACAGCCAGACACTAATTTAGACCGAGGCCACTGCATAACAGCGTTGACGTCGTCGTCTCCTCTTCGTTCCTATTTTTCACGCTGTCCCTCAACCAGACAGCCTCCTTTCCCAGGGGAGACTTTTTCTGGGCTTGTCACAGTCCAAACTGCTTGATGTTCTCTCTTCTGTGAAAGTGCAGATCCTGGCCGCAACTGAAAGGACAAACCTCTCCCCCCAGCCCCTTTCTGTTTCTGCCTGCAGCAAATTGGGGTCAAGCAGCCTCAGGAAGTTGCTCTCGTCCAGTCTTTGTGCAGGGACTGTGTGTTACTTTCTACTTCTGTTGAAGTAATGCCTTAGTGGTGTTTATGTGTATAATACGGCTGTCAAACGATTACAAATTTTAATCGAGTTAATTACAGCTCAAAAATTAATTAATCGTAATTAATCGCAATTAATCGCAATTCAAACCATCTATAAAATATGCCATATTTTTCTGTGAATTATATATATATTCTGTAAAATAAATTGTTGGAATGGAAAGATAAGACACAAGATGGATATACACATTCAACATACGGTACATAAGGACTGTAGTGGGCATTTCACTCTACTGTCATTTAAATCTGTCTATGCTGTCCTCACTCCGAAACGTCTACTTTTTCCAACGCTAGACAGCTAGTGAACGACGCCTTAATAATCAGACTTCTTCCTTTTTCATCTGATTTATTAATAAATTGGCCTCAAACCATTGTCCCCTTTAAAACTACAAAAAAAAAAGTACACAAGCATTGCATTAGCAACAACGTTAGCTTAGCACGCTATACAGGTTAACTAAACATAAACAAAAAGTGTCTCATACAAAAAATATAACATTTCGCTTATTAAAATAATATGTACATTCTTTACAACAACCATACTTACGGACAAATCTTGTCCAAGGATCATATAAGCACAACAGAGATGTCGTGCAGCCATATTGAACGAGAGGAGAAAAACAATAAACCATGTCGCAAAGCGACCACAAGAGTTCGCTGTTAGCACAAAAAGCCTTGCTGTAAAACTTACCAAAAGGCAGAATACTGTCTGAGCGGGACATGTGCGTTAATTGCGTCAAATATTTTAACGTGATTAATTTAACAAATTAATTACCGCGCGTTAACGCGTTAATTTTGACAGCCCTAGTCTATAGTAAAGATTAAAAAAAAGACATCCCTAGGTCGCTGGTTCAAATCAAGCTTGAAAGACAATAGTTTATGATGAAATTGAGGTACTCTTCATGGCTCTAGCTGCCGTTGCACTGTAAGGTTTGCATAAAAAAACAAAATTAAGGAGCCTTAAATGGCGAAGTTGTTTGAACGGCGGACTGGAGAACTAACACATACTTAGTTTGCTTGCTCGAAGGACCGTCTTTTAAGATAACATGCAGATTATTCTTACATTTTAACAGCTGCTGCCCTACAGAGAAGGTCCAAACAACAACAAAAAGATCAAGCAAGTTCCTTCAAAAGTTCAGTTGGTAAAGCAGTGGACTGTAGAGTCAATAAAGACATCGTTGGGTAGTTGGTTCAAATCTGGCTTGAAGGACTACCCATTATGATGAAATGGAGGTACTCTTAATAGATCTAGCTGTTGTTGTATGAGGAAGTTTGCATTAAAAATTTAAGCTTCTTCAATGGCAAGGTTGTTTGAACGGCAGCACACTGAAGAGTAACCTAAAACATATTTAGGTTGCCTGCTTGAAGGACGTTCTTTTATGATAAAAATGCAGGTCATTCTTAAAGCAGTAAAGTGAAGTAATTTCTTCACATGCCAAATAGGGTCACAAGTAAAGTAATTAAACATTGTCCAACAAATAAAGCATGAAAAAATAATTTATATGTTGTATATTTGACAAAATAATCGCGTTTCCGAAGTTCGAGCCTGAAAGGGGACGAACCCGGAAGTGATACGTCACACCGGGAACGCAATGGCACCTCCATACATACGGTCGCCATACAAAGCCCTTCAAACAATGATTCAAACAGCGATATAAGCGATAGATCAAGCGCAAGGGAGGAGATCCAAGTTTTTGAAGAGTTGGAGGAAGAAGAGGAGATTGGAATTTTATGTTATTAGCCAGACGCTAATCAGGATGCAAACAATGTGCCTACACTTCCTGACATGGAATGGATACAAGACCCATCGAGATTACAACATTGGTAAGATATAGGCTGTTATTATTTTCATGATTTGAAGATGCAGGCATTTGCACATAATTTTAGGTTTTTGTCTATCTGATGACATTGTTAAAAAAAATAATGATCAGACTTCATGTTCATTTTGGCAGATCCGGCAGCTCTCGTGCATATAAAATAATAATATAAAAACGTTGGGGGAAAAGAAGGAGATGAGTCGTTGTTATATCTTGACCGAGTGACCCACACGACACCTTTATTGGCTTTTACAACTTTACTCAACGTCTTGCCAAGTGACTCTGAACTTTTCTCTCTTTTAGTGAAGGAGTAAGGCACAAACAATAACACATCTAAATGACATGCGTACACTCTACTGGTGAACTCCCGTATTACAACTAAATAATATCCACTATATCACAGTCGCCGATGGCTTTCTCCACTTTATTGTGGCAACAATAAGAAAACAAAGTGGCGTCTAAAGGCGTGAGGAAATGTAGATTTTTCACACAAGCGAATAGATTACAAAGCACCACTTCAGTGTTGTCCCGAGACTACATTTCCCATGATTCACTGCGTGGCCTGCGCACTCACTGATTCGCTGCCAGACATTAAAAGCAACACTTGTCACCTGTCAGCGGCTCTCGCGAAGCGGCGAAACACAAACTAGAAGGCTATCTGCAACGTGACCGTGAATTACCGCGACGCCGACCCGCTTATGTGCACATCCACACCCCTTTCCCGATTGACAGTGGATTAACCCTTTCGGACAAGATCGTAGATGACACACAATTTAAACACGCTTAACCTAGCGAACGCAACAACAACTATGATCGGGGATAGCCTCGGCTAACGTCGCTAGCTTATACTGTTCATTCCACAACAGTTAGCAGCTCTGCTTTGACAAAGTCATCAGTCATCTATCCAAAAATCACACTTACTTTTTGGCAAATCCTTGATCATAAGCAGACCGGTTAAGGAAGCAGGCATCTTCGAAGTGTTTGCAACAGAGAACACTACTTGATGATGGCATGAAATTCATTGGCTTCGTGCGAACGAAAGATGTCCATTTACGTGCCCTGCTATCCTCTTTGGCCACTCATACAACTTTTCGTTTGAGTGAGAACAAAACATCGCCACACACCGCCGTGGCATCTTACCGAGAAGCAATGCAACAAACAATACTGTTCTATGGTGGACTTTCCTCGCACTTCCCGGTGTAACGTAATTTCCGAAGATTGCCGAAGAAAAGCATTTTCGTTGTCAAGGGCGTTGCTATGGGTTAAACAAAGAATCTGGAAGGGTTGCGTTAAAAAAAATAATGAAAATATGCTTATAATTGTTTAGCCATTGATATTATTCAAAAACATGGTTGGCCAACCTTAGTTTACATTTCCCCTTTAAAAGATGTTGCTTTACTAAGAGGTTCTCAACAACAACAAAAGGATAAAGGAACTTCCTTCAATAGCTCAGTTGGGAGAGCGGAGGACTGTAGAATAACTGAAGACATCCTTAGGTCACTGGTTCAAATCCGGCTTGAAGGACTAGACTTTATGATGAAATGCAGTTACTCTTAATAGCTCGAGCTACAGTTGTATGATGAAGTTTGCATATAAAACAACATTTAAGCACCTTCAATGGCGAGGTTGTTTGAGTGCCGGCACACTACAGAGTAACCGAAAACATACTTAGGTTGCTCGCTCGAAGGACGTTCTTTAATGATAAAAATGTAGGTCATTCATAAAAGCTAAGAAGTTCTCAACAACAACAAAAAATTCATGCAACTTCCTTCAATAGCTCAGTTGGTAGAGCGGAGGACTGTAGAATCACTGAAGACATCCTTAGGTTGTTGGTTCAAATCTAGCTTGAAAGACTAGACTTGATGATGAAATGGAGCTACTCTTAATAGCTTGAGCTGCAGTTGTATGATGAAGTTTGCATACCTACGGACAATTTAGAGTGTGGATAAGGAACATGAAAAATTGAAATACCCGAGCTGAGCCTGAAACGGTATATATATTTTTGGGGAAAAATGAGGATCTATGTACACCAAAAGAACAATTGGCTAACTTACACAGAAAAATTTCGCTAGCTTAAATGCTATAAAATGCTAAAGTTTTTTTTTTTTTTACAATGCTCATAACAAACGGTTCAGACACATATTCCCACAAAAAAAGGCTAAATATATGTATAAACTAAATCATGAATGCATTAAAAAACATTAGCTCACACAAAAACTTAGCTTTACGTTGGTCTTAACAGGGAGTAGTTGGATTCAGCCATGTGAAAAGAAGCAGACCAGAAGGCAGCGCCTAGTCCACCCTAAGCAATAAAACTAAATGCAAACACTTTCAAAATAAACCATTACTTTGCCACTTTAATTAAACGAATACTCGAAGCAACAAAATTTAATTTGAATATTTTTTTTCTAATCGAATACTCAAGTTAATCGATTAATCGTTGCAGCACTAGCTGGATCTATCAAATAACTTTCCCCCCCAAAAATGCGACTTATACTCCGGTGCCTCTGATATAGTTTTTTTCCTTTTCATTGCGCATTTTATGGCTGGTGCGACATATACTCAGGTCCGACGTTTAGTCCGAAAAATACTGTAGTCACAGTACTGCCTTTTTGACATTTCCTTGATTGTATCTTGCACTGCCTTTCTCCAAAGGTTGCATGCCAACATGACAGGCTTATGTGAATAAAGCAGGCAATCAAACAGAGGCCACGTCGGTCACAACAATTACAGCCCACATAATCCATAGCAATTCTGAGAAAATTGGAGATGTTTCCAAAAGAAAGCATAGCCCGAGTGGGGGCTTCCACTCCCCTGCTGAGCACCCCTCACCCCCAACTGTCCCCTTAATGAAATAAATAATATTGAACTGCGGGAGGTGGAGGTAGAAAGCGTTTGAACTGGTGATCCTCTTTATCCATCCAGGAGCAGGAGAGGATTTGGAACCACCCTGGAGGTCGCATCTCTAATGCAGTATTGTATCTCATTAATGAGAGCTGTAGCTCACAACGACCTTGAAAACGCTTTTAAATCGGCAGGAACCCAGCAAGCGCTTTCTCTCTGAAGGTTAAAGTTCGCCAGAACCGTGAGTTATTATTCACCACTTAGGAAAGCCTCTAAGAATAGGCGGTGGTGTAATATTGAGCACTGATCTGATCTGGTTCAAGGTGGTTGTGAGGGTTAGCGCTCAAACCAGTCAGAAAGAACTGTTTCAAATTTGAAATATGTTTCAATATCAAATTTCAAAATCAATTTTCTGTTCAATGGTTTGCACATTAAACACGAACAAACAGACTTGCGGCATTTTTGTGTGCATCATTTATTTTATTCAGCCAATTTTAAGTCGTGTCAACAACATCAGTTCATAACATTTTCCTTACAAATGGGGTTCACGCTCCCATATAACAACACACACATCTATTTGTTTTTAATTATTAAAACACTACGTTTTTTGTGCCCTAAAAAGAGAACACCTTTTCACTCCTTCAACATGTAACAAATGATGATTGAATAGTGTGCGGCAGTTTTTTTCTTTTTAAAATGCAGTCGTCTTTGCAATAACAGATGACTAATAAAAATCTTTTTCTTTATTTGAACAATTTTTGGAGTGGCTGCGGTGATTTTTATTTACAAGTTGATGTTTAAAAACATATAACAAAATCCCATGTTTTTATGTGAATGGAGTGCACTTGAAGGTCACTTGAAAGGCACAGATTGAATGGCACAAAGAGAACCAGGACATTCAAATTATAGTCACGGTCCGATAAAAAAACAGGTAACTCCGTGTTTAGTGCTTTTTTTGGGGGGTGGGGGCGGGGGCGGTGCATCCTTGTGAAAAGAGAGTTTAAAGATCCTGAGTAAACACCACGTATAATTCCAATAATAACCAATAAATCCAATGCCAGGCCTGGGAGTATTATAAAAACCAACTGGTTGGTTGACAAATTTATCATGACCAGATGGATGAAAAAGTCGCAAGGACCCATGTCCAAAAATGCAAAGGATTGCAATTTGTCACTCTGTAGTGACCCCGAAAAAAATGGGGGGATTGCCCCCAACACCAGTTTAACTGATCTTAACATGAAACATAGTGGATGACTATATCACCACAAGACACATGGAGAAGTCTCAAGGATCCATGCCCAAAAATGTAAAGGACATTCTTAACTAGAAGCAACCATTTCACACTCAGTAGTGACCTCAAGGATTAAAAAAAAAAAAAAAGAAAAAAAGCCTCCGACAGTAGTTACACTGATTGACACAAAACTTGGTGGATACATTTATCATGACAGAATGCATGAAAAAGTCTCAAGGACCCAAGTCTACAAAGGTAAAAATGAGTTAGCCATCATAGCTTGAAGCAACAATTTCTCAGTTGGTAGTGACCCCAAGAAAGTTGGGGAAAAAAACAATTTGGTGGATACGTCTATCATGACACGATACAATAAAAAGTCTCAAGGACAAAAGCCAGAAATATCTGGAATCAAAAGGAAGTTGGCCATTTTAGGCTGGATTCATACTGCAGGCCTTAATGCATAATCCCGATTTTTGTCATATGTTATTTTTGGCATGCCCGCTCAGATTGCTTTTGTTCATTGAGCCCATTCAAGTATTGCGCATGCGCACTGAAGTCAGTATGCATCTTGCCTAATGCAATCAAATTGAGTTGTTTTCCTAGAAACTGCTGATAGTTAGTTTTGCCTCAGATAATCATGGACTTTTAACTGCCAACCAGCAAGGCTCATGACCTATTTTGTAAGATGAGTTAATCACCAAACAGACACACCTCCTTTTAAGTATAATATAAGCAACGCCGAGTTCTGTGTTCGGTGTGCATTTCTCTACACAGCTTTTGTTCTGTCATTGAATGCACCCAGAAATATCTGAAATTAAAACTGCGCAATAATGATCTCTTGCCTCCAGTCTTTTACTTTGCAATCCAGTCTGGCCTTCTCAACTGAATTGAAAACGAACACGCGGAGGACCTGAAAGACTGCCTCCAACAGCACTTATTCGCAGTTCGACACGCGATGAGCAAACTGACCCGTATGCACAGAAGCATCAAAACAAACGTCAGTTTTCCCCGACTGGGCCATGTAAGCAAAACTGAAATATTGCTCATTTGGCACACAGTAAGAAACCGAGCATCATCATGCTTATCGTTTTCCTCATATTTTCTTATGACTGTGGTCAAGCCTGCTTCCTGCGTAGGAAAAGCCGAGTTCAAGATGGCGCTAACGCAAATAACCAGCTACATCGCTGTCGTCTTGCCTGCTGATCATGCTCTTTGCTGACGTAATTGCTGCATGAATTCCGATTTGGGAGAGTTGACAGTTCCGACTTCCGCCACATTCTGGAAAAATGTGGCCAAGATCAGATTTAAACCACATACGAAAGTGACCCAGATCGGATTCAAAATGGTCCGCTTCTATGCGACTTGTGCCTTTTAGACCGTGAAGTTAATGCCTCACTCGAGTTGGAAAAACACCATAAGATCGGATTTGTATATTATGACTAGAGGTGTGCGAAATTTCCGATCCTTACATTATTCGCGATTCAGCCGTGGAAGATTCGAGAACGATTTACAAACATCCAAATTCTGTTTCTTGAAATATGTCAAGTAACGCAAAACTAAAACACAGTCGGCGCGGTCTTCGGGACGCAATGAGGAACGGACCAAGAGTAAACATGACATAATTACAATGCTCAACTCACGGCTCTGGCTCAACTCATGCCGCTAGATAAAAAGAAAACAATACCTGACTGCTGCCGACCGCCGATAAAAAGTCCGTCCATATACTGTAATGCTATCGGTAGATAAGATATCATATGCATATAGAGCTAGATGCGAAATGACAGACTCAACGGTGTTAGCAGCACATGTATCGAAAACTGGATGCGAAATGGCAGACTTGCAGTTAATAAACAGCCGCCATCTTAAAGCAGTAGATGTCCTTAGAGGGCTGTTGTGGCGAAACTAATTTTTAACTAAAATACTCCATTATCGGCAAAATCTTGACTTCAATCTATCTGTAAAACAGTTTTAAAACTTTCACATGTCGAAAGTAGACAGAAGGGAAATTATGGATTAACCTGAGCAATTTTAACAACTTTAACGGTTGATTCACAACATTAAATCAATTGAATTTAGTTTAAAGCTGCTTAAACAGAATGGGGACTTGAGTATTTTATTTACTGTTTCGAACTGTTAACTTGATACTGAAATAGTTTTTATTGAAGCCTGAGAGGCGTTTTGTACACTTTTTGTAACTAATGTATGAAAAAATTAAAAGCAGCTAATAGCTTGGGGGTGAGGGGGTTTCCATCAATAATTGATTTATAATCAAATCGGAGCCTCTGAATTGTAATCAGTCATCGAATCGTCTACTTCCTACCTCTAATTATGACCTGCAGTATGAACCCAGCCTTAGTTTGAAGCCATTTTTCACGTGCCGAGAAAGTTGGAGAAAAAGTCAAAACCAGTTATACTGATTAGCATGAAACTTGGTGGACAAGTCTATCATGAAAGGATGCATGGAAAAAGTCTTAAAGATCCATGACTAAAATAAAAGAGGAAGCCTGTGGTTTGGGTTTGAAACGTTTAGGTTCGAAAAACACAGATGGTCTCCTCAGTAGAAAATGAATTATCCCCCACAAGTGACACAAATCAATATTAAATTGGTTCAAGGTATTTATCATACCAGGATGCAGAAGTCTCAAGGACCCATGCAAGAAAGGAAATCGAAGCTCTTTACAACGTAGTAGATCCCACCCAGGAATGATTTTTTTTTAAAAATCCTCATAATTACTTTTTACTGAACATCAACATTCTGCTTATAACTTATGGAATGGTTGCAACGACAACTGATTTGGATCAAAATCCCAATTTGATAATGCTTCTTTGCCAACAAGTGGCGTGCACATTTCATAAACAACGGCAAAAAAAAAAAAACATCAAACAAAAAGATATGCAATGTCACAATCCCATTTTAACGGACAACAAGTCTTCCATCAGCCGCTCTCCTCTGGAACAAAAGATTTGAGTTGTTTCCGAGACGAAAGAAAATATGAAAAATAAAGTGCTGCTAAAGGTGTATTTTTCTGGTTTCCTCAAACGAAAGAGACAAGAGCAGTGATACAGCAGAAGTAGACAGCGAGGCTGCGCGAGCTCAACAATACTATGACACATAGCAGCGCACAACACTTCCACAATGGAACACATAGCAAGGCCTAGGAGAATTGATCCAAGACAGGATAGTAAGGCTGGCTTTCATTTTGGTCCATTTGTTTTTCACCCACTTGCACTTCTAAATAGAAGCTTTTCCAAACATCTATGACAGAAAATAACCCCAAGGAAAAAGAAGGATGCAGCCGAGAGCTAGCTAGCTTTATAGATGCTAGTGCACAGCTAGCATGCAATTTTAGTTGTTTAGTGCGATAATAAATTCATTTCGTCAATTCCTACTCTTAATAATTTTACACCTCAATTCATGGGTACACTACAGTGAGGTGCAGAAGTATTTGCAGCCCTTGTGATTTTAAAGTTCACCCACTTAGAAAATAGTTATAGGCCTGAAATTTCAATCATAGATGCATTCTTATCGAGACATAATCTAAAAAAAATTCCGGAACTCAAATAGTATGTTTTTTCAATATTTGTAATTTACTGGGGTTCATAAGTATTTGTACCCCTGTGTGTGCTAATATTTAGTGCAGAAGCCTTTGTTTGCAATTACAGAGGTCAGACGCTTTCTGTAGTTCTTCACCAAGTTTTTTTTGTTTTTGTTTTGTTTATTAAGACAAAGTAGCGAACTCAAAGGGGTTATGGGTGAACAGGAGGAAAGAAGGAGAGAAAGACAGAAAAAACTTAACAACAAGAAAAACATTGAACGCCCACAATAACTATGAATATGTTAGTGTTATTGTCAGCTAGATGTATTTCCAGTTGACACCATGGGGGGGTCTAGAAAATAAGTGATTGTGAGGGGTGGAGTGTACACAAATCAGCTCTGTGATCTAGAACCCAGTAATCGTGTGAATCCCTTGTGAGTGAAAGCCCGCCGGCAACCCACCCTACGCTGCCCAATCGCTGATCCCGGCACCGAGGACCGCCACCCGAGCAAGGCCACTGACATCCAGCCATGAGCGAATTCCACCAAACATGCGATAGCCACGCAGACGAGCGAAGACTCCACACTGGCGCCACCCCGGGGCCACAACCACCCCCCCCCTCAGCTGACCCAGCCAGTGCAGCCCATCCCTCCTCCCGCAGTCCAGCAAAGGGGCCATCGTCACCCCCCGGGGATCCAGGATGGTTCCCTGGGCCACCCACGCCCCCATCAACCGACCTTCAGGGATGGGGAGAGGGGACGCGCCACCAGCAACCACACCCACCACGAGCCGCAGGCACCCAGCCGGCACATTGCGGGACCCCTAATGGCCCACCAAGCCCAGGACAGGTCAGGGCCCCCTGCCGGAGCAGGCAACACCCAGCCGACACACCTGCATCCAGCTGGCGACCCATGCCGGAGCGCAAGGCAGATACCCAGGCAGAGGAAAGAGGGGAAGGCGGCAGCAGGAGAACGGCAAGGAGGTGCTGCAAGGCGGTGCCAGATCGGACCCCCCCACGGCCGGCAGCCCAGGCAGAAGGGAGGCCACGCCCCGGGAGCCAAGCCATAGAGAAAAAGTGTGGGATCTACCTACCACCCCATTACCCAGCACAGTGATGGCATTGAGTGGGGAGGGTAGTGCAATGTATGTATTAAAATTGGAGAGCTCGGCTTGAGGCAGTGGGACCGCTGCATGGAATTTTTACCCAGCCGCCCGTCCCGCTGCCCTTTGACGGATTGTTTGCTTTGCTTCCCCAGGTTTTCACATATGGAAGTAGGGATTTTCGCCAATTCCTCAACACAAATTTTCTCTAGATCTGTCAGGTTTTGGGACTGTCGTTGAGAAATACGAAGTTTCAGCTCCATCCAAACATTTTATATTGGATTGAAGTCTGGAGACTGGCTAGGCCACTCCAGAACCTTGATATGCTTTTTACGAAGCCAATACTTGGTTATTCTGGCTGTCTGCTTCGGGCTATTGTCATGTTGGAAGACCCAGTCACGACCCATTTTCAATGATCTAACTGAGGGAAGGAGGTTATTCCCAAAAATCTCACAGTCCTCTCCTTAATACAGTGCAGTTGTCTAGTCCCATAATTAAGAAAAACACCCCCAAAGCATTATGCTACGATCCCCATACTTCACAGTAGGGATGGTGTTCTTGGGATGGTACTCATCATTCCTCTTCCTCCAAACACTATGAGTGCCATGCCTGATTTTAAACCATGACGTCCTAGTGTATTACCAACAATAACCTTTGAAATGGTGGTCCCAGCTCCTTTCAGGTCATTGACCAGCTCTTCAGTGTTGTTCTTGGCTGATTCCTCACCATTCTTAGGATCACTGAGACCCTACTAGGTTGATCTTGCATGGAGCCCCAGTCTGAGAGAGATTGACAGTCATGTTTAGCTTCTTCCATTTTCTAATAATTGCTCAAACAGTAGATCTTATATCACCAAGCTGCTTGGCAACTGCACCATAACCCTGTCGAGCCTTGTAGAGGTCTACAATTCTGTCTCTGGTGTCTTTGGACTTCTTTGTCTTGCCCATGGCAGCAGTTGGATTATGATTGACTGCGGGGTGCATAGGTGACAATAATGAGCTCAAACGGGTGGTGGGTGGGTTGTTACTCATGGGGTAAAGGTGGACATTTTTTAAAGGCAGAGTGAAAACTCTTGTGTTATAATTATTGCTGACTCTCAGGTGTACAAATACTTATGAACTTATGAATGTAAATTAAAAAGGAATTATTTAAAAAAAAAAAAAAAAAAAAAACATTTTGGGTTTTTGGGCTTTTTTTTTTTAATAATTCCTTTTTAATTTACATTCATAAGTTCATAAGTATTTGTACAAAAACATTTTGGGTTTTTGGGCTTTTTTTTTTTTTTTTTTGATTATGTCTCTATAAGTGGAAATGCATCTATGACTGAAATTTCAGACCTCGAGCTATTTTCTAAGTGGATGAACTTGCAAAATCACAAGGAATGCAAATACTTCTGCTCTTCACTGTACATGGCAATAAAAAGAAAGGGGGCGGGGGTGGTATGGCAAAATTACAGCATAATATCGTAATGTGTTTTGATTATAGTATACGTGTGTGTTAGTATTATGTATGCACACATATTTTAATTGCCATTTTTGGTAGATTTTTTATGGATTCATGTGGCCTTTGCTTTAACAATTACTACATATATTTTCTCTAAAAATGAATAAAATATTGTCAATCTAGAGGCAACAAGTAATATAAATACAAAATATTAAAAGAAACACGGAGATATAATATCACAAGGCGGGAAATACATCACTTTCCTCAGTAACTTATTGGGGGGTTATTTCATGGAAAAGTGCGCCATCTGGAGGCGAAAGCCGTGCAGGAGCTACAGTGCGAAAGTCTACAGTGTTACATACAGCATTTTTTACAGTATGGTTGCTCAGTGAAAAAGTAGATCTATATAAAAATAACCTTCCTTCTTTGAAATATCAAAAACCTTCTGACGCACCTCTTTGACGTCTCACCCGTCAAGTTTTCTGAGTGACACGCGGGGTAGAGGGTTCCGTGTGTGCGTGGTGGCTATGTGTATAAGAGGGGGGACAGCAGAAGACGTAATGGTGGATCCCACGTGGTGAAGACGACCGAAATGTGCTGACAGTGTGAAAATCATTCTATGCTGGGACCTGTCTAGAAAGTAGAATCCCCCCTCCTCTCCTCGTCCCCCTCCTCACTGTGACCAAGAATTGTCCCGTTAGCCAGGGATAGGGGGGTCGCTTCAAAGCTGTGAGTCGGCCCCCAGGCTGTTGAGCTCCTCGTGCTTCTCACCGCCCGTGACGGCGCTCTGGCGGAAGCCTGATGCGATCTCGTCAAAAGTCCGGCCCTTGGTCTCGGGGACCTTGAAGTAGGTGAAAACGAAGAAGAAGAGCAGCAGCACGATGAAGATGACAAAGACGTAGGCGCCGCATGCCGTCTGCACACAAGAGGGAAGACATACAAGGTGTTAGATGACGTCTTTGGACTCATAGGAAAGAATATTCACTGCAATTGGTGCATGTGTGTGTTGTTGTGGTGGAGGGTTGTCAAATTCATCAAAGATTTGTTCCTAAAATGTTGTGTCCGGATACAATATTTGATTGCATACTCAGTTATTATTATTATTATTATTTTCCCATAACACCGGTCACTAAAAATTGGTTGTCTCAGGGTAAAATTTATTCTAGAATTCTCTTGTGGTAATGCAGGACATTTTTACATTTTCCTTGTTATCTCATTGGCTGCCATTGACGGCGCTAGACATCCAGGCCAATTGAAGAGGGAGGTTTGGCAGCGAATAAACGAACGTCAATCATTCAAAGAGTTAAAAAAATATGCATAAAGCATTACAGGAATACCTAAGTACGTAAAAAATTAGTATTCCAAACAGAGGTTGCGCTAGACTTTTTCGTTGTCTGTCATAAAAATCCGGTCATAATCTATTTTTACCTGTCACTTAAATTTTTAAAATGATAATAATGACATATTCAATAGTATTTAGTTTTCATTTATTTTTAATTAATATTCTGTCCGAACAAGCTTAACAGAGAATCCACACCGTGCCATCACACATCAAGCAGATGAATATGTAACTTTTTCTCCGCAGTGACAAAAACAGCTGACTATGGCTAGGCTACATATGGAACATATGGAACAATGAAATTAACAGTTCACCTGCTGTGGCCTGAACGCAGTCTCACACTTTCCACCTGGTGCGCATGGACTTGAATTGCGTGCCCGCTTGTGCATAATCAAATGTCTCAAGAAGAAACTTTTTTGAAGAAACTCTGAGTAAAGCCAACGACGTCATGCATCAAGAGAGACAATAGCTAATTAATACTCTCACGCGCCACCCTGTGGTCTGGGGTGTGAATTGCAACCTGTCAAAATGACAGGTGGACTTCAGTTTTTTCCGTCACCGTTTTAAAAAAAACGGTCAATGACGGAAAATATTCGGTTAACGCGACCCCTGATTCCAAATGCATAATAGTAGTGCTGCAACAATCAATCGATTAACTCGAGTAATTCGATTAGAAAAAAGCTTGGAATCAAATTTTGCTGCTTCGAGTATTCTTTTAATTAGAGTGGCGTTGTAATGGTTTCTTTTGATAGTGTTTGCATTCAGTTTGATTTGATTTGAGTGAATACACTGCCCTCTAGTGGCAAGAGTGAATATGACATAATTCATGTAAGATGACTGAGTCCAGCTGCTCCCTGTTAAGACCAACATAAGGTTGTAAGTTTTTGTTTAAGCTAATATTTTCCTTTGCATTCGTACTTTAGAGATATATTTGACTGTTTTTGTTGTTGTTGTGGGAATATGAGTTTGAAGGATTTGTTAAAAGCATTGTAAAAAAACGTTAGCATTTTTTTAGCATTTAAGCTAGCGGACTTTTGCTATGCAAGTTATCCAACTGTTCTCTTGTTGTACTGTACTTAGATCCTCATTTTATTTCTTTTACACCATACTATATATACTAAAAAAATTAGGGGTGTCAAACGATTAAAATTTTTAATCGAGTTAATCACAGCTTAAAACTTAATTAATCGTAATTAATCGCAATTCAAACCATCTATAAAATATGCTATATTTTTCTGTAAATTATTGTTGGAATGGAAAGATAAGACACAAGACGGATATACAGTATACATTCAACACATAGTACATAAGTACTGTATTTGTTCATTATATTTATAACAATAAATCAACAAGATGGCATTAACATAATTAACATTCTGTTAAAGCGATCCATGGATAGAAAGACTTGTAGTTCTTGAAAGATAAATGTTCGTACAGGTTATAGAAATTTTATATTAAAACCCCTCTTAATGTTTTCGTTTTAATAAAGTTTGTAAAATTTTCAATCAAAAAATAAACTAGTAGCTCGCCATTGTTGATGTCAATAATAATTATGGTGCTGAAACCCATAAAATCAGTCGCACCCAAGCGCCAGCAGAGGGCGGCAAAACACCAAAAAAACAAGTCACAAGTGGAAATGACACTTTGCTATCATATTAATCTGAGCGGGGCATGTGCGTTAAATGCGCCCAATATTTTAATGTGATTAATTAAAAACATTGATTAACGCTCGTTAACGCGATAATTAAAAAAATAAATAAATAAATATATATATATATATATATATATATATATATATATATATATATATATATATATATATATATTAGGGCTGTCAAAATTATCGCGTTAACGCGCGGTAATTAATTTTTTAAATTAATCACGTTAAAATATTTGACGCAATTAACGCACATGTCCCGCTCAGACAGTATTCTGCCTTTTGGTAAGCTTTACAGCAAGGCTTTTTGTACTGTCTAACAGCGAACTCTTGTGGTCGCTTTGCGACATGGTTTATTGTTGTCTTGCCAGGATGGCTGCAGGACGTCTCGGGCTGACGCCTACGTTGTAATGTTGTGCTTATATGATCCTTGGACAAGATTTGTCCGTAAGTATGGTTGTTGTAAATAATGCACATATTATGTTAGTAAGGGAAATGTTATATTTTTTGTATGAGACGCTTTTTGTTTATGTTTTGTGAACCTGTGTAGCGTGCTAAGCTAACGTTGTTGCTAATGCAATGCTTGTGTACTTTTTTTTTTGTAGTTTTAAAGGGGACAATGGTTTGTGGCCAATTTATTAATAAATCAGATGGAAAAGAAAGAAGTCTGATTATTATGGCGTCGTTCACTAGCTGTCTAGCTTTGGAAAAAGTAGACGCTTCGGAGTGAGGGCAGCATAGACAGATTTAAATGACAGTAGAGTGAAATGCCCACTACAGTCCTTGTGTACCGTATGTTGAATGTATATATCCATCTTGTGTCTTATCTTTCCATTCCAACAATTTATTTTACAGAATATATATATAATTCACAGAAAAATATGGCATATTTTATAAATGGTTAGAATTGCGATTAATTGCGATTAATTACGATTAATTCATTTTTAAGCTGTAATTAACTCAATTAAAAATTTGAATCGTTTGACAGCCCTAATATATATATATATATATATATATATATATATATATATATATATATATATATATACTAAAATATATTCTGCAACGCATTAAATATTTCTAATCCTATTACTCGATTATTTAAACTAACATCTTGATAGATTAATCGACTACTAAAATAATCGATAACTGCAGCCCTACAGTGGGGAGAACAAGTATTTGATACACTGGCAGTGTATCAAATATTTGTTCTCCCCACTGTATATAATAGTATAAAGAAAAATACTAAAAATAGAAAATTAAATATGTGTATATATGTACATTTCCTTCTATTTCCTATTTTTTTAGCTTTATAAACAAAGATATTTAGAATTTGCCAAATTTGACTTTTATTTTCAATTTAGCTTTATATATTTTGTTTATTATGATCATTTTCATGTACTTATGTATTCCCCACATGCTTTTTGATGTATATTTGTTCAACATCAAGGAGGTTCATGATAAGACCTGATTTAAGGTCTTAAAATTTGACCATGTTTTACTCACAGCTAAATACTGGAAGCCCATCCCAACAATGAAATTGGCGGTCCAGTTGGAGAACCCAGCCACGGCCATGGCTGAAGGCCTCGGCCCTTGAGAAAACAACTCGGCAACGATAAACCAAGGGATGGGACCCGGTCCTATCTCGAAAAAGGCTACGAAGGCGAAGATAGCCACGATGCTCAGGTAGGACATCCATTTGACCTGGTCCTGGAAAATAACGAGAGAGGGCCGCGTTAACATGAAGAACTAGGATTTCCGCGGCTCGGACCCAACAGGGATCACATACCAGCAAAGCCATGGCAATGGTCATCAGGAGGGCAGAACCGGCCATTCCCATCAGACCCAACAGGTGAAGAGACCTACGGCCGGCGCGCTCCACGACAAACAGCTGCACACAGGAAACATACATGAACAACTCTTCACTCAACATAAATTGATTTTATTTCTGTTTAGTTGGGCTTTTGCACACTCACCGACACCACAGTGAAAGCCGTGTTAACGACGCCCGCTCCGATGGTGGCGTAGACTGGCTGCGCTACGCCAGCTTGCTCGAAGATGCTCGTTGAGTAGTAAAAGACCTGCCATGATCGCATCAAACATAACTTTTAGTTTGGGCTTAGGCGATAATGTACATACACAACGTGAACTCTGAACTCACGGCGTTGATGCCCGACAGCTGCTGGGAAAGTTGAAGTATGACAGCAACGAGGAGGGGTTGGCGGTAGAGCGGCGAGCGGAAAAGCTCCAAGATCGTCACTTTCTTCTCTCGCATCATCTGCCGACTCTCTTCTTTCATCTCCTGCATGTCGGCGCTCACGTCGTTGGTGCCCCTTAACTTCTTTAAAACTGAAGAAAGGACAAAAAACACAGGTGAGCATATGAACAATGAAAAGACCACAGCACATTTGATTTGAACTATTACATATATTTCTTATGTTTTGCAATTCATTCTTTTTCAAAAATATATTGTTTAAATTCATAGCATATTTTGGATTTACAATATTCATCTTGTTTGGTCTGGTACTGAATGGGCCACTGCGGCCCATTCAGTACCAGTTTGACACCCCTGCTTTCCACCCATTTTGCATTTCAGCGTCAAAGTTTCATTTATTTCTAATAATTTCAATATATTTTCATCCTTCAAGGTGACCTTATCCAACAAAAATAAAACTGTACCAAACAATAAGATTGAACCCACCAGTTTTGGCTTTGTTTTCTTCATTTTTGTTGATTAGCAGGAAACGTGGGCTCTCAGAGCAGAGAGGCAGCAGGACGCACTGTAGCACTGACGGTATGAAGATGAAGCCCAAGAGGAGCGGCCACAAATCACTGTTACCCATGATGGCCTCTAACCCAAACACCTACAACCCAACCACAAGAGTCAGAAGACTGATGACGTCTTGTCAAAAGACATTAATGGCAAAAAAAAAGGACAGTACCTGTGCAATGAGGATGCCCACGACAATGCCGAGCTGGTGGAGGGTGCCCAGAGCCCCCCGAAGTGACGTGGGTGACACCTCGCCCACGTACATGGGCACGAAGCCGGTTGAAAGGCCTGAGTAATATCCCACCACAAAGCGACCAATGATGAGCATCTCAAAGGAGGACGCTGTCTTGGAGAAGCCCATCAAGGCCGCTGAGATCAGGGCCAGGACATTAGCCATGAGCATGGAATTTCTCCTGAGAATGTCAAAATCATTGGCAATTAGGCTATGTTTACACTTAAAATCAAAGAGTAATTACAATTCAATGTCTGGATCTGATATCTTTAACAATCAGTGTAATGGGGAGTATCGCTTGCCGAGTGTGTTTCAGCTTTGCATCGCGCAATTGGTAGGGGGGCCAGTGGCGGAATGCAGAGGCAACAAAGAATTCTGCAGACTAAGATTACTATTTTAACTTGCAATTATAGGCGGCCCCTGGCTTGCCAACGAGTTCCGTTCCTAGTATGGGGACGTACAGTGGGGCAAATCAGCATTTAGTCAACCAGTAATTGTGCAAGTTCTCCCACTTGAAAATATTAGAGAGGTCTGTAATTGTCAACATGGGGAAACCTCAACCATGAGAGACAGAATGTGGAAAAAAAAACAGAAAATCACATTATTTGATTTTTAAAGTATTTATTTGCAAATCATGGTGGAAAATAAGAATTTTGGTCAATACCAAAAGTTTATCTTAATACTTTGTTATGTACCCTTTGTTGGCAATAACGGAGGCCAAGCGTTTTCTGTAACTCTTCACAAGCTTTTCACACACTGTTGCTGGTATTTTGGCCCATTCCTCCATGCAGATCTCCTCTAGAGCAGTGATGTTTTGGGGCTGTCGTTGGGCAACACGGACTTTCAACTCCCTCCACAGATTTTCTATGGGGTTGAGATCTGGAGACTGGCTAGGCCACTCCAGGACCTTGAAATGCTTCTTACGAAGCCGCTCCTTTGTTGCTCTGGCTGTGTGTTTGGGATCATTGTCATGCTGAAAGACCCAGCCACGTCTCATCTTCAATGCCCTTGATGATGGAAGGAGATTTTCACTCAAAATATCTCGATACATGGCCCCATTCATTCTTTCCTTTACACAGATCAGTCGTCCCGGTCCCTTTACAGAAAAACAGCCCCAAAGCATGATGTTTCCACCCCCATGCTTCACAGTGAGTATGGTGTTCTTCGGATGCAATTCAGTATTCTTTCTCCTCCAAACATGAGAACCTGTGTTTCTACCAAAAAGTTATATTTTGGTTTTATCTGACCATAACACATTCTCCCAGTCCTCTTCTGGATCATCCAAATGCTCTCTAGCGAACCGCAGACGGGCCTGGACGTGTACTGGCTTCAGCAGGGGGACACGTCTGGCAGTGCAGGATTTGAGTCCATGGCGGCGCATTGTGTTACTAATAGTAGCCTTTGTTACTGTGGTCCCAGCTCTCTGTAGGTCATTCACTAGGTCCCCATGTGTGGTTCTGGGATTTTTGCTCACCGTTCTTGTTATCATTTTGATGCCACGGGTTGAGATCTTGCATGGAGCCCCAAATCGAGGAAGATTATCAGTGGTCTTGTATGTCTTCCATTTTCTAATAATTGCTTCCACAGTTGATTTCTTTACACCAAGCGTTTTACCTATTGCAGATTCAGTCTTCCCAGCCTGGTGCAGGTCTACAATTTTGTCTCTGGTGTCCTTCGACAGCTTTGGTCTTGGCCATAGTGGAGTTTGGAGTGTGACTGACTGAGCTTGTGGACAGGTGTCTTTTATACCGATAATGAGTTAAAATAGGTGCCATTAATACATGTAACGAGTGGAGCCTCGTTAGACCTCGTTAGAAGAAGTTAGACGTCTTTGACAGCCAGAAATCTTGCTTGTTTGTAGGTGACCAAATACTTATTTTCCACTCTAATTTGGAAATAAATTCTTTAAAAATCAAACAATGTAATTTTCTGTTTTTTTCCACATTCTGTCTCTCATGGTTGAAGTTTACCCATGTTGACAATTACAGGCCTCTCTAATCTTTTCAAGCAGGAGAACTACACCACAATTGGTGGTTGACTAAATACTTATTTGCCCCACTGTAAATGGAAGTGTGGGTGAAATTTAACATCACAGCTCTATGAAATTGCGGTGACTACGTATGTGTCAATACCTTCCAAACCGGTTGACGAAGACGCCGACAGAGAAGGAGCCAAAGATGCCGCCCACAGAGAAGATGGCTACGGCGATGGACCAGATAGCTTTGAGAGTGTTGTCTGTAATGGGCTGCTGGTAGCGTTCGACCCATGTCGTATTAATGAAGTTCTCAATGATCTGCAGAGAAGACGGGATGAAATGGATGAAAATTATTACTGCTACGGTCATTTCTAATCTTTACTGGGGTTTTCAAGTGATAGTTCAAAATCAGTGGGAAAAGCTTTTTTGTGATAAATAATTGTTCTGGGACCAATTAAATGAAAAGGTTTTTCCTAGTTCCTAGGGTTTATATTAAGATGCTGACAGCTGAGCCGCTGCAGCGTGGCCAGCTGATGGCGACACAGCGCAGTCACCACCCTTTCCTCGCAAGGAGGAAGTTACTCCTGCCAAATTTACCCCATCCCCCACCACGACTGTGTTGATAAACACACCCTGGTGAGCGAATGGCAGAGGTTAAATAACTCCGCCTGCTAGTGTGTGTGCATGTTAATGCTTATGTCACAGCAGCAGCGCCGCTCACATGATTCCAAAAATGTTACCACGTGGTGGGTGACTTCGCTAGTATGCTGCTTGACCTCCGCTGACTCGATCGACGTCCAGGTCGAGTGTCACATGGGTCTTGTGTTTATTTTCAAAGGCAGGCCAGTGTCCACCTGAGGTGGGGTTCTCATACATTATAAGTTTACGGCCCCGTTACATGGGGCCAATTTTTCAGGGTAAGTCTCTTAATTCTAATGTAAACTAAACATTACTACCAAAACCACATAGGCCTACTGGACGAAAAAAGGTGCTGATAAAATGAGAAAGTCATGACATGTTAAGTATTTTTAAATTTAAACAAAAGTATATGTCAATAGAAGAGGAAAAAGTATCGTGAACCTCACTATTGACGACAAAAAAAAAAAAATTGTAGAGTGAGCCTTCTCATGAATCAGGCATTTTTGTAGGCTATTTTGTGGGGGGTTGTGAATTTCCCTTTAACACCATAACTTCAATCTTGTTTCCAAGGATAAAAAATACCCGAGTTTAGGCACTAATCCTCTCTAACCCGAACCCCCAAAATATGTCATGTTTACACAATGAATAGGACATTATTCCACTTTTAACACACCTCTTGTTTATTAAAAAAAAATCATGATATCCTACCTAAGTGTGATATATTATTAACACATCAAACCTATTAATACACCCAAAGCTAAGGTGGGAGGACTAATTGGTTAACTATGATGCCATATGAACTTTTACAGGTTTTAAAAAGATAGATCACAATAAAGTATTTCAACTTGTTGTGTGGGTGTCACAGCTACGGTAAACAGGACCCACTAGCACCAAACTAGCGGGCTTGTCTTAGCTTTGAAAGCACTTATCACCTCGCACTTGCTTACAGATACTTCTTATCACATAGTGTCACTCTGCTCATGACCTTCACAATCGCTCACATCTTCACTGACAATGCCGTTTTCATTTTCTTTTCTTTTTAAATTTAAATTGACATAATCATCCTGAGATCTTTGCATATTTAGTCAATTCAATGAGTTATTGACAGATAAGGACTGACATATTTTTAGTTAAGGCTTAACTCCCACACTTCCTCCTTAGCCACGTTTGAGTGGAAAGTAGACCACAAAAAGACGTCACACCAGGAAGCGCAGGACGGTTCCAGCATGCAAAGTAGATACAAGCCGCCACAATGATATATTGTACATACAAACACAATAGCTTACCTTCATGCCTCAACTGTGAAACCAGTAGTGTGGGTTCTACTACACTCAATTTGGCAGGAGTAATTTAGTTGCTTGTTGGTAAATTGTTCAGAGCCTAATTCTCAATTTTTGACATTTACTGTTTGTTAACATGTCTTTTGAAACTCTTGTGTGCATTCCACAGCTTTCCTACTTAGAAACAGCAAGACCTCTAATCGAGCTTAGATTTAGACATTATTAACTCATTTACTGCCATTGACGGCAATTGATGTCCAATCTGTTCAGTAAGCATTAGGGCTGAATGATATTGGGGAAAAAACTGACATTGTGACTTTTTGGGGGTTTGCGATATATATTGCGAATTAAAACTGGAAGAATTTATATAGATACTTTGGGTGAGTCACCATGACCACATTGTTTTCATGTAATACCGTTTATTCCAGGGTAAGAGGGTTAATTTGTGGATGATAAAGATTGCTTTATATAAAAGGCAGAGGCGGGTAGTAATGCGTTTACTTAATTTACTTAAGCAACTTTTTGAGAAACAAGTACTTTTTACTTTTACTTAAGTGGATTCATGAAGAAGAAAAGCTACTCTTACTCCACTATTTTGGGCTACGCTGAAGTCGTTACATTTTTTTCTTTTTATTATACATAATGTCTTTATTTTTGTCAGAGATGCCAACAGTAGCTCCACAAATTTCACCAATGATATGTCGCAACAATAAACACATGACTCCATTATACCAATCAGACACAAGCTTGCCATACTATGATCACGCCGGTCTATTCAATCACGTGGTGTCTTTAAAGCACCATAAAAAAATAAGTACAGTGGTACCTCGTCATACGATTGCTTCGACACACGATCTTTTCGACATCCGACGTAAAATTTGACTCGCCACTTGTTTCTACCTCCGACGACATGCTCGAAATACGACATGACAGCACCATGGACAAACGCACGGCGGGTTTTCTTGTGAAAGATATCAACACAGGTTTCAAAAAGGTTGGTACAGATGGTGAAACAAGGAAAAAGGTGACGCTTACCATTGAAATGATGATGCAAATTATAGAAAAATAAGGGCGTGGGGTGCGCATCCCTGATCTGGCTCAACAATACATCTCCACGGTCCTCCTACGACCACCGTTCGCCAGTCTTTATAGCAGGGGTGGGCAAACCGGTCTTCGAGGGCCGCAGTGGGTCCTGGTCTTTGTTCCAACTGATTCAGCACAGACAGTTTAACCAATGAGGTTTCAGTGGAAACAAGAAGCACCTGACTGCAATCAACTGATTGCACTTGTAAGAAACCAGATTGGTGAAAGGTTGTCCTCATGATGAGTATGAACAAAAACCCGCACCCACTGCGGCCCTTTGTGGAATAGTTTGCCCACCCCTGCTTTATAGTTAAGGTGACGATTATTATTGTGGTAACATCGCCAAAGAAATCGCCAGCTTCGTCAGGTTTCCAATCATTTATTCCATCAACATGTGCAACGCCTACTATCCCCCGCAGTTGACAGTGTTCTCAAGAAAACATTGAAAGTGAAATAAAGCTTTCCCTCTTCTCTCTGTCACGTCAGCCAAGCTCAGGTACAGGTACAGCAAAAAACGTCCGCCACATTAGAGCCCGATTCGTTACATTATTACAGGAATTATTGTTATTATTATATTATTTATTATTCCAATTTTTATTTATTATTTGTTTTGCTAGGTGTTACTGCCATTTGTAATAGTACCAGCAGTATTTATTAAGGTTTTATTAGAGGTTTTTGGGCTGTGGAACGAATTAATGGAATTATAATGTATTCTTATGGGAAAATCCTATTCGACATACGACCATTTTGACTTACAAACAAGGTCCTGGAACGAATTAACTTCACATGTAGCGGTACCACTGTATTTGCTGTAAGCAGTTACTCACAATGTTACCCATTACTGGAGTATTCACATCCAAACGTCCTTACTGACCTCTGGTTTGTGATGCACACGACAAGTACCGGGCAGGCCTGTCCAACCGCTAGCAACAGAAAGCACGGGGCCTCAAAACAAGCTGTGCATTCATGCCACCTTGCTGGCGGTCAGGTTGTCAAGGTGAATGATGTATTAACACCCCCCCTCCAGTTGAGTGAGCAAGTCTTGAAGAAAATCTTTAGCTGTTACTGCCATTTATGCAAAAGTAAAGACACAAAAGGTGTAGATACCTAGAAATTATGTAGTAAAATTATATCTTCTTACAGGGTCAATAATACAAAGGGAGTATTAGGGAATGTATTGAGTAATTGTTTTGCAGTCTTCACGTGATCACGCTTAAATCCACGAGTGTGTACAAAAAACACACATGAAACAAATCCCCCTCGTACACACTCCTTGCCACTTGCACCGCTTAGATCTGTGTGGCCTTGCACGTGCTGTTTTCACTGTTCCAACAACTTGCTTCTTGAACCAATGCGGATTAACAGTCCTGGACCATGCAGCTAATGCCATTCCGCATGTGAAATCATCCAAGACGGTGTTTTTTTTTTTATTTTAGCAGAAAAGTGAAAGATTAATATGATTAAACTGTCTGGATGGAATACGGACGTTTGACATTTTTTTTTAATTAATGTCAGTGATCCAACTGTGTCATATTTATTTGCCAATACTAAGCCTGTCGCGATATGCAATAAGTCCATTTATCGCACGGTAAATAAAAATAAGAGCGGTAATTTTCACAGCTGCGCTTTATGGCATATGAGACACCAATTCCTTTCACAGTAGTCATCAACACGCCGTAGAATTAAAAGTTCAGACATAAAAAATAAGGAAAAACATTTATACTAAACACTGTAAAACGTTAGCATTGCTACATTTAGGCTAACCATGAAAAATTGCTGGTTAACAGCATATGCAAACGAAAAAGATGACAAAAAAATCTATTACTAACACCACATGTATGACGAAAAGAGAAGTGCACTTTTTTTTACGGACTGTAAAGCTTACGGTTAGCGGCCTAGCGAACCTATTTCCGGTTAACATTTAAGAAATAAAAGCACATTATGTTCAACATAACATTCAATCAACATACATTGGGTTTCTCATTTATTTCATATTCTGTACATAGCAAGCTTTCAAATGACTGGTTATGCATTTTGTGTGTGTTTTTTTTCCACAAATATAGTTTGTGTTTCATTTAAGAATAGCAATTTATTGCATTTGAATGGGTGATTTATTAGGATGTATAGACCCTACCCACAGACGTCACAAAACCACGTGCTCGCTGTATGGTTCCGCCCACCTGTCCGTCATTTTGTCTCTGTATTAGCATTGGTTTCAATTGATCGAGGAATTTAAAATGCATTTCATGGAAGACCCGGTGCTTTCTGATGCCGTAAACTCACTGGATGTGTTGCATAAAAGGCGTTATGTGGAAAAGCTTCGTTCTATACAGTCGCCAGATCCATATTTGATGCCCAAATCGATGTTTTTCGACCCACTGTCTTCGCCCTGTCTGCCTGACATCTGCTACGCTGATATTTACAATTATCTTGTCCACACAATATCAGCCTACTCTCACGAAAATTTGAAAAACTTCAAGAGCTTGGAGGCTTATAAATACTTCGTTGCTGGTTGGGTGAAACAGGTCCTCGTCCACGAAAATTCGGCAGGAATCTATCTTATGCTTGGAAAGGTGAGTTACAAAATTTTCAATTCAAAATCTTTTGTTATTGCTAACATCCACTGTCAAGTCTAATGTATTTCATGTCGTTTGTCAATGGAGTTAAGGCTTTTAATGTTTATATGGTTTAGCGATAGCACTCTCACTACATACATACGTGTATGTTGTCGGCGATTAGCCTAGCAATGATCTTAATTGTGGTTATTTGTCAGCCCAAAACCCTCTAAGTATATCTTAAATGCATCTTACCGGATATAAAATGACTACTACATAGTCTGTGGTGATTTTTTGGTGCCCAGTTTTCACGTCGAATTGCAGCCGTCCATTTCGCTCTCCTCTTTGGATCCCTCGGAATACGGTAAAACTTCAAGTCTCTCCTTCCATCTTCTCTGTTAGTGCAACCAACAGCCACACACGCCTTCACCATTTTGATTATTAATATTAAGGAACAGAAAAACACGCCGTAAATAGGAGGAATGTACGTAGCCGTAACAGGTTAACACTATGTTTTGACGGACAGTTGGGCGGTACCATTCAGGAGAGCGGAGTTGTGACGTCACGTGGGTAGGGTCTATTGTCACTACATTAGTGGTGGAATTGTTTAAAAATAAAATGACATTAATATCGCATGTCGGCAATAATTTATGAGTTAATATATCGCTTACTAAAATTTGTAATTGCGACAGGCCTAGCCAATACATTAATGCCAATCCAAACTTAGTAGTTTGGCAGATTTTGAATGTGTTCTTTTTTGTTTTAGAACTCTTCAGTACAGCTATGGCTGTTGAGAATAACCTGTCATTCATCATAAAAGAAAGTCATTTTACGGCGGATTTAAACCAGCGACCTAAGGATATCTGCTTTGCTCCTACAGTCATCCGCTCTACCAACTCCCAAATAGTCCGATGTTAATGGTTTTCAAGAGGTATATTTCAAGAGGTATATTACACTCCAGGTGAGGTAAACTGTAAAACTATACACACATAATGGCAAAGAAAAATTACACATACAGGTAGTCCCCGGGTTACGACGTACGTGATTTTGACTTGACGACACCGGAGTCTCGTCCGCCATTTTGCCTCCTGTGCGTGTTTTTTTTTTTTAATAATGTTGACTTTGTTTTGTAATGCATGCTTTTATTTTGACGCAGGAAGCATAGCGCAGGTTGTACTTTTGACACGCGTGTAAGAATGCATTTGCTCACATGAAGAAGTAGCGCAGCCGAGCGAGAGAGGGAGGGGATGGATTGCAGCTGCAAGCCTGCGCACACATTCGTTGCTTGTCAAGCATCTACAGAGGCAACATCTGTATATAACACCATTTGTACTATTTATTGTGCGTTTTCAATTGTGGTCAGATACTTGGGGCGATTTTTATGTCATTATTTTTGATTATGTGTGGACGCAAACTGATACATGCTAATCTTTTGTGTTGATTGTTATTGCTGTATCAGTAGCTAGTTGTAAACACAAATTTGAATTTCTGTTATTAAAGATTAAACTTATTTGATTTCATTTTTATTTTAGTTTCATTCTGGAAGTGTTGATGTCATGAGCAGCTGAATGAAGTCAGCAAACCACACGGGAGCCTGACATTGTGATTTCGCCGCTCAGCTCGCTGTCTAGCTAGGACTTAGCTCCAACGTCTTGGCTAGGACAGTACAATGTTGTATAAAACATGTTTTTGGATAGTTATTTTAAGATTTGGGGAGCATTTAGGGGTATTTTAAGGGTTAATTCCGATTTACGCGGATATTGGGGTTACGTTGCCAGCGTAGGAACTGAACTCGTTCGTAACCCGGGGACTACCTGTATTGGGCACTAAAATACAACATGCTTGAGTTTTTAAAAATAATGTACTTTTTTTTTTTTTTTTTTATCCTTTTGCTGTCCCTTTCCTCCTCCAATACGTTACTGTTTTTATGTTATAAAGCTGATTTGCATTCTTATTATTACTGGATAACTGAAATGCCCGCTGTAGAAAGAATCACATTACACAAAAACAAGTTGCATAGAAATCAAAATCCCCCTATTGCACTGCTTAGCCAATTCACTGTTTCATCTATTGCATCACTCAACAATGAAAGGCCTTTGAAAAACAAATTGGTGAAGATGATGTACCATTAATTATAGTCATTTGCTTTTGTGACATATTAAAGGCTTTTTGTCAGGTCAAGGATCATCTTGAGTGCAGGCTTTGATATGGAAACTACCATTTTAACTCACGGTTTAACGGTTCATGTGGATGTACTGAACCGTTTCGGTTTTACATTTTCTGTTCGGTTCTCTTACGTACCGTTTCGGTTTTATTTTATGCATGTTTTTCCTCATAAAATGTGTTAATTGTGCAAGCTAAGCGCTATGTATGTGCTGAACCAACTGTGGGAGTTTCCACACAAACGCCTCAAGTGTCAGACGCTCAGGGCTCCCTTTTAACTTCACTACTGGTAGGCAGGCCCACCTGGAGCGGCTGACGGTGTTGCAACGGACGCCCAGGCTGCGCCCGACGGGAGATGCTACAACCAGAGGCAGCATGGGGAACACTTTTTGGCTACCCTGTTAAACTTACCAATTGACAAAGGCAGTTCAATTTACAAATCAGAAAATCGGCTAGATATTGTCACTGCAACAAGATAAATGCAACAAAAGTGAGTACACCCCTATGAAAAAACATCCATCCCTAAATGTCAAAATTGAGTACTGCTTCTCATTTTCCCTCCAAAATGTCATGTGACTCGTTACGGGAGTGCTGTCAGCATTGCTGCAGAGATTGAAGAGGTTGGGGGTCAGCCTATTCCGCAGCTCTACATCAAATTGGTGTGCATGGCTGTCACCCCAGGAGGAAGTCTCTTCTGAAGACAGTACACAAGAAAGCCCACAAACAGTTTGCTGAAGACATGTCAACAAAGTACATGGATTACTGGAACCATGTCGTATGGTCTGATGAGACGGGCAGGCTTTCTTGTGTACCATCAGGCTTCCTCCTGGGGTGACAGCCATGCACACCAATTTGATGTAGAGCGTGGCGTATGGTCTGAGCACTAACAGACTGACCCACCACCTCTTCAATCTCTGCAGCAATGCTGACAGCACTCCCGTAACAAGTAACGTGACATTTTGGAGGGAAAATGGCAAGCAGTACTCAATTTGGACATTTAGGGATGGACGTTTTTTCACAAGGGTGTACTCACTTTTGTTGCCAGGGGTTTAGATATTAATGGCTATGTTTTGAATTATTTTGAGGGGAAAATAAATGGCAGTGTCATTTTGTCAGTGTGTTGTCCCATGAAAAGATATACTTAAATATCTGCAGAAATGCGAGGGGTGTACTCATTTTTGTGATACACTGTATTTATCTCTCTAGAAAAAAAACAACATTTTTTTGTCATTTTGCTGTTCTTGCTGCTAAGGATTCAAAGCTTTTTCTTGGTTTGTTATAATTTAATACATTTATAAATAAATAAACTTCATGAAATTGCATAATTGTTTAAGTTTAAGAACTGGTGTAATTTATTTGTAGGTTCTGTAGTTTCCTTGTTTTTTTTTTTTTTTTTTAATCTCATCCATTTTAACTGCAAGCGCTGGCAGAAATGGCAGCAAATTAGATATGTGTGCAAAATACATTGTGTAGAAAATGAATGTATAGGGCTCTCTTGTGCAAGAGTATCATGCCATCATGCCTATCATTGACTCATGCCCTTGGAAACATAGCAAACAGCTGAGTGTTCTTTCGAAACAATTGTAAATAGAGAGCTGCAAAGACGCTGGACCCGTCTGTCGACACACCTGAGACCAGTTTGATATGTGGCCGCAGGGCACAACCAGACCTACGCGGGCAAATAATCCCACACCACAGAGAGATAGAAAATCACTCTCACTATACATCCTCCAGGAAATTAGTCCTAACCTCCCTGCTAATAAACTTCAAATTGACTCTGGGTGGGGTGCGGTAGGAGAGTGAGAATGTTTTCTTTCTACCTGCTTTGTCCCGGGAACAGGTGCCTTTTCATTTCCTGTAATAATCCCTGCCTGATCTGCTGTCACTCAGTCCATTTTAGGGCACTGTTTTACACAGGAATCACTCGGAGTCTGTTAATATAGATGTCCTTGGAGCCGATAAGCCTGAATGCAGCTATTATTATCCCCTGCTAAGCCCACCCCCTTTTCCACTCTTGGGGCCAAAGCTCAGCACTTAACTGGCATTGGACAATATTTCAGACCCAACATATTTAGGATTTATCTTAATTGAACATGCAGACATTCATTTTCTTTTATACTTACCAAAAGTCATGTTCAAGAATTTTAGGAGGCAAGACACTTTCAAGAGACTGTTTGTTGGAAGCCGTACCGCAGACCAGATCAAGACCCAAGTTTACAAGTACATGTAGACAAACAACAGCTTATTAATATTCTTACCTTTTGAGGTGCATTGATAACACCCGTGTTGTATCCAAACTGCAGGGAGCCAATCACGGCAGTGCCAACACAGAGCATCAACGGGAAGGTGACTTGCTGTACAAAGACAGAAACAATCACATCAGTGGGCTCAATGGGTTAAAATTAGGAAACAATAAGGATAAACATCTTCTCCCACAGTATAAAACTATAACCTAGTATCTGTTAGTTTTTTGGTCAATTGCGGTAGAACCTATCCGTTAATCATTTGGAGAACTTTACCTAAAGATCGCTAAAATCCTTTTCTTTGAGCCTCTTAACAGTAGATACTCTGATTTCTGAGGTCCTCAATGAAAGATAACGGATTTTCTTTGTGATGAACAATATTTTTGCAAACATCTGATTTTGTTAGGGAAACCAATTATATAGTTACATAGCTCTGTGGTATTCATAGTCCAACCTTTCTCACCATATAGTTGTTTGTTTGAATGAACATTTACAGCTAAAATAGTAAGCACAGAGTAAAATAGCAATAAATAACGTGATTTATGCATGAGCCGATTTTTCAACGAAACTCAAAAATGATTAATTAGTTCATTATTCGTCCATTTGTTTGCATTTTAGACACAGGGGGATGACATTCTTTTGGGGCAAGTCTTCACGTCTGCAAAAATGTTATTTTTCAAAAAATCAGCAGCGTCTGAAAGAAAAAGTGGACCCTGGACTAACTTCACTGCATGATCACCCTATTTGTACCGCGGTCATCATGGTAGCGAAGTCGTACTTGTCACTTGCACAGGACAAGAGCCACACTTCAAAATAGTGTAATTCCAAGTATCCATTTTGATCCAAGAATGTGACTTACTCATCTTTACTGGCTGATCATAAGCAACATAATGAAGTCACTGATTGAAAAACACATTATGTAACACCTAAAGAAACTATGCTTTAAGATATATCCTTATCTCAAAATCAGAGGTATAGTATTTTACACAGATTATGTAAACAGCTGCGGGGCCTCCTGGTGCCTATATTGCACATGTTCTTGGGTCTCTCCTCAAGCATAAAACCCCTGTAGCGCTGAGCAGCTTAAAGTATATTTTCATCATACCACAAACTTAAACCACAGAGGATCATTTGAATTTCCTCATGTCAGACTAGCAGGTTAGCAAGCTAAAAATCTCAACTTTTTCACTGCCATTGACCAGAGATAGACATCCGATCCATTTGAACTGAATGTTTGTGGTCTGCGTGACACAGTTATGCAAATAGCATGGAGAGGAATTTGAAAAAAAACTTTTAAAGCGTGTACCGTTCCAGGCATTATAAAATAATTAAAGTCTCTCCAAGCCCACTACAAGGATGTGTGTCATTTCAGATCATGACACATCCTTGTTCAGTAAACAGACTTTCGGGCGTGAAGGGTTTTGTGTCTTAAAAGGCCAACCGTGAAGTGACAATGATAGATAACTTTCAAACAGTTTCAATGAGCTGCTTCTTCACTCTAACAAAGTTATTCGGTCTCCATGGGAGAAGCCATCGCTTGTTGTCTGGCGGCTAGCTCTCCCTGGGGAAAGGCTAAAAATATGCGCGAATACTTTCTTAAACGCCTGTGTACAGGAAATGAGTGAAAGACTGAGTTCTGGAGAAAAATCGAACACCTTTACCTTTTCCCTACATACCAAAAAGCTAGTGACTGTTTGCAATGGTATGGCATGCTACTGTAAACACTCTGAATTTAATAGTCTTGAGAGGAAATATAAACTTTCTGAGCAATATGAAGGAACAGATGTATGCATTCCAGGGTGGATGAAGGTAATACAGCAATGTAGCATGTTCCTCATTTTAATACCATGTCAAAATTGGGCTATGTCTCCTTTAAATCCTCCACGAGACACAGCGAGTGGAAGATTCCTACTACTCTGTGAACTCAAGGCAAGTAATTGTTCAGGAGGCAATTAAGTCATACCTTACATGCAATTTGATGAGCCTCATCAACAAAAAGGCGGTTGACAGACGTGTCCTTATCAAGGTGAAATGTTAAGATGTGTTTTAAGTCAGGCCAACATTGCTAGCTTCAACAATTTTACCTCTTAATTCCATACACTTGCTTTTGTATGGATGCCTTCATAGCATTTTCTCACAGTGCACACTTCCAGCGGGTAAATTTCCTCCATGGGGCTGCCACTAAAGATTTTTATATGCCACTAATCGACTTATATAATTCATTAGTTATTTTGCTTTGGGTTTAACAAATTAGCTGCAACTGAACTGGGACCCAAACTACTTCAACTTTGAAAAGTTGGAAATGACTAAACTGTCTGGATGTGAAATGAATGTCTGAAACCTTGCATTTTGCTAGCCCACGAGTTGTAATGGACATAGAGCTTGGTGATTTTAAGATTCAAATCATTTTGGGGGATTGATCTCAGTATCAACCGCGTCATATTTAAGTGACCATACACATATACAGTCATGTGAAAAAATTAGGACACGCCATTAAATATTCAGTTCTTTATTAAGAAATGTTCACATATCGATGTCTGATCTTGTTTTTTTTTTTTGTCTCTGGAAAAGAAAGTGAAGTAAACAACAAAAATTAACATTGTCTTAGTCATTAAACCAAATTTACCAAGAAAAGTGCATATTCAAACTGCGCAAACAGTTAGGACACCCTACCACCTAATAGCTACTAGTGTTACCCCCTTTGCCTGAAATAACTTCAGTGATACACTTTTTGTAGCCATCTACCAGTCTTTGGGGCAGTTTACATGGAGACTCTGCGAAACGAAAACGCTATGACTGTGTTGCGGAGTGACCTCGCGTGCATATGGTGTCGGCAAAGACGGAAGGTGAAGACAAAAAATTCTGAATCCTGCCTCCAAAGTGGAAGAATTCGATTGCGGGGGATTGAGGGGGGCTTCCTCTACATGTATATCAAAGGCTCCCGCAGGGCGAGATCGCGCTGATAACGTCAGCACTTGTACACGACACATTGGGCTTGCGCAGGGGTGCTACTAAACATTAAAACAGCAAATATGATGGAATGTCGGCTTTAATTTACTGTTTTAATGATATTTTTAAATTAAATATGTTGAATGTCTTTTTGAACAAAAGAAAAATGCCATTGCTTCGAATGAGCGGGCTTATTTTTTTCCAGGCTTAGGAACTTTGGTGGGGTCAAAGTGCATCATTCGCTGTCGGCTTGTAAATCTGCACTGCCCCCTAGGGCCTGGCATGAATACTACATCGTTTTCATGTGGAATTGCGAAATTGTTCAAATGGAGACGGGCCCATATAAATGCAAATTTGAAATTTTTCGTATTCTCGGAGAGTCATGTAAATGGCTCTTTTGACATTAGTCTGAAGAAAGGGTTCCCCACTTCTCAATGCAGAGTACTTTCAACAGTGACTGACTGAATTGATAGAAAACAGCATGGTGAGATCAAAGGAGCTATCTGAGGCCTTCAGAAAGAAGATTGTAGACGCTTATGAGTCTGGTAAGGGATTTCAAAAGATCTAAAAAAAAAAAAAAAAAAAAAAAAAAAAATCTGCCATTCCACCGTCCGGAAAATAGTCTACAAGTGGAGGACATTCAAAACAACTGCCAACATGCCCAGGTCTGACCGTCCAAGCAAGTTCACCCCAAGAGCAGACTGCAAGATGCTAAAATAAGTCTCCAAAAACCCTAAAATGTCATCACGGGACCAACTGCAGGCTCTTGCTACTGTTGATGTGAAAGTGTGTGCCTCTAAAATCAGAAAGAGACTTCATAAGTTAAACCTTCATGGGAGGTGTGCAAGGAGGAAACTTTTGTTCTCCAAGAAGAACATGGAGGCCAGACTGAGGTTTGCCAGAGTGAATGTAGACAAAGACCAGGACTTCAGGAAAAATGTGCTTTGGACAGATGAATCTAAAATTGAATCATTTGGACACCAGAACACAGGACATGTCTGGCGTAGACCCAATACAGCATTCCAGGAAAAGAATCTCATACCAACTGTGAACCATGGAGGTGGAAGTGTCATGGTTTTGGGATGCTTTGCTACAGCAGGACCTGGCCAGCTCATCATCATAAAATCCACCATGAATTCTATTATGTATCAGAGGGTGCTTGAGGAACATATGAGATCATCTGTGAAAAAATTAAAAGTTGAAGCGAAACTGGACTCTGCAACATAACAGTCACCCAAAACATACCAGTAAGTCCACCAAGGTCTGGCTGAAAAAGAAGAAATATAGAGTCCTGGAATGGCCGAGTCAAAGCCCAGATCTTAATCCCATTGAAATGCAGTGGGGTGGCTGAAACGGGCTGTACATGCAAGAAACCCCTTAAAAATCTCATAGCTGAAAGTATTCTGCATACAGGAGTGGGGCAAACTTTCTTTAGACCGATGTCAAAGACTGGTATATGGCTACAAAAAGCGTCTCTCTGAAGTTATTTAGCCAAATGGGGTAACACTAGCTATTAGGTGGTAGGGTGTCCTAACTTTTTCCTCATTTAGAATATGCATTTCTGCATTTCTGATATATTTGGTTTGATGAGTAAAACAATGTTAATTTTTGTTGTTTACCTGAAATCAAGTCACGTTCTTTTCCAGAGATAAAGAAAAACAAGATAAGACATTGATATGTTAACATTTCTTAAGAAAGAACTGAATATTTAATGGGGTGTCCTAATTTTTTCACGTGACTGTATAACAAAGAAAAATTACACATATTGTGCACTACATTCTAAAATACATTATGAATTGCATTTTTCGAGCGCTTCATAGCTAAATGCTAATTTATAATCGTAGATGCCATTGAATAACCACCAACCACTTAAACAAAAGTGAAATATCAGAAGACTGTGAAAGCTGAGAAGCACAAGTACCTATCGGAAATTATTGCTAGTAGTAATAATCCCCGTGCTCTCTTCAAAACTATAAATTCTGTCCTCGATGCTCCAATTTCCCTAGATCCTGATGCATCAAATGAAAAATGTGACCGCTTTCTTCAATTCTTTATTGACAGAGTTGCTACAACTAGAGCCTCTATTTCACCATTTTGCAATGATCCCTCCGTTCCCATGCGCTGTTCATCTGTTTTCGCCCAGTTTGAGCAAGTTTCTTCTTCTTTTGTCGAAAACATTGTTAGTAATATAAAGCCCTCCGGTTCCCCCTCCGATGTAATTCCCCCTCGCTTATTTAAAGAGGTTTTTGACATCATTGCTCCACACGTCTTAAAAATTATTAACTGTAGTCTCCTTACTGGCACATTGCCATGTGACTTTAAGCATGCAGTAGTAGAACCTTTGTTGAAGAAGAGAGGCCTAGACTCCACCCTCTGTTCAAATTTTAGGCCCATTTCTCATCTTCCATACATCTCTAAAATACTAGAAAAGGTTATCTATAGTCAGCTGCTACCATTCCTTGAAGAAAACCAGATTTCGGAACCATTTCAGTCTGGTTTTAAATCCCTCCACAGCACTGAGTCGGCACTTTTAAGAGTATCAAATGATATACTTCTGGCAACAGACTCTGGCAAGTTTGTTGTTTTAGTTCTTTTGGATTTATCTGCAGCATTTGATACCGTAGACCATCAGATTTTAATTTCTCGTCTTGAACACAGTGTGGGTATTCAAGGTGTCGCTCTTGAATGGTTTAAGTCTTACCTAAATGAACGGAGTTTTTGTGTGAAAATGGGCAATTTCATGTCCAAAAAGGCATCGCTTCCACATGGGGTTCCCCAGGGATCTGTTCTCGGCCCTCTTTTATTTTCACTTTATTTATTGCCTCTTGGTTCTGTTTTTAGAAAACATGGTGTTTCATTTCATTTGTATGCTGATGACTGTCAGATCTATTTTCCATTGGCGCAGAATGGCACTTTCTGTCAACTTATTGAATGCCTCAACGATATAAAGTCGTGGCTCTCATGTAATTTTTTAAGTTTGAATGACAGTAAGTCTGAAGTCATGGTGTTCAAACCGAGTAGCCAGGCCTCCCTGAATGTTGACCTCGGTTCATTGTCTCCGTTTCTTAAGAATTATGTCAAAAATCTAGGGGTCCAATTTGATGCTGATTTTAAATTGGAGAAGCAGATTTCTTGTGTTGTTCGGGACTGTTTTTATCAGCTTCGCCAGATTGCTAAGGTGAAATCTATTGTTTCACGCTCTGATATGGAAAAATTGATTCATGCTTTTGTCACAACTCGGCTGGATTACGGTAATTCTTTGTATGCAGGTGTCGGTCAGGCGGCACTGGCCCGTCTGCAACTTGTACAAAACTCTGCTGCTCGACTCCTAACTAGAACCCGCAGGCGTGAACATATCACCCCAATTTTAGCATCTCTTCACTGGCTCCCGGTACATTACCGAATACATTTTAAGATATTATTATTTGTTTTTAAATGTTTGAATAATCTTGCGCCGCCATATTTGTCAGAACTGCTTCAGCCTTACAGTCCAACCAGAACCCTCAGATCAGCTGACCACCTGCTTCTAGTAGTCCCAAGATCAAGGCTGAAGCTTAGGGGTGACCGTGCATTTGCGGTGATGGCGCCCAGGCTGTGGAACCAATTACCACTTACTATTAGACAGGCCCCCTCACTTACGGATTTTAAATCACGTCTTAAAACATTTTATTTTTCGTCAGCTTTTAATGTGCAATGACAGTTTATGACCTCGTCTTTTATTTATTTTATTTTATGTGTTTGTTTTATCTTTCAAAGTTGACTTATTTTGCTGTGTTTTGCTATGTAAAGCACTTTGGTCTCCTTGGCGGATTTTTAAATGTGCTATACAAATAAAGTTGATTGATTGATTGATTGATAAACAAAAAGATGAAAACCAAGTTTTTAAAAAGACATGAAAAGAATTCAGAGCGGAAGTTAACAGGAATAAAACTATTGGGGGACAGGAAACCTAGCCCAAATTGGATGTCTATCGAATGGCGAATGAGTTTTTAAAAATATCTATTCATTCATCTCCTTTGACCCTTTTGTTGTCCATTTCCTCCTCCAATAGGTCACTGTCTTTTTTATGTTCCCTGGCATAAAAAGAATTCTCATTCTTATTATGACTGTATTACTGAAATTCTTTAGTGCAAAAGGAAACACGTCAAACACAAAAAACTCAGTTTCATTTATTGCATCACTCAAAATTGAAAGGCCTTTGAAGAAGAAAATGGTGACGATTATGTACTATTAATTATGGTCATTTGCTTTTGTGGCATATTAAAGGCTTTTTGTCATGTCAAGGATCAGTTTGAGTGTGGTCTTTGATGTGAAAACTGTACCATTTAACATGATATTCACAACTTATTTTACTCTGGGTTTAACATTTTAGCTGTAAATGTGCATTGGAACCCATAAGTTTGCTAACATCTCATTTTGATCAACTGCAAAGATAATCAGTCTGCCTTTCGCAAGAACTCCAGACATCAGAGAACATTGACCGTTGACAGAACAGGATGTGGGAAAATTTGGAGGGCAACATTGACTACGTTGACATGGACAAAATTTCCTGAATCTGATCAGTATTCAGCGTAAAATTATGATTGGATGCACTGTTTTCATGGACACTAAAACTATTAGGACTGATGCATCAGAACTTCAGTTGGAACAAATTATTTAACCCGTGCAGAGATTGATGCTGCCTTCATGTAGTGTAGTAATATTTTTCATTCTTTTGAAGCCATCATAACAACATTGTGTACACATCTATAAAATCAAATGTTCACTAAAATGTACAGATACAAACAAAAACTTACCATGTGCACTTTGAAGCACTCTTCTTGTTATAGATGAATTATTAGGTCTAAACCAATTTTTTCCACGCAACAAACCAAATTAGAAGTCTACGTCTGCTATGTTTTTTTTTTGCTACGACAACAAAAAGCACATGAACTGGACGTACTTGTAGTTACCAATGAGGTGACGGTCATCTTTCACATATCATGTGAAGTTGCATGACCAAATATACTGGAAAGAGTGGTAGTAGAAGAAAAACAAGCCAGGCTGACTTCCGTACAAGAAAACATCACTCAGTCAATTTAGACATTAAACGTTAGCATAATTTTGTATATTTTTTCCATTGTTAACCATTAAATCAATTTTAAGATCATTAAATATCTCCAGCATATTCGTCTCGGGTATAGATCAGTTTAGTCTTGCACAAGTTGCGCCTTCCCTGTTCTCCGCTCACTCTAGTTCTACTACGAGCTTCTACAATTAACAGAAAAGCTAATACTGACGTCAAAAGTAAGGACGGTTCGTTCCAAATTTTTGGAATTAAGTGTTTTCATGCGTGCCGATCAGATTATCAATCATCATAAAATCTTGATCGGATTACAATATTCGTGTACATGAACCATTTTTATTCCGGTCAGGTTTTCATTTAAAAAATTTTTTTGTTTTTTTTTGTTTTAACTAATTTAGCAATGAATTTTTTTTTTAGGCTTATCAATTCACAAAAAATATTTTGGTTAACTTAAATTATTTATTAAAGTACAAATAAACATGTAAATAACAATAATAATAAATCACAAATAAACAATGAGTTCAAATGCTGATAGAATTAACTAGTGCAAAATAGAATGTAAACAGATTCAGAACACTGACTTCGCCTTTCCACCATGATTCAAAACAATTCTTAAAAAAAAAAAACCTAGCATTAATCTTATAGTATAGTAATATATATAATAGTATTATAATAATTATAATAATTCTTCATTGCCAATCAGATTTTTCATAAAGGGCGTCATAAAGGTATTCTTAGTGTAGAATCTAAATTCTGAAGTATGTGGGATTAACTCTAGAAATCGTTATTTTTATGACGAACATGACATGCTTTTATTTTGAAATGTTCACCGGAAGTACGTTCGCTAAACAGCTAACTTAAGCTTTACACTTTGCAGAAAAAGCACTTTTTGTCATTGCATGTGGGGTCAGTAATATTTTTTTTTCATTTGCAAATGCTGTTAACCAGCTATTTTTCATGTTTGAAGTGTCACCTTTTAACAGCAAGTTTTCGTTTTGGAGAAGACTGCTAATGTTTTATAGCAGGCTAAAGTAGGTGCTCTTTTTTCCCCATTCACCTCAATGTAGCAATGCTAACATTTACTGTGTTTAATATAGTTGTGTTTGCTTATTTTGTATGTATGAACTTTAATTCTACAGCTTGTTGTTAAGAGAAAGGAACTGGAGTCTCATATGCCATCGACACGCACAAATGTATGCACGCACGCGCGTGCGTAGTGATAAAAAGCAGCCGTGAAAAAGACCGCCCTCATTTTTATTTACCGTGCGATAAATGGACTAATTGCATATTGCGACAGGCTTAGCAACTTCAATAAAATATGTCGTTAGTTAGTTAGTTAGTTAGTTAGTTAGTTAGTTAGTTAGTTAGTTAGTTAGTTAGTTAGTTAGTTAGTTAGTTAGTTAGTTAGTTAGTTAGTTAGTTAGATGGACTTACTCCTGTTGTCTTCGAAAATGACAACTGGGTGACAGCATAGGTGTTTATTCAAGGCCAACGTGCAGCCAAGCTTGGCAGTGAAGAGACAGGACATAACAGTGTACCTTCCTTTGTTTCTTTGAAATAAGTCAAGATTTTGACTGACATTCTGAACTTTCCACCTATATATTTTTTAACCCTTCATTAACCGTCGACGGGATGTTGTGCTCGTCGACAGATTTACGTCATCAATGACGTCGACTATGTCGACTAGTCGGGACAGCTCTAATGTAAACGTCCACAATGTCTCTTCATGATGCTAATGCCCAATAAATTTTGTGTTGCAACAGGTACAAAACACATTCAGCATAACATTTGTTAATTCTTTTTTTTTTTAACGACGAGATCTATTTAATTTTTTCATTTTACTGCGCCCAGGAAACAATATTTGACAACAGAGCAGTTATAAGGTCTATAGCAGCACACTCAAGCATTCCAAGACAATGCGAGGCCACAACAAAAGTGAACGCTAATAAAAGCAGCTTTGATTGCTCTTTTGCTCAGTCGAGTGCCCCCGTAAACCCTATCTACGAGGACTTCATCACGTCCTTTCACCTCCGCTGTCTCATCTTACACATCCATGGGAAATCTAGTATGTGATCCCTTGCCACTTCAGTAGGATCAACACTCATCCTCCTGACCTGCATTTCTAAACACTCTTGTTTGCTTTGGCATGTAGCTAAATCCTACATTAGCTTTCTACTTTCAGCCCAATTTGAATTATACTAAATAACAAGTTTGACATGTGGCCGTCACTGTTACACACTCTATTAATAGCAAAGTAAAAATAAACCCATGATTTTGTTGTTTTGAGCAGACAGCTGACTTGAATGACTGTACTGAATATCATATCTCCGTATTATGTTGAGCATTCACCTGCACTGTTAAAAAAAAAAAAAAAAAAAAAAAAAACTTTTAATTTTGTGGCAAAATACTGGCAGCCACGTTGCCAGAAAGTTACCACTTGAAAGAACGGGAGAACTGTAAAATAAACATAAAAACCGTACAGTAGTTCAGTAAACGTAAATTTTATAGTAGATTTTTTTTGTTTTCCTTTGAAAATCAGATCCATATATAATCAGTTATGACGGTGATGATAATGTGCTCCTTTTCTCATTCTCCTACCTTCTAAACCGGGATTCAAACCAACATCTGGGCAGTCGAGCGTGCTGACTACTGAGCTATTAAAAACCCTTTGAAGCAAGTTTTGTGCTGCATGTAGAAAATTCGGATAACGTTACTCCTTGGAAACCCAAAGGAGTAAGATGCCGACTGAAGCTAGATCTGCTATTGGTTCAGTAGTTAGACCAGTTGATTGCAACGGAGCGGTGAGCACAGGGACACTGTTGTTTGGTGTAAAACAACAGTAAAAATGCAGTTCTTTTCATGGTAGTTTGTTATTAATTGCATTTTACGATTTCACATTTATAACACTAATCCCCAAAAAATTTTCAAACAGTAAGAAACAATGAGCTTATTTGACCAATGAACAAAGCTTTCGAGGGTCCTATAAAGCATTTATCGAACTTTAGTTTGTCATGTATATCCAAAAAGTGATTTAATCCCCCGACATACCAGACTGTCACATGTAGGGCCAACAAAAAAAAAAAGCTATGCACTTTGCTAAGCGTCGCTGAAGCAAACATGATGACCTTGGTGACAAGAGCTCATCTCAAAATAAATCTTGTTCGTGTGACAAGTCAGGGGGTCCTTCGTGTACTCTCATGACTTACCGACTGAGTGGACAATTTCATTCGAGGAATACCGTACATTGTTACTACCTGTTCATTCTAGAAGAGATTGGTCTCGTTAAAAGTACAAAGACAAAGGAACATAAAAAATGGTGGCATCGAATTTGAAGCTATTTTGCCATCATGTAGAAAGGTTCAACAAAACGTGAGGTGCTGAGGCCGATATTACGTGAGCTTCGCGTAAAAATAAGCCGAGTCAACAGTTCGCTTGACCCTAATTAGCGTTTAAGTCTTCGCAAAAGGGAAAACACAAACAATGCATTGTTTGAGGATAGGTTGGGATCGCTACAACGTGCAACTCATTAAAAGTGATAAACGTGTCAGGAGGAGTTGTGTTACACACACTAAAATAACATAAATCAATGTCAACAATCTTGTGAAATCAGGCTGTCAAAATGCTTGCCAAAGTTGAAAAAGAGATCACTGTAAAACTATAGTTATAGACAACATCAAGTTACTTAAATTCACATGAAACATTCCTTGTGAAAGACGTAAAAGCTTACAAGGATTATTGCAATGTGAAGCTGTGTACTGGTTGCCCCTTGTTGGGCTGACGTATGACCCCATGTCCGATGGAGAATCGTGATGTCGGCGAGGGCTATTACAGGGGAAAAGTGCAGTATCAATAATAGCTGTTGTCACATTTCCTGTCTCAGAATAAGGGCATGGAGCTGACAAACTGAACTTTAATTCAGAGCCAGTATTATCATACACCAGATAAAGGCCTGTTTAGTTTCACAACAATGGGGCAAATGCAACTTTGGTGAATATAAATATAGCCCATATCTTTCCCCTTGAAGCATTTTAAATTATTCAACATGAGCTTTCACACGACAGCTCACTTTTAAACAGTGAGGATTTTTTCAATGCCATTTGCTGTTTAGCAAGCTGGATAATACAAAACTCCATTTAGTATGTTTCTACTTCATTTTTAGAATGAATGGTACACTGGTCAAGGAAGAAAATATTAAGTTCCGGTACAGATATGGTGACTAGATTCATCCATTTTATAGCCCGCTTATCCAGTTTATGCTTGTTCAATGTAGACTACAGCTTTTTTATTTTTATTTTACTTAAATCATTTTATACTGGTTGCTGAATGTGCTGTTTAATCAAGCACCCCTATTTTGTCACCAATTTAGTACTTCATTTGCCCATTAAACTGTTCCTCAAACCTTCATGATGTGTTTATACTGAAGCACAAATAAAACTGACTCAGTCAATTCAGTTATTTTTCAAACATTAGTATCAAAGCCGGTCTAAACTAAACCAGTAGTACAGCTACTGTCACATGTAGAATTTACTACTGTCACATGTAGAATATCTAACACTTGCTAGGGATAGAAAATAAACTGTATTGGGATACTTTTTAAAGTACTATGATCTAGCAATCCATGACATCATTTTTCTCTGTTTCCTTGTTCTCCATGGCAACAAACCATATTTTTCAGCACAGTAAGAAGGGCTGAACAATATTTGAAAAAACTGATAGTGCGACCTTTAGTGGGTTTGTAATATATTGTGATATCAAAACTACAAGAATTTTCACCAGATTACTTTAATAGCTCTGTTTGCGAAGACTAGTTAACTCAACATAACCACATTGTATTCATATAATACCGTTTAATCCAGGCCAAGGGGGTTCATCTGTGAATGATAAAAGATTGCTGTAATATGGATCAAGCATGGAGCAGCTTGCTGCTTTTATTAAGCAAAACAAAAGCTTGTATGTTCAAAAAACACAACAAAACAAAACAATTGCATGTCCTGCGATGGTACTAAGTCGCATGCGCACACCGCAATGGCGATGTTCAAACGATATATCATAACGGCTTTATTCTAAAATAATTGTTTGATACTACCTGGTAGTAATGTCATCAATAAAAAAGAGGTCAGATTTAAAGAAGGGAAATCTGGTAAAACAATGAAACATTAATATACAATTTATGATTTGGTGATTATTTCTTTTCGGACAGCAGTTTCTGTATGCACCTATACATTGTTTTAGGTCATTTGTTTTTAAAATAGTGTTGTTTGTCGCACCAAATTAAAAATAAACATTCAAATCATTCAATTAAATGTTGGTTGGGCCAGATTTAAAAAATGGAGCTGACAGCACAAGGCACTTGAACTACACTTTTCCCCAAATTTATATAACGCAAACATTTGTTTTTCTGTTAATCTAACCTCATTAATAATATATATGTCAGTAAACAAAATTTTCAAGTGAACTTACACAGCCATAAATACAAGTGTCTCAAGAAGATTCACTAGTCCACAGTTCATAGAAAACAACGAAATGCCCTGGGTTAACCCACAGAAATCAAAGACAAACAGCCAGAATAACAAAGAGAACAAGCTTCAAGGATAAATCAAATTTTAAAATAGGGCGGCCACGCTAAACAAGTTCCGAATCTGAGTTTGTCGAATCTGTTATTAATGATATATTACACAATATAAGCAGTAGATCCAAATGACCATATATAGTCATATGAAATATTAAATAAAGACGTTTTAGGACATGGAATCTCACTACCTAAGCTTGATACGAACATTTGTTTAAACTAAAAGGGCTTACAAATTAAAACACGTAAAGATTCTCGAAAGTGCGTTGAGGGAACGCTATAGTTGAGTATCATCACAATAATAAAGCATCGGGGTCTCCTATGCGAGCTGCATGCTGGGTAATGTGTACCCATTGAACCCGCTCGGAAACACGTTTCAAACAAAAGCCGGTAAAAGAAAAAACAGGTTTGACAAAAGTTACCTTTCCAGAATCCATGGCAGCGTCGCAAATCAACGTTGTTCTGTTATTTTTGCCCTCTTCTTTTTGGCTGAAGTTAGGTGGATAAAAAGTCAAAACTTCTTAGATTTACAGTCTGAAGTTGTCGCTGGGTTTTATACTTCAATGTGAAGTAAAGTAACAGTGGCGTTGTTTCTCCCCAAAACAAGTCCCCTCCCTCCTCTTTCTGGGACTTGTTTTTAAAATGTAAAAATCAAAGCGATTGCGAGGTCGTCTCTTTTCTCTTTCGCTTGGTCTTGTAGGTTCCTGGTTAGGTGGAAAAGGTCTGTCTGTTAATGTTAATGAGCCCCAGAGAAAGTGACTCGCTGGATTCAGACGCCGGGTTTGGTTATTATATGTTTCGGAGCTGACGCAATGTTTGGGAGAGTAGGCTGTCCAACCCAGCCTCCCTCTCAGCCAATAGCATTCACCCAGGCTTGTTCCGAGGAACGAACAGAGCACAGTAAAGTAAAAGCATCAAAGCTGCTAAAATATTCATTTAGGCTTCAAAAGACTCACTTGCGAGTCATGCAATGTGGTTTCGTTCCCTCCCTAAGAAGCTTTATGGTATCACATTAAAACTGTGGCTTATGATTAACACACGTTGAGGAAAACAGTGCTGCCTTGAGACGTACTCATTTTCGAGATACGAGACATTGTTAAACTGCTTTGTTTTGACTTGTGAGTTAATATTTGAAATTTCAGCACTGAATGGTGGCAGGGGACAACAAACTGTAATTTGGCAGCATGTGAGAATATCTGACAGCAATAGATGTTTACCCAGATAGCGGACCGGCAATGAAAAGATGTTGGAGCAACATTCCGCTGTCAATCTTATATCGTTGAATCAACGTCACTTTTGCACCCTCAATTAATGTTGTTTCAATGTTGAAATCATTACAAAACCTAAACGTCATTTCGATTAATAATAATATTGGAACAACGCTAAATCAATGTTAAGTTTTCGACCAAAACGCCCGCCCATACATGCTTCAATGTCTTTTTAATCATATTTTCCGGTCAACATAAATCAACTATTTGTCAACATTAGTTCATCAACTATAAAACAATGTTAAGCCAACCATTGCCTGACATACCATAGAACAACGTTTGAACGTCACTTGACGTCGAAAATTTCGATGTCAACCATAGTGATGATTTTGATAGAAAATCAACATTCATTCAATGTCGGTCCGCTATCTGGGTATTGCGTTCAATGGCAGCCAGAGAATTTTAAAAATATGGGGTTGTATTTTAGTGCATAGATTTGAACACAAACGGTTCAAATGAAGAAAGCAGCATAGACTTCATAATGTATTGACGTGACTTATTCGCCATTCACTGCGTCACGCCTTCCCGAAGGGGGCCGTCCCACACTCCGCTTCATTTATTAGCAGTCGGTCACATGCAGCGATGTAACGCCGGATTTAGGTTGAAAAAGTACGAAAGCTGTACTTCATACAAACAGGAAGGACTGTCTCAGGAGTGATTTGTTCAAGGATTCAAGGTAATTATTATATTTTTCGTACCATGCATACATTTTGAAACGTTGTGAAAAAAGTCAATGGGAGAAATTAGCCGCTACGGCATTGGCATTATACTTCGCAATATTTACGTAAAATAACTGCTAACGGCCCGGTTTTTTGCTTTTTACCAAGAATCGAGACTGTTTTACGTTCATATCTCTAAAGAATTCGGGGATTTAAGCATTTGTTCACAAGAATTTTCAGCGGAAAAAGCTCGTTGTTGTACTAAGGGTGCTGCCACAGTGACTTAACTAGCAGCATATTCGACATATTTACGTTAAAAAATGCTAACTGCCCGTTTCTTTTGCTTTTAGAATTGAGACTGTTTTATGTCCATATCTATAAAGCATTCAGGGATTTAAGCATTTATTCACAAGAATTTTCAACGGAAAAAGCCCTTTGTTTACATATGGCGGCTGCTAATTTGCTCACTGACTACCATCATAGTTCGCGATATTTACGTAAAATAAATGCTAACTGCACAATTTTTTTGCTTTTAACCAAGAATCGAGACTGTTTTACATCCATATTTTAAAGAATACGGGATTTAAGCATTTATTCACAAGAATTTTCAACGAAAAAACCTCTTTGTCTGTATTTCCACTTGATCAGCATTGACGGCCGCGTCAACCTAGCTGGCTACTACGCCAGCCTTGAGCTCCCCGAGGGCACCTGGTCCTACACCAACCCCTACGCCGACAGCAACAAGCAGGTCTTAGTCTACTTTGACCCCGTGCACCTTTGGAAGAACATCTACAGCAGCTTCAACAACAACGGCTGTGTGGTGCTGCCCAGGTGTCCTGGGGCTGAAGTAAGTGGCCAGCATTATTCACTTCATAAAAATCTATCTTTCTAAAACAAACATGTTTCTTCGGAGCCTGAGAGGATGAGGATGGCCCGATTTTAGAGCCTGAAGGTTGTGGCCAGGTGGGAGAACTATAAGTTTGTCAAGGCCGGCTACAAATTGACCCAGAAGGTGCTGGTACGCTCTTCCATCGAGAAGCAGAGTGTCGGGCTTATCATGGCGGTCGTCAACCCCAACACGGTCGCCGGGCTGAGGCTCCTCGCCATGACCACGGGCAAGGAGGAACACAGGGACACGGCCGACATCCTGGAGATGTTCCAGAGGACAAGGGAGAGCTGGAGACGGGCCGGGCGGTCCTTAAGTGGCCATCTCTCCCCATTACCCACATGGCATCCTTCGGAATGTCGCTGTGGGACTCCCTGATGTGCAGCAAGCACAAGAAGGAGGGCAGGGTTAGGATTCCTCACCCTTGCCACGCACCAAAGTGACTGCTTCAGGCACCTGCTGGAGTTCCTGGCGGTCTCTCCTCAGCTGTTTTGGTGCGAACTTCTCCAAGGATGTGACTTCAGAAGCGAGGAAGAACAAGGCCTTGGAGTGGCCGACCGGCAGGAAGAGGAGCAGAGTCCAGGAGGGCAGAAAGGAGATGACGAGGAACAGGGACTTGTACAAGTCGAGGAAGCTGATCAGAAAATGCAAGGCATACAAAGAGGCTATGTGATAGTTGAAAGACGAGGCTCACATCCTGGTAACCCCAGGGATTTTATAAGGGAATGACTTTGAATTTCTTGATGCCGCTGCTCGTGGAGACTCATATATGCCTAAGGTAGGTGCCTGTTTTGGTTTTAAGTCGGTAGCAGCTTTGGTTTTGAAAATATTTGAATTTGAAGTTTTTGAAACTAGGCCCCCTACGGATCGGCTCTGCGCCCCGTGTCGTGTCAATATACAGTGTATCACAAAAGTGAGTACACCCCTCGCATTTCTGCAGATATTTAAGTATATCTTTTCATGGGACAGCACTGACAAAATGACACTTTGACACAATGAAAAGTAGTCTGTGTGCAGCTTATATAATAGAGTTAATTTATTTGCCCCTCAAAATAACTCAAAATATAGCCATTACTATCTAAACCCCTGGCAACAAAAGTGAGTACACCCCTTAGAAACTGCATACATCCCTAAAAGTCCAAATTGAGTACTGCTTGTCATTTTCCCTCCAAAATGCCATGTGACTCGTTACAGGAGTGCTGTCAGCTTTGCTGCAGAGATTGAAGAGGTGGGGGGTCAGCCTGTTAGTGCTCAAACCATACGGCGCACTCTACTCAAGTTGGTGTGCATGCCCCAGGAGGAAGCCTCTTCTGAAGACTGTACACAAGAAACACTTAAATATCTGCAGAAATGCGAGGGGTGTACTCACTTTTGTGATACGCTGTATTATGAAGTCTATGAAAGCAGGAAAAAAATAAAGTTTACCGTTATGTAGTGTTCAATTTCTTCATTTGTGTCTTGACAACTGCTTCCTACACCAGGAGTAGCAATAGTCAATCACAATACACAAATCATGATAGTTTATTCAATTTTTTTGTTTTACATTGCACTTAAAGGTTATTACAAATAGTTTCATACAACGGCCGGAGGGAAGGCTCCAGATCGGACTTATTTTTGTTCTTTGTGAGAACACTAACTAAAATGGCTACTTCTATATTATTTGTGGACGGATCACAATGACATTTGGTAAAAACTCAATTTTTAATCTTTTGTCTCAGAGCTGATAAGTTAAATGCAGACTTATTGTTGACTGTTGGTTCCGAGTTAACCACTAGAGGGCATACATGTGCTCTTTTCGGGTGTGTACATCACGTCTTTGGATAATTGCATTACAAAAAACAAAAATTTCTGTGGGGAGAATATAATATTATATATATTAATATAATAATATAATATTATAATAAAATATTATAATAAAATATTAATTGTAATACATGATGGGAAACTATGATTTTGAGATATAATATGTAATGTGAAAAATATTATATTTCAATATTAAGTTGTTTTTTAATTTCTTAGTTTATGTATTTATTTTTGCAGGTAAAGTTTTCACTGAGATATGGGCTCACCAGTTGGTTCGCTAAAAGTATTGTCAATCAGTGACTCCCGTCATGTAAGAAAGTGTGAGTACACTATGAAATAAAAATAAAAAGGTCAACCTATTTTATTTGGATCTGCAAGTTCTGATGGAAAACATCCAAACGCAGGGTGTCCCGAAGACTCAAAATGTTGAGGAAGCAAAACTTGTGGGAATTCGGAACTAAGCAGAGCTCAAGGCTTTAAATAAGTAGAACCTTTGGTAAGTAAGTAGAACCTAAAAATAAAATGTAAGTAATAATAATAACAATTGCGATACCTGTCATATAGCATCTCAAGTAACAGTTACCTATTCAATTTGGCTTTAATTTCATCTGATGCCATATTCGGGGGGAAAAAATATTATGCTGTTTTGCATTATGAATTCAAACTGTAAATTTTGTTAGATAAATAATATCATGAAGCGATAAATACCATTGAGAAATGCTAAGTGCAAGTGGAGGTTTCCATCTAACTGCAATCATGTTATTTTTTGCTTTTTAAACCACAAAAATTTCCTATTTGACTTTGTGATACAGTAACTGTGGATAAATTATTTAAGGTAAAAATGTGAGTTCTTAAGATATTACGTGCTATTACTGAATACAATTTTTTTAGCACCCTTATCCCCAAAATTTGGCGTTAGGTTTGCATTCCCAAACCATATAAACCTTTAGCCCTAAATGCAATATGGCATATGGATAAACCTGCTTTTGGGTCAAACTATGATTGGAGTATGTATCATTGATTATAATCTCATCTTTGACGAACCTAAAAAAAAAAATTCTAATCATTCTTTATCAATTAGCACATAGTTTTTATTTAACATCTAACAATGACTTATTGATGGAATGATCTTTCACCGCCTCGTTGAGATGCCCTCCACTCAGCACCGCCTCTTGCTCTGATCTGCCATGTTTGTTACCGAAAGGCTTGAAACAACAAATTCAAAAGGCAAACTGCGCACTACCCTTTGTTTTGGAAAGACAGGAAAAGTCAAGCTGGCGGAGAGGTTTTGGGCGTGAATCCATGAAAATCCATCATCTGCTTCCCTTTGAAACATTGAGAAAACAATGTCAAAGGAAACAAGGTATTTGGACACCTGACCAACACTAAGTGAAATACCTGGAGTTGGATTTTGTACAGGATGTTGAAGTGTTTGTGTGATCCATTCATGAAGAAGAACACTGACGTTCCTCCACACAAAGTTTCTGTCAGGTGTTAATTGGGTTTATGTTTTGATCCATTTGTTTAGGCCTATTTTAACAAAAAGTTTAGATATAACTCTAAAGTCTACCCATTTTAGCGGGGTTAGAATTTGGTGGTTCCAGTATTGTTTGCGCATTGCAGTCATGGTAATCCCAAATTCTTTTATTTTACCATAGTAGAATACAAGTGCTCAATGGAACGTTGACTTCAGAGTTCAGTTAATTCACACTTGTAACTCAAAACACATGTGCGCGCTGCATTTCACCTTTCCCCAATTAATGAATTGAAATTGCATTTTTTCACCCCCATTAAAAACACGTAAAAATGAAAAATAGTACCCAGTGCATGGTATTTTATTAAAACAAACATACAGCCACTCATATGTAAATATAATAAGAATGAAATACTAGTCGGGATAAGACATCACAAGCTAAGGATTTTCACAATTATCTAGGAAAGTTGCGAAATTGCATGGTTGTTTTTATGCAAAGGATAAAAACATATTTATCAGTTGACATGTGTTGTGCGGGCGGTCTAAAAACTTGGGGCAATTATCTGTTTGGGTACGACTGATTTTTTTTTTACAAACTGAGAAACTGTTGCGGTTTCATTTCACATCATTTGTTAGGCTATATCAAACAGAAACACTTATAAGCTAGTACACTCCAAAAGGACAAGAAAAACAGACTCCATAAATAACGTTTGAATAGTTACATTCCGGTTTTGGTATTCCAAGACATAAACACAAATACTTGAAATGGAAAGAAAATAATCCTGGTGGCAGAGGAGGAAGAACACCCGCATTTGTCTGTGGTCTGTGTGTTTTTTTTTTTTCAAGCAAACAATAAGACATTTTTCTGGAACAAAGAATCGACACGGTTGAATCTGATGCAAAGGAAGCCCGCTTTTGTCCAATTTGGGAATAGCGTGTACACTATCATGCTAGAACCTCCAAAGTCGAACGCAATTCATTCTATGACACTTGTTGAGTACAAAGTTGTTCCAATTTCAAAACTTTTAATTCATTTCATGCTCAAACACATTGTTTCCAATAAGAAGTAAGACCCTTTTGCTGTCTCAGTTATTTCTACCACAGTAAAAGACAAATGGACAAGTAATACTTTGGCCACGGTTCAGCTGAGTCAACTGGCCGCTGAGATTCACCCGCTCACAATAGGAGCTGAGCTCCGTGCGGCCTTTCACGTAATCTTCCCGCTATGTGATTCTTGCCTGTCAGTGTGCATCACCAGCCATTGTGTTGGTAATACTCTTTTGAGGGCCCACTTCACAATGCCAGGGGAGCTCAGATTCTTCCCCAAACAAATACATGCTCCCTTTTTTGAGAGTTTAGTTAATGACCTTGTTCAATCCCTTGTGCATCAGCTTCATGATTAATGCTTGAATATGTCAAATTTACACTCACTTGCCTCAACAGAAGCACACACCCAACCTCCCGTCTTTTTGTTTTCCTCCACAAAACAGAAAAAAGCCTTTTAATTCAGCTGAATCATCACAACTATTTAGTAAGGAATAGGAGTCTCTATGGTAATTATGTAACCAGAATTTGTACATAGGTTGGAACGAGCTGCAGTCTATCAATGATGTACAAAACAGTAAAAAAAAAAAAAAAAAATCAAGTAAAAGACCTTAAGTACCGAACATGCCTTCTTTTTGATAATAAATTCTTCAGTTTAAGGACATATATTTGTAATAACTTGCTGATAATTGTTAGACTGTTGGGACAATTGAAGACTGCAATGTGTCAATTTGAGCACTATTTTCTGTCACATATGCTCTTATAAAAGCCAAATCTTCCTTATCCTTTAGGCAGTGGTGCCACCGGGGGTGGCCACCCCTATAAATTGGTTGGCCACCCCACTGGCCACCCCGCTTGCCAGTATATTGTTAGATTGTTGTAGCATCAGTTATGCATTTCATCCTAAATTAATGCATTTATTTTGTTTTGTTAAATATAGGGCTATCAAATTTATCACGCTAACGGGCGGTAATTAATTTTCTAAAATTAATCACATGAAAATATTTATCGCAATTAACACATTCGCGGTACGACTCATTCGCGCATTGACGCAAGCAGCTTACAATGGTGCCGTTTTACTTATATACAGACATAAGAGGCAGTGTCAAGTGAGTGGAGTAGATACAAGCATTCATTGGGCAAAAGCTTTGTCATCTCTCCCAAAGCAAGTATAAATATTGTGGGAAGCAACGTGGGGAAGAATGACAGGAGTTGATCTTTTTCCTAATACCCTGTAGTGTACCCAACCCAGAGAAGATATAGCATTTGCAACCACCACACACAGTCATGGTTGCACCACTTCCCATTATGCATTTGGTCAGAACAGTTAAGTCGCTACAGTATCATTTACTGAAAGCTCAACAAATACACTAGATGGCAACATGTAGTCACAATATACAAACTCACATTTTTATAAGTCTTTCTATCTGTGGATCCCTTTCACAGAAAGAATGTTAATAATGTTAATGCCATCTTGTGGATTTATTGTTATAATAAACAAATACAGTACTTATGTACAGTATGTTGAATGTATATATCCGTCTTGTCTTATCTTTCCTTTCCAACAATAATTTACAGAAAAATATGGCATATTTTAGAAATGGTTTGAATTCCGATTAATTACGATTAATTAATTTTTAAGCTGTGATCAACTCGATTAAAAATGTTAATCATTTGACAGCCCTAGTTAAATGTACACCTTATGCCCAATATATACATAACACAATAAAACAGAATTGTTGTGGAACTCAAAATGTTGGCTGGACAGATATGGACTATGCACATTAAATCATTAGTAACATCAAATATTACACAATACACCAAAGTATATCAGTAGCCGTGTCTTTAAGTCTTTCTGATAGTTTTCCCCTGACCTTTTTACTGCAATAATATAATTAAAACCTGAAATTATGGCTTTTAGTTTTGGCCACCCCAAGATTTTAAGTGGCCCCAACTGGCCACCCCTATGAAAAATTTCTGGAGGCACCACTGCCTTTAGGGCGCTTTCACACTAGACCAGTGTTCACCAAATTTGGACCTCGATGCCATCTATTCTGTCGTGTTTTCTACGTCTCTCTCCCCTAACACACCTGAATCAAGTGATTATGTTATCAGCAAACTCTCCAGAAGCCTGATAATGATCCTGATTATTTGATTCAGGTGTGTTGGAGCAGGGAGACATGGAAAACCCCACAGGAAAAGTGGCTCCGAGGTCCGGATTTAGTGAACCCTGCGCTAGACCAAGAGGACCAGGGTCTGGTTGGAAAGCTACCTCGCAGCATAATTTGCAAATGAGTTGTTGAAAAATTTCAGCATTCACACTGTGCAAAACGAATTTTCCGAGTAGAAACACGTGGACGAAAGGCACACTTATTGATTGGACAAATAGGAGGGGAAGGAGCATGGAGTGTCACAGCATGGTGCTGTGACACTGCACATAATGTTGAACTGTATAGCAGTGGTCTCCAAACTATTCCACATAGGGCCGCAGTGGGTGCAGGATTTCACTCCAACAAAACAAGACCACACCTTTTCACCAATCTGGTGTTTTATGAGTGTAATCAGTCGATTGCAGTCAGGTGCTGCTTATTTTAGTAGGAACCACATTAGTTAAAAAGTCTGTGCCTGATCGGTAGGAACAAAAACCAGGACCCACAGCGGCCCTCGAGGACCGGTTTGTAGACCCCTGGTATATAGTGTTTTTTATTATTGCCTTTTATTTTGCACTGATCATATAACCGTGTGTCTGTATGTGTCATTTTTTGTCAACTGACTGTTTTGTGCAGCAGACGTTTGTTCCCCACCCCAAAAAAAACGAATGTAGCATAGCGTAGCTATAGTTGCTCCCTCACGACTTGAGCAAACTGGAGTATATAAAAAAAAATGCATCGGAGAAAATTAAACAACGAAAGGGAACCGCATGTTACCGCAAGTCACACAGGCGCAATCGCTTTCACTTTTGTGTGTCAACACTTCAAGGAGAGCGAGACTCACGATACATCCGCCCCAAGAGTCTCTGGATGTCTCGGTTTCTCTCACTCTCACACGGTACATTCAACAACAGCATGCAAAACACATCCGCCATGTTAGAACCTGATTCCGTGTATCGAATGCAACTGCTTAGCGCAGCACAACATTTGGCCATGGTTCATCTGTCATCTTGCCTTTGTTGATTTTGAATAGCGTGCGAGCTGTACTTTCGCTTCCGAAGATGCCCTGCGTGTCCAGTCACAGCTTGGAGCATCACAGCTCCACGCTGTGACGCTGCACATAAAGTAGCAAAAGTGCACCCTGCTTTGCTCGTAAATGCAACCGGAGCAGGGTGCAGACCGAGCGGACCGAGATCCACTATCTTCGAGTGGACCAGACGTCGTTCATTACGTCAGAACTAGAATTTGAGTGAGCATTCACATTAGCGGACTATCTGAGAAAAAGAACTCTGGTCCGTTTAAAACGGACCAAACAGTACTAACCAGTGAAAGCGCGTCTAAGAGAAAACGATCGATTGTATCAAGAAACTATAGTTGTCTATAGCCAAATCGTGTCACTAGTGGATACGCTAAACAGGCAAAAATTTGACCTCGTCATACACTTTGGCATCCTTTTAATCCTCAAAGATGAGGACTTTAATGTATGACAGGAAATGCGACAATAGGAAGCTTGATTACGCCATTCACCTATTGGACCCACTATGATTCTTAGGTGGAGTTTTCCATACAAAAAATACTTTAAAAAAATAACTAAACACAGCATACCCAATCTGAGCACTCCCAAGATTCCAAACTTGGGATGTTCCAAGAAAAACAGGTTTGTTTCCTCCTTCTGCACAGCTTGGGTTGTGGTCCCACCAAACACAGACATTATCAAAGGTACCCTTTCATCGTGGGGTCATTGCAGTGTATAACAAATGTGTTTGTTGTTGTTGTTTAACCTTGGAATATAACTTTAGATTTTATTATGTTATTTTACTGCTTTGTCTCAGGCACATATAACAAATTATTTCTTAAAACCCTATTATTTTTATGTATGAGTCCCAGCAATGTAATATACATGTGATTAGATACATGACCTGATTAGTCGATTAATCGCAAAAATAATCGGTTGTTAGTCATAATGTTTGTAGCAGCCCTACTGAAGTAGAAAATTTGGAAAACGAGCCATGATTTTTCATTGATAATATGATACAGAATGCAGGAAATGCTCACAAGTAAGGAGTTCGCAAGAAGAAATAATATTGTGAATGCAGTGCTTTATGACATGATTTAAAACAGTCATCCAATGTTTTTAGCAAGAGTTATAGATTTTCCCTTGGCTTTAGGCCTGAATGTCCGGTCAGGCAAGGTCACAAGAGTGTCCTGTCATTCATCTTCCCAAACATTTGGAAGGTAATTGACTGGCAAGACCTCTTGCCAAGCCATGCCCACCACTGGCTGTAAAAACTCTGACTGATGTCCATGCTCTGAAAGGTAGTGGACATGATAACTGGGCCCTGCCTAGTGAGTTATTTCTCCAAAAACCATGGATACGGAACATCCGAGGAAATGTAGTCTGCAACACTGGCAAGAAGCCAAAAAAGAAGCACAGTCACCGTGACTGTTTTTTAATCTTTAAGGTAGTTTTGAATGTTTTAGCACTATTTGTTGGTCAAGAATATTTCCACTGCAATATAACTAATTGCAGATGATTATTTTTGTATCTCTTGTATACTGAGTATCGGCCAACTATTTCGGTTCTATAGTGTTGTAATAATAATAATGTATAAAAATGTAGGAAATGTATGACATGTATCTATAATAAAAATGGAGGAAATGGATGATTTTGTCACTAATGCTAATGACCACCAATAAGCAAGTGAGCATGTCGAAAGTTCACATAATTTTATACTAAAATGTCTCACCAATCAGACTCGTTGCCCTGAGGGTTACGGGACCGATGCCTACGACCATTCCGCCTCAACATCGATGGTAGCACGGAAACTGGTCGCAAGGAATGCGTCACAATTGTGAATCTGTTGTCAGGGTTTGATTCAGTTTCTTCATGGAATCTGTGACCTTTAATTTGTACTTTTATTGACTGAATCTATCAGTCAAATGTTGTTGTTTTTTGCAAATTAACATGTAAACAGCTGAACTGTTCTCTGTGTTGCCTCAGTTGCGTCATTTAGTCTGACACCATCCTTAAACCAGTGTTTTTCAACCGGTGTGCCGTGAGAGATCGTCAGGTGTGCCGCGATATATATATCTAATATATATATATATATATATATATATATATATATATATATATATATATATATATATATATATATATATATATATATACAGTGGGGAGAACAAGTATTTGATACACTGCCAGTGGGTTTTCCTTTGTGCCTATTTATATATTGTAATGTCCGTAACTGTGCGGGCCCTTGAAGGGGCCATCAGACTGCAGAGCGGTGACGTAGCAGGAAGCAAGCAAGGAGGGAGGGAGAACGGCGTGAGAGCAAGTTAGCGGTCGCATGTTGTGGATGCCGCTGTTATTTTCTTTATTATTTTCTATTGTTGCCACAATAAATCGATTTTTTTTTGCCCCAATTAGCTGCTAGGATTCAATAGACTAGGCAGTTGTTATTATTACCGTAACCGGCAAATCGCAAAGCGTTATTTTTCTTTTGCCCTGAACTGCTCTGATTAATCAATCAGTATATTATTGGCCTGGTGGGAATTGGTTATTTTGCCGTGACGTGTTCACAGCTAAATAACGCTTGGAGGCGAATTACCGGTTACGGCAGAAATAATCACTCCGTATATACTACCAGTTTTCTTAGTTCCGCACAGTACATATTCCACGTAATTGATAAAGGTCAACTTACTGGGTGACTTTATGAGGTAGTTGTAGATGTTTCCAAACTCCACTGCAGGCCATTCCTTTGGATTGTTCATCCAGCTATCAGCTGCAACTTTGTATGGGCAGACTTGCAAGCCAATACACGGTAATTTTAAATTGTATCATCTCCTCACGTCTGTCAGCAGTGACCCGTGATAATAGTAAGCCATGTTTAAGACGTTTTTATGAAAAAAGACGCAAATCACACCTGAAATATATGAATTACAGACGTATGTCTAGGGAATGTTTAGCTGTGCGTGTCCCCCTCGCAAAATGGCAACACGTTGCTAAGCGAGGTGACGTCATCGCGAAATCACGTCGCCTTTCTCCATGGTGTCAAGCAAGTTTAAACGTCATCTCCAAACGAAACACCCGTCGCTTCAAAACAAGTCGATGGACTATTTTGTTCGCCCTCCTGAAAACACAGAGAAACAGGCAACTTTTTTTTATGATATAAAAACTACGAAGGAAAATGAGAAAGCCCTCAAAGCCTTGTTGCTAAATCCAAAAAGTCCAACACCGTGACAGACACATTAATACTACCTGCCTACAAAGCCATTGTCTGCAAGATGCTCGGCAATGATGTGGTTAAAGACATTGCTCAAGTCCCCCTGTCTGATTATTCTGAGCTTTTTCAAGCCTGACTGCTATGAAATGTATAAATAAATAAAAACAAAGACTGAGAGCTGTTGAAGAATAAGGATATCGACTTTGTGTTCATCTAAACAGGCTCCAGTTTCACACTAAGTATACATACTGAGAAATTATTTTATAATTGAATATACTGTACAGAAAATAATTTTGGAACATTTTTGGTTTGTGGTGTGCCGCGAGATTTTTTCCAATGTAAACATGTGCTGTGAGTCAAAAAAGGTTGAAAAACACTGCCTTAAACATCCTTGTCATCGTTTATAGTTCCTCCACCTGAAAGTGGAGTTCCAACCAGCTGTCTAAAACTGGTGTCTACTGTTTGGCTAACTCTGTTGCTTTCTATCAGCAAACTGATAGCTTCGACTAAACACGCACACGCACTTCACTCATTTCAACTTGGGTGTCTATATCTGTTACCGGTAAACTGATAAAATAGCACCTTGCATGCCTTTAGCCTAAATTAACTGGAATTTCTGGAAGTTGTTAACCGGTTAAAACTAAAACCATAGTGTGAATGTGTATGTTTCCAAATGATTAGCTGGTTTGCATATAACACATCTCTTGAGGCATTACTGGACTACAAAGTCAGGGCGTCCCTAATTATTTTTGACAGTCCGTTCCACTGGGGGTTTGTGATAACCCCTCACCCACTGACCTCTGATCTGACAATGTTTGCACATGTTTTTGTCTCCCCTGAAATAACAAAGAACAGGGGAAAACTCATATGAAGCCTTCCCTCATCTCAGTGCAGCTACACAATTGCACCTCTGTTGTGACCTTCTAAAGCTGCCCAAATCGGAATCCCTCTCAGCTGCTTATAAGTAAGGCCCTCTTCCAAGAAGCATTTCCCAGCCACTTTAAATCTAAAGCAAGTTTGTTGAATTTTGAATACGGTAGTTTTCCCCTTTTGTTAAACATACATAAAAATAATACTGATAGCCAGATTGTTGGTGTCCTGGTGACATTTTTATTTTTTTTGCTTGTAACCTGTAAATTAACGTAATTCCCAAAGATGTGTTTACATCTTGTTGTTGAGTGAATTATAAGATTAGCCAAGAATGTGTTGCATAATGAAGTGGCATTCCGACTCAATCGAGAACACGTTTACAACAGCATGAGAAAGCATGAATGCGCAGCAGTTTAATTGAATTTACATTCCTGTGTGACGTTGGCATCATCGCACCCTGAAGAACTCGATTAATAGCATGAGGTGCTTGCAGTTTATTTACTGTTGCGATATTTTGTTCTTTAACATTTTAGTATTAACTGGTCGTCAATTTTCTTTGAAGTTCCTTGAGATCTTTTGATGATTGAGGGCTACATAAATATACCTGACTTGACATGACCAGCATGAAAAAAAGATGCCTACAGTGAAATGATGTTGCATATGGCTAAGTACTGGTGTGCTGAGGAAGTAAGACTCCATGTTCGGTTCTCCAATTTAATGGCCAGGATTCTGGACTGATGGTGGGTCCTATTGATTAATCGATCTGGATAGATATGTCTATTGGTTAAGCACTGTTTTATTGAAATTGATCAAAATGCAAAACTTTAATCTATATAGTCGACTTTTAGATATGCTGTTTTAATAAAAAGAATGCTTTTTATTAAGCTATCTGAACACTTTTAGCAACAAAACCTTTTAATTGAACCCAATTATGAAAAAATGTTCCATTAATAAGTGTTTCGTGATTAACTCATCACTAATTAAAATTGCTGACATCAAGGCACGTTTTCTCATATAATGTTGGCTGGCAAGGTGCCTAGGTTCCATTGGTCAAAGTTTCTGCATCAACTTCAGGTGAGAAAACAGATTCATGGATATTTGCATTAGGAAAGAGATGTTTGTCGCAACATTTACCTCCATTCACTGCACATGTAATTGCCTTAGATTGTTGGCATTATGGTCTTAATATGCAGGAAATGGTATTAACTACAAATATCTCAGTTTGGTTTCATTCTGAGTTAAGTTGAGTGTTGGGAATACATTTACCGTTTCAGGTTTTGTTTACTTCACATCCGCTAAGGTCATATTTCAGCCACACAAAGAAAGTTCCTGTGTTCAAGCATGTGTTTGAGGTTTTTTAATAACTACTTAAGATCTCTGCATACCGCGCAACAGCTTGTAATTGATCCAAAAGAATCAGGAACTTCCCCTGACAAACCAGGAACTAGTTATTTCTAAGATGCTTTAATTCGAAGTTTCAGAATCCATACCAAAGTGATGTTGAAACAAGATTTTTTTTATTTCACAAGGATGCATAGTTCACCTGGAGCAGTAGTACAATACAGTATATGATAGTCATGTTCCTTTAGTCTTGCACCAATACAGACTGGATTTACATCGTATATTTAAGGTGATGCAATTCTGCATGTGCTGTAGCAATTTAAACATTTTAGTTATGCATGTACTTTTTTAAACTAAAATTTTGACTTGACCTGAAACAGGTTTCATGAACTCAGGAGTTGTGGTTCACCTGATACAGAGTAACTCGCAATCGCCAAGGCAACAGCCAACACAGAGAGTCTCAGCGACCTCACCAACGCTTTCTTAAACCCATTCTTCTTCCTCTGCTACTTCGACCTGCTTGTGAAACGACGAGATAAAGCACGCCATCCAACAAAAAGTCATGTGTGTCTAAAAGTCGTAATCCGCGCGCCACTGCATTTTCTCAATCATGCTCGGGTTTTGACCTCATATTAGTTCATTACAGCAGCTGGGACTGGGGTCACTTGGTACCGGGCTAATCATTTATGTACTGTATATAGATTATATGCGTGCTAGATGATTGTCACTTACCAAACCTGTTCTACTGCTCAAAAAGCACAGAATATACTTCCTTAATCTAAGTACAGTGCCTTGCAAAAGTATTCGGCCCCCTTGAATCTTGCAACCTTTCGCCACATTTCAGGCTTCAAACATAAAGATATGAAATTTAATTTTTTTGTCAAGAATCAACAACAAGTGGGACACAATCGTGAAGTGGAACAACATTTATTGGATAATTTAAACTTTTTTAACAAATAAAAAACTGAAAAGTGGGGCGTGCAATATTATTCGGCCCCTTTACTTTCAGTGCAGCAAACTCACTCCAGAAGTTCAGTGAGGATCTCTGAATGATCCAATGTTGTCCTAAATGACTGATGATGATAAATAGAATCCACCTGTGTGTAATCAAGTCTCCGTATAAATGCACCTGCTCTGTGATAGTCTCAGGGTTCTGTTTAAAGTGCAGAGAGCATTATAAAAACCAAGGAACACACCAGGCAGGTCCGTGATACTGTTCTGGAGAAGTTTAAAGCCGGATTTGGATACAAAAAGATTTCCCAAGCTTTAAACATCTCAAGGAGCACTGTGCAAGCCATCATATTGAAATGGAAGGAGCATCAGACCACTGCAAATCTACCAAGACCCGGCCGTCCTTCCAAACTCTCTTCTCAAACAAGGAGAAAACTGATCAGAGATGCAGCCAAGAGGCCCATGATCACTCTGGATGAACTGCAGAGATCTACAGCTGAGGTGGGAGAGTCTGTCCATAGGACAACAATCAGTCGTACACTGCACAAATCTGGCCTTATGGAAGAGTGGCAAGAAGAAAGCCATTTCTCAAAGATATCCATAAAAAGTCTCGTTTAAAGTTTGCCACAAGCCACCTGGGAGACACACCAAACATGTGGAAGAAGGTGCTCTGGTCAGATGAAACCAAAATTGAACTTTTTGGCCACAATGCAAAATGATATGTTTGGCGTAAAAGCAACACAGGTCATCACCCTGAACACACCATCCCCACTGTCAAACATGGTGGTGGCAGCATCATGGTTTGGGCCTGCTTTTCTTCAGCAGGGACAGGGAAGATGGTTAAAATTGACGGGAAGATGGATGCAGCTAAATACAGGAACATTCTGGAAGAAAACCTGTTGGTATCTGCATAAGACCTGAGACTGGGACGGAGATTTATCTTCCAACAGGACAATGATCCAAAACATAAAGCCAAATCTACAATGGAATGGTTCAAAAAATAAACGTATCCAGGTGTTAGAATGGCCAAGTCAAAGTCCAGACCTGAATCCAATCGAGAATCTGTGGAAAGAGCTGAAGACTGCTGTTCACAAACACTCTCCATCCAACCTCACTGAGCTCGAGCTGTTTTGCAAGGAAGAATGGGCAAGAATGTCAGTCTCTCGATGTGCAAAACTGATAGAAACATACCCCAAGCGACTTGCAGCTGTAATTGGAGCAAAAGGTGGCGCTACAAGGGGGCCGAATAATATTGCACGCCCCACTTTTCAGTTTTTTATTTGTTAAAAAAGTTTAAATTATCCAATAAATTTTGTTCCACTTCACGATTGTGTCCCACTTCTTGTTGATTCTTGACAAAAAATTAAAATTTTATATCTTTATGTTTGAAGCCTGAAATGTGGCGAAAGGTTGCAAGGTTCAAGGAGGCCGAATACTTTTGCAAGGCACTGTACATGTACGGCCGATACTTGAATGGAACAACAGTTCTTTATTCAGTGTGCTTCTCAGCATATATATCATCGAACATCACAGAGATTCCTTTTATACTGTAATACCACACCAACAGGAAGTGCACACTATGGCAACAGCAATGTGACATAAATATGTCACATCACCTCACTATAACTCTTTATAATGCACGCATTTAACTCATTAGCTGCATTGACGGCCCTGTGAGGATAAGTGTCATGGAATATGAATGGATGTTTTTAAAATAATAATCAAAACTACATTCAAAAATAAAATAACTTAAAAGTATTATTATATCATATGTTATATTTATTATTATTATAATTATTTATGTACATATATGTGGTGTGTGGGTGTATCAGTGTTGTTTTCCCAAAATGATGACAATAACGAATATATTTCGTCAACGAACAATTTTATTCATGACGATGACATGACGAGCTAAAACGTGTCTTGGGAGACTAAAACAGAATGAGATGGATGCCAGTTTTCATCTGATGAGTGGAGAACGAAATGAAAATTGGCCATAGTTTCCGTCTTAAGTTCACAATGTGTGACATTTTCTTATGGTACAGTATGTGTAGTTAGCACGCATATAGTAGTATTTGGTTTGTCACTCATGTGACGTGCTCTACCCCCACACACACACACGCTTACTCACTGATCGGTGTAAAGCGTGTGTCCTCTCTAGGCTCCAGACTTTGGTGAAACATATGTCAGGTGCTGCTTGGTAAGTTTTGTTTTCTTATCTTGGCTGGAAATGCCATGTTGCTTTAGCCTTTAAACATCTGTGCTGATTGATCATCACAGACTAAATGTAACTTGTAGCCAGGGGTCGCGTTAACCGAATATTTTACGTCGTTGACCGTTTTTTTAAAACGGTGATGGAAAAAACTGAAGTCCGTCCATCATTTTGACAGGTTGCAATTCACACCCCAGACCACAGGGTGGCGAGTGAGCATATTAATTAGCTATTGTCTCTCTTAATGCATGACGTCGTTGGCTATTCTGTCAGAATATTGTAGCGTCACCGGGGTCTGGTGGCGGCACCTGGATTGACACATCAACGCGAGGTTCTTATTGGTGCAGCGCGTTATCCAATTGGTGGACTAGATTGCCGCCTGTGTATAGACCCCAATCACATGACGTCACAACTCCGCTCCCCTGACTGGAGCCGCCATATTGTGTGTCAGCTAGTCGTGTTTACACATTACAGCTACATACATGCCTCCTATTACGGCGTGTTTTCTGCTCGTTAACATTAATAATCAAATTGGTGAAGGCGTGTGTGGCGGTTGGTTGCAGTAACAGAGAAGATAGACGGAGAGACTTGAAGTTCTACCGTATTCTGAGAGACCCGAAGAGGAGAGCGAGATGGACTGCTGTAATTCGACAAGAAATTTGGGCGCCAAACAATCACCACAGACTATGTAGTAGTCATTTTATATCTGGTAAGATGCATTTAATATATATTTAGAAGATTTTGGGCTGACAACCACAATTAAGATCATTATGTGACGTTGGTGATTGGGGTCTATATAATTACCTCTTTTTCTTTGGGGGCGGAGTTGTTGTTTTGTTGGTGTTGTTGGCGGTAAGAAGAGTAAAAAGAGGGAGAAAAATACCACGACTTCCGTGTCTAATTTTTCGCTGCCAAGCAAGCGTTACAATATTAATTAAAAATGAATGAAAACTAAATACTATTGAATATGTCATCATTATCATTTTAAAAATTTAAGTGACGGGTAAAAATAGATTATGACCGGATTTTTATGACCCTGTCAGTCAAAATGACAGACAACGAAAATGTCTAGCACAACCTCTGCTTGTAGCGTTAGCATACTGTTCGCGTTAGCATTTAGCGTGGTGGGTGTCATCTAAAACTTTGGAAAACTGTTTACATACATTTCGTGGCATCCAAGTGAGTTTAATAAATTGGAAGTAATGTCGTTTTCCTGCTGAGTGTGCATTATCATTACGAAGATGGTGATGTCCTTGTATACTCTACAGTTATGTGCTCGTCAGTCAATGTTCGTTCGAACTTGCTGGAAACCTTTCATTTATTTATTTTTTTCATGGACAAAAACTTTTGAAGTTTAGTGTTAGGTTTTGTGTTGGTTTTCTCCTAGCGTGACTTGTCTCTGTGATTGCCCATTGATTTCACCTGTTGTGCCTTCTCCTAGTGTATCCTGCAATCTGGATCCTACTATGTTACCCAGCTGTTCCTCGTTGTCTCGTTACCCCTTGTCTGCGTGTGTTTATATAAGCACCCAGTTTCTTGTCACTCCTTGTTGCGTCATTGTCAATTGCCACGTTTACATGGAGCCAAATATTTCAATTACAATCGGAATATTTGTTCAAACCGAATAAATGTGTTCCATATAAACACCTCATTCGGAATGAACAGGCCCAAACCGAATGGAATTTCATTCCGATTCACAGGGGTGGAATATTCCTTTTCCCAAACCGATTAGAAGTAAAATTATATCATGTAAACAGGGAAGCGGAATGGTGTCTGGTTGTGTTCTTTCTGCACATGCTCCGTACTGACGTGGTGACGTCACTTTGTGACGTAAGTAACGTCACTTGCAACATGGCTTCCAAGCACAGCGCACCTAATTGGAGTCCGGCGGAAAGATTGTATTTAATTCAAACTTTAAAAGAATTGAATATAATTGCTCGCTTAGACGGGCGTAAAACGAGGAACAGTGAACTATTTAAAAAAGTTCACGAGAGGTTACACGAAGCCGGAATAGACCGGAGCGTTGACCAGATTAGAAACCGGTGGAAAACCGGCTACTACAAGGCAAAAGAGCAAAACAGCAGAAGCGGTTACGACCCCACAAACACAACAAGTGGGTTAAAGTTAAAACAGCAGCACTCCGACGATCGATCTCCATGTTTTGCAACGTGATGCTTTGTTTTGATTAATCTGTGCATGTCAGACGGCAGTTGTCAAACGTCCTTTCGGAATAAAGGCAGTCACATGTAAACGCTGGATTGGAATAGATGAAGTGACATCTGAACAGCTGATCTGAAATTTCCATTCGGAATGATTTGAATCGGTATGAATAAAAGTCAGCATGTAAACGTGGCTAAAGTCAGCCTCTATGTCAAGGTCAATCGCCACGTTCATGTCAGCATTTTTCCCCAGTTCCTCGTCCTGCTTAGAAAGTAAGTTTATTAGTTAGCCTGACTTTTGTTTGTTAAGAGTTTTTGGATCACCATAGCCTTTGTTTTGTACTTTGTTTTTTGTTTGCTTGAATTAAATAATTTTTGCAAAACCTTTTTGCCTCGCTTCCCTTTCCCTGCACTTGGGTCCACTCACCACCTGCCCAGCATTCCTGACATTTAGGACGAAAAATGTTTGAGTAATTGTGGATTAAAACCAGACGAAGACACATTTTCAAATGACTTAAATATGACGAGGACTAATAACCATTTTCGTCCAAGAGACTAAGAGGGAAATTAAAAGGGCTGCCAAAATCAACACTGGTGTGTATATATACTGTATATATAAATATAATATACAATGATTATTTTAGAAAATTATATATACAGTATATATGTATATAATTACATGAAACCTTTCATCCACATATGTAGACATCACATTTTGGGTAATGTAGGCCACACTTTGTAATATTGTGGCCTACATGACTCAAACTGATTTCCACTCTTGAATGAGGAAAAAAAAAAAGACAATCTGAGTTATCTTAAATCTGATCACTGTCAGGTGTACAATATGGTCATATTTACAACTAGGTTTTTTTTGTCTGACTCTGTGTCTTTCAACACCCCTTCAATCAGATATACAGTAGAACAGATACAGTGTTAGCCTGTTGATACAACAACATGCTAGTGGAAATTTCCAAGCCGGCGGCAGAAATCTGGAGTTTAGACACAAAACCCGTCAAACAGCTTTCTGACAAAGATCGAGCCGCACCTAATAGCAGACTGAGGATCACAGCATTTTTCAACGGTGCATTTTCTAAACCTGAAAACCAAACAGCAAATATGTGTAACTAAAAAAAACAACAACAACAACAACAACAAAAAAAAGGTTTAATTGCAGAAACTAACAAAATACATTTTAATCCAGATATGTGCACTTGCAAAATGGGTGAGTTTTGGAAACAGTACAATTTAACTGATATACTGGTCCTTCTCAACCGATAGCAAAAATTTGTTACTCATCTGTTGCTTAATCTCATTTCATGAGATGAATTTGATCGTCTCAAATTCATCTCATTCTCTGCTTATTTGTTTCTGAGTTTGTGCCCCTAAGGGTACCCTTAGGAGCAAGTGATGAGTCAAATTGAGCAAAGACATCATTGAGACAAAGGAGATTGATTTGAGAAAAACACATTTGAGCAATATTCTAGAAGAGAAATTCTCGAAATTAAAAATGGAGTTATACTTGCACAGCACATTTCGGGCACTCAAAGCACTATGACACTATATCCTCATCTACTGCTGGTGACGCAACAACATGGGGTTCAGTGTCTTGCTCAAGGACACTTAGAGGAATTCATCAGGACAGAGGGTTGAACTCACAACTTTTGGGTTGAGGAACATCTTCTCTACCACTGAGCCACGCATGGGCTCAGATGCACTGTGCTCGATGTGACACGGCACATCCATGGAAAGCAACTTCAGAAACAGCGTGTAGCAGCAATGAAGAAAATTTATTACCGGCATATTTTCGTTCATTTAATAATTTAGATATTTCTTTGATATTTAAAAAATAAAAACTTGAAAATCGCTGGCATGTTGCCTGTGAGCCAGTAGTTTTAGCGAAACATCGTCAGCTAGCGTGTTGCCTGTTTTGATTACATCATCAAAAAGAGGACTAAGGTTCTTCACACTATTTTGTGGTAAACTTTTGGTCTTCCAAACCAAAAACCGATAATGCATTCGTAGCGGCCGATAGTTTTCGGCGCCAAATTTTTGGTCACATCTCTGATTTTCACATTGAACAAGATGAACCAAATGAACCAGATGTTATTTAATCATTTGACCAATGATAATATTTCCTCGGATTTTGGCATGAGATGAATGAAAATGTGTTTGGACATGTCAGAGCAGACACTACTCTTTCTTACAATGAAAGAATCTTTAAAATGAGCAATTGCAGACTGGAAGGAGATCAAATTGAGAAATATTTGTGAGTGGGACAATATAAGGTTGCTCTGCGAGATCAGTGAACGAGGCAGCTTTGAGGCAAGTTCAAGAAATAAAATACTTTGCTCATCCGTATCTTTTACTGAGGCCATGTCCACATGTAGCAGGGTTTTTTAAAAATGAGGATTCTGCCCTAATACGTCGGGGAAAAATAATTGCGTCCACACCTGCACGTTTGTGTAGAAAAAAGAAAAAAAACTTCCACAGCCGCCGCTTTCATTCATTTTTAAGTACATTCAAAACAATAAAATAATTGTCCAAAATACCCATTATTCAATAAGAAGCACAGCAAGAGTTTGTAAAAAAAAAAAAAAAAAAAAAAAAAAAAAAGGAAGCAAAAAAGCGCCTATTTGATATAGCCTGCTTTAAATCTGTGTGCGCGTGTGGATGATAGGTCAAACCGTAGAAAAATATCTTCTTTTTGCCAAATACCTTGCTACGTGTGGACATGGCCCGAGACAGTACTGAGATCGTGACTCCAAGTAAGGAGATAAAATTGAGACACATTTGAGATCAACACAAGTACTCATAGTTGTCTCTTTGTGAGATCTTGAAAGGAGACAACTGTGAGACTTTATTGAAAAATCGTGCCAGTAGAACTAGAACTATTCTCAAGACCTTCTAATGTAATCCTCACTATGAAACTTACTTCTCATGAGACAAATTTGAGAAAACTGAGAAAACCACTCTGGTCCCGATTATTGCTGATTCATTTCTCAGAGATGTAAATAAGACATAAACAAGATCTCATTTTCAATTTTGCTTTGCTATGGGGAAAAATGAGCATATTGTGATAAAGTTCATTATTTTCTGTAATGTACTGATAAACATTAGACTTTCATATATTTTAGATTCATTACACACAACTGAAGTAGTTCTAGCCTTTTATTGTTTTAATATTGATGATTTGGGCAAAAAAGTCAAGAAAAACCAAAAATCCCTATCTCAAAAAATTAGCATATCATGAAAAGGTACTCTAAACAAGCTACTAACCTAATCATCTGAATCAACGTATTAACTCAAAACCCCTGCGAAAGATTCCTGAGGCTTTTAAAAACTCCCAGCCTGCTTCATTACTCAAAACCGCAATCATGGGCAAGACTGCCGACCTGACTGCTGCCCAGAAGGCCATTATTGACACCCTCAAGCAAGAGGCTAAGACACAGAAAGAAATCTCTGCGCGAATAGGCTGTTCCCAGAGTGCTGTATCAAGCCACCTCAGTGGGAAGTCTGTGGGAAGGAAAAAATGTGGCAGGAAACGCTGCACAACCAGAAGAGGTGACAGCACCCTGAGAAAGATTGTGGAGAAGGACCGATTCCAGACTTTGGGGGACCTGCAGAAACAGTGGACTGAGTCTGGAGTAGAAACATGCAGAGCCACCGTGCACAGGCGTGTGTGAAACAGCGGAAGAAGCGCCTGACCTGGGCTACAGAGAAGCAGCACTGGACTGTTGCTCAATGGTCCAAAGTACTTTTTTCACATGAAAGTAAATTTTGCATGTCATTCGGAAATCAAGGTGCCAGAGTTTGGAGGAAGACTGGGGAGAAGGAAATGCCAAAATGCCTGAAGTCCAGTGTCAAGTACCCACAGTCAGTGATGGTCTGGGGTGCCATGTCAGCTAGTGTTGTATCGGTCGCGAACGATTCGTTCTTTTTGAACGAATTGTTTGGGTGAACGAGACCGAACTAATCACCATCTGCACTGATTCGTTCTATGAAGTTGGTGCTTGTTCACTGCGTGGGAGGGCGTTGAGCAAGCGGCAGCGTCTTCTGACATCGCACACGACCAATCAGACGCCAGCCTCATCGCGGGCTGGGGAGGGACCGGAAACAGAATCAGCGCGTATGTCACTCACTTCCACGTGTGGCCAATCAGCAGCCAGCGTGCAGGCAGGGGGGCAAGACTGAGTTTTGTCACTTCCCGTTCAGTGACTCGGTCCTCCGGCTCCTGACCTAGCTTGCTGCTAACTTGACTTTCCAGCAATGACTATGCGGTGAACGAATCAAATAATGAAAGGAAAGGACTTTGTCACATATTTGTTAACGTGGAGCCTATCAAATGCAGCTCTAAAAGACAAAAACACCACACAAATCTAGCGAGCATGGTTTAGTGTACTACTTTTCTCCACAGACTCGGGACTACCTATTACGACATACTATCAAATTTACAGTAATTTAAAACACGGGTAGCTACGAGGCAAGCAAAAGCTGAGCTGCGGTCGCGTGACGGCAATGAAGGAGGCAAAGAACTGTCACTATATGGAGGCTTCATGGCAGCGATATTTACCTCATATGTGCACAGAAAAAAAGAATATATAGTATGATCACCATAATACTGATTTGCAATTAAACGGTATATACATGTCCATTTTTTCCAAGTGTTTTATTTTTTTTTTCGTGTCAGATGTTGGTTGGTTTTACAAATTATGTCAATCCGTCCATCATGTGCTACTCAAGCGCCCCAAAACAACGCACATGGACACGGGAGATGTCGCAGTATGTCTACATTTTTCTTATCAGACTAATGAGAGTAGAAAGGCGATATCGTAAAGAGCAAACAATTTTCTCGTCAGCATTTGACGATCTGAGATGCGGGGACGACAGGGGAGCTGACCGGATTATTTTATTTATTAATACCAGTGCTAAAATTCAATACGATCACCATAATACTGATTTGCAATGAAACTATATACATGTCAATTTTTTCCGTGTTTTTTTTTTTTTTCGTGCCAGAGCGTGTCGGTTGGTTTGACAAATTATGTCAATCCGTCCATCATGCGCTACTCAAGCGCCCCAAAACAACGCACGCGGACACGGGAGATGTCGCAATATGTCTACATTTTTCTTAACAGACTAATGAGGGTAGAAAGGCGACATCGTAAAGAGCAAGCAATCATTTCTCGTCAGCATTTGACGATCTGAGATGCGGGGACGACAGGGGAGTTGACCGGATTATTTTAATTATTAATACCAGTGCAAAAATTCAATACGATCATCTTAATACTGATTTGCAATTAAACTGGCAAATATCAAAATGTAGTATCGTCTTTATTTCAGAGCAGCACATTCGACAACTAGCTATTTACACTTATATTTTTAACAATAGTGACTAAAAATAATAGTGATGAGCATAAAAACAAAAATACAACAGAGCGAGATGTAAATATGATGTGTTGGTCGTTCCATATTCAGAAATTAAACTTTCGATTTATTTTTATTTTCGTGACAGCAAGCATGCTGCGTTGGCTGGTAGCAAGCAGCATTGTAAATGTGATCAAGAACATGCTAATGAAAGTCCGTGCGCCCCCGACCCCAACCCCCCGCTCCCCCCACAAAAGGAAAATGTTTAACCGTGTGTTCAATCGAAATGCAAGCACGAGCCATGACTTTGAGCCCATAGAACTAGGACAGACGACGCGGAAGTTCTCCCTAGCTTTTGCAGCAGCGGGAGGGCGACGAGGCTGTCTGTGAAAGCAGAATGATATCGCCTGTCACTCATTTCTGAAACTACGACGAGTGGTCAATGTGCAAGAGAGGGAGGGACCAAGCAATGTCACTTCCCGTTCAGTTATACTGCGAAGCGGTCTTTGGTGATTCGTTCGGCAACGTCACTTCCCGTTCACTAACCGAACGATTCATTTGGGCGGGGAGGGAGATGAGGGGGGCGAACGATTCGTTGAACGATTCGTTTGAACGAATCTTTTTACTGAACGATCCGGAATGGATTCGTTTACTCAAGTGAACGACAGATCCCGTCACTAATGTCAGCTGCTGGTGTTGGTCTACTGTGTTTTATCAAGCGCAGGGTCAATGCAGCTAGCTATCAGGAGATTTTGGAGCACTTCATGCTTCCATCTGCTGAAGAGCTTTATGGAGATGAAGATTTCCTTTTTCAGCACGACCTGGCACCCGCTCACAGTGCCAAAACCACTGGTAAATGGTTTACTGACCATGGCATTACTGTGCTCAATTGGCCTGCCAACTCTCCTGACCTGAACCCCAAAGAGAATCTGTGGGATATTGTGAAGAGGAAGTTAAGAGACACCAGACCCAACACTGTGGATGAGCTTAAGGCCGCTATCGAAGCATCCTGGACTTCCATAACACCTCAGCAGTGCCACAGGCTGATTGCCTCCATGCCACGCCGCATTGAAGCAGTCATTTCTGCAAAAGAATTCCCGACCAAGTATTGAGTGCATAGCTGGTATAATTAATTGAAGGTTGACTTTTTTGTATTAAAAAACACTTTTTTTTATTGGTCGGATGAAATATGCTAATTTTCTGAGATGGGGATTTTTGTTTTTTCTAGACTTTTTTGCCAAAATCATCAATAAAACAATAAAAGGCTTGAACTACTTCAGTTGTGTGTAATGAATCTAAAATATATGAAAGTCTAATGTTTACTAGTACATTACAGAAAATAATGAACTTTATCACAATCTGCAATTTTTTTTGAAAAGGACTAGTATTTATAGCTTGTAAAGTTATAACTTTGTTTTTTGTCCTTGAGTTTTGTGGCCTATGTTGAGGACTGTAAAAATACAGTCAAATACAAACTTGCTGTTGTTGAATTTTCAAACTTGTCGAGGTCCCCAAAAAGGAAAAACAATAGACCTGGTTCCAATTGGGCGTTTGCATCATGTAATTAAATCAAGAATCCAGAAGGACAATGAAGGGGGAAAAAATAAGAAACCCTCCCAAAAAATTCAAGACGATGAAGGGTAGTAATAATTGCTTACAGAAAAGTACAAAACATTGACTGTTAGATAATGTTGTTTGAGCTAATCAATGTCAATATTTTGAAGTCCCCAATTATTAATTACTGGGTGATTAATGGCTTCCATTTTTTGGCACTTTTGTGCAAACCAAAAAGCAAACCAGAACCAGCTGGTTGTTGCAGGAGCCGCCAGAATCAAACAACAGGGGGCTTAATTCCCATTCTTCTTGTCCTACCAAACCCAACAAGGTCTCAATTCACTGAGAGCGCTTCCTGTCTCCCGGCTCAGCTGAGCGGGCAGCAGGCGAGAAGCCAAGATGTGGCCGTAACTTCATTGGTTCAAGCGCTGACACACTCCCTTCTTTTTTTCACCGGGCCCTCAAAAAGTGCACCCCTACACTACCAACACTGGCCGCGTTCTAAGAGAAGTTGAAAGTCATGAAACAGGCCAGGAAAAAATTGCACATTAATGTAAATGTTGCCGTCAACCTTTCCCATGACCCCTTCACCATTGTTCCAGCAAACACTGGCCAAAGTTATCGCCTTGAGCATTTCAGTTTGTAATTGTTGAGTGAGCTAAGAGCAGGAACTCTTCAGTGTACCTCACTAATCCCTGCTAACCAATGAGACAGTTTAATGTATACCAACACAGACTACACTCCATTCTTCTTTACAGGTGTGAAACCCAATGCCCGGGGGCCAGATCTGGCCCACAGGATCATTTTGTGTGTGGCCTGTGACAGGAAATCAAGTGCTTTGAGTTTCTGAAGAGTTAAAAAAAATATTCAAATACTGTACAATTTTTATTGTCCTCCATAAAAAAAATACAATTTTGATAGTCCTCTATAAAAGATCATGAATCAGAGAATTTCTATAAATATATGTGTATGTATATATACAATATATATATATATATATACACACACACACACATATATATATGTGTGTGTGTGTATATATATATATATATTGTATATATATACAGTAGGGAGAACAAGTATTTGATACACTGCCAATTTTGCTGGTTTTCCCACTTGCAAGACATGTAGAGGTCTGTAATTTATATCATAAGTTCTCTTCAACTGTGAGGGACGGAATCTAGTACAAAAATACAGAAAATCACATTGTATAATTTTTAAATAATAAATTTGTATTTAACTGCATGAAATAAGTATTTGATACATTACCAACTAGTAAATATTATGGCTCTTAGTTCTTTTTTAAGAACCCCTCCTGTTCTCCACTCATTACCGGAAGTAACTGCACCTGTTTGAACTTGTTACTTGTATAAAAGATACCTGTTCACATGCTCAAACAAACAAACTCCAACCTCTCCACAATGGCCAAGACCAAAGAGCTGTGTAAGGACATCAGGGATAAAATAATAGACCTGCACAAGGCTGTGATGGGCTACAGGAAAATAAGCAAGCAGCTTGGTGAGAAGGTAACAACTGTTGGAGCGATTATTAGAAAATGGAAGAAGTTCAAGTTGACGGTCAATCTGCCTCGTTCTGGGGCTCCATGCAAGATCTCACCTCGTGGGGCATCACTGATCATGAGGAAGGTGAGGGATCAGCCCAGAACTACACGGCAGGACCTGGTCAATGACCTGAAGAGAGCTGGAAACACAGTCTCGGAGAAAACCATCGGAAACACATTACGCTGTCATGGATTAAAATCCTACAGCGCACGCAAGGTCCCGCTGCTGAAGCCAGTGCATGTCCAGACACATCTGAAGTTTGCCACTGACCATCTGGATGATCCATAGGAGCAATGGGAGAAGGTCATGTAGTCGGATGAGACCAAAATTGAACTTTTTGGTCTAAACTCGGCTCGTCGTGTTTGGAGGAAAAAGAAGGATGAGTACAACCCCAAGAACACCATCCCAACCGTGAAACATGGAGGAGGAAACATCATTTTTTGGGGGCTGCTTTTCTGCCAAGGGTACAGGACGACTGCACCGTATTGAGGGGAGGATGGATGGGGCTATGTATCGCCAGATCTTAGCTGACAACCTCCTTCCTTCAGTGAGAGCCCTGAAGATGGGTCATGGCTGGGTCTTCCAGCATGACAACGACCCAAAGCACACAGCCAAGGCAACTAAAGAGTGGCTCCGTAAGAAGCATCTTAAGGTCCTGGAGTGGCCTAGCCAGTCACCAGATCTGAACCAGATAGAAAATCTATGGAGGGAGCTGAAAGTCCGTGTTGCCCGGCAGCAGCCCCGAAACCTGAAGGCTCTGGAGAAGATCTGCACGGAGGAGTGGGCCAAAATCCCTGCTGCAATGTGTGCAAACCTTGTCAAGGACTACAGGAAACGTTTGGTATCTGTAATAGCAAAAAAAGGTTTCTGTACCAAATATTAAGTTCGATTTTTGTGATGTATCAAATACTTATTTCATGCAATTAAATGCAAATTTATTATTTAAAAATCATACAACGTGATTTTCTGTTTTTTTTGTATTACATTCCGTCCCTCACAGTTGAAGAGAATATATATATATGATATTGTGAAATCGTAATTAAATATTAAGAAGCGCATATTGTTTTTAGATCCGTGTTTTTGTTTTTTATTATTAATTTTTTACTTTACTTTTTCTTGTTTTATTTCTACACTTAAAAACACAAATAAATACAAAAGTTAAAAAAATATAATGTAAACATTAAAAAAAAAAAAAAAAAAAAAGATATAAAACAATAAAAAGTGTGGACATTTCCTTTCTTTCCTCTTTCCTAAAGTTTTTTTTTTAAATTCCCCCAAAAATATTTTCACGTTTACCTTTTTTGTGATCTTAAATTAAAAAATGCACATAAATAAAATCTGTACGATTAGTTGTCAGTCAGTTATTGCCAGCAGTCCTAATTCACCCACCAAAGGAATCCATAAAACTCTGATGTGATGTGGCGAAGACGAGTTTGACAACTTTGTTTGTATTGTATTAGAATTTAATTAAAACTTGGCATACAAACTTGGAAAACAAATGATTGGCTGTCTTTTTTAACAGGTTGCAAAAATTCAGGGTCAGCTTTGTGGTTTTTGTTGAGCACCTAATTCCTTCTTTTTAAGCATTTCACAACTTGAATTTCAGTACAGGTAAGGCTATGTCGCTCAATTTAGCCTTTCTTCACATTGCACCAATGCCTGCTATTAGAGTTCAGTATTTTCATGCATAGTTTGTCAAAAGGAGATCCTGTTTTTGAGAATATTGCCACAGATAGTGTCAATTATACTAAGTGTCGGAGCAGTGTGACGAATACTACTAGCCTTCATAATCCTGCTGGCAAATGTGTTTTCGTTCCAGGTCAACACAAGCAAAATGGTTGCAGAAGGGGTTAAAATCTTGCACACATCATCCACGACAAAGGGAGATCATCTCAGCCCACTCCTCATCATTATGTCCATTTGGAAACATGTCACTCCCGCCTGCTACCTCGGCAAAAAACAGACTGTCACACGGCATTAGCTGTTTGGCCAAGCTCACCGGACCATGCAGGCCGATCCCAGTGAGGTAAGCTTGGAATGAAGCAACCGGGGGAGGACATGCAAAGCTGCTGTCCTCTCATCAAACTCTCTGTTCTCCAATTAGGACTCTCACTGCATCCTGAGTCATGAGCCTCATGATGAGTTGATTACCAGATTACACTAATATATTACTGCATTTACACTTGCAAACATGTTCATTTTAAGCAGTGTAATCATTTTGTTTTTGCATCACACTTCATTACCCCGCTCCTACAATGATTCAAACACAAAGGGAGGGAATGAACACATGCTTTTAATTTCCTTCTTATAGTGTTGTCGCCTTTGCCTCCTTTCTACTCATACAGCCGCTCATGGTGGACGTGCTCAGTGTCCAACGACGACTCACCATCATCCCCTGTGAGTCATTGACGAACGCCAGACACTTCTCACTGGTGTGTCTCGGCACCTCTGCTGTCCCAGACTCTCCAAATAGAACCTACGTGAGTGGGCACGCTGTATAGTATCAAGTGACCTCCTCACATATACTGATTGTACATACAAATAGTTTTCCCTCTCAACACGGACACAAACCACTTCTTGAGAGCAAGCAAGGCAAAAAGAAAACTTTAATCGGCTTCTCAGCGATGGCTTGCTGTGCAGAATCACCTCAGTTAACCTCCAGCCAAATGTGCTTGATGTGAGGAAGAAGAGGAAATAAATGGCTATACAGTAAAGTGGAATAGTGCTAAAATGAGCATGAGAAAATAATGGATGCAAACATGCTGTCCAAAAATTGATTACCCCTTCTAATTTCTGATGAGTGTAATTTTTAGGATGGATTTACTCAGATATTTTTAATCGCTAATTGTGAGGAATAGAAAATTCCACACACAAGTGAGACTGTTGTTTTGGTTTTTTGTATTTTTGGGTGAACAGGTTTAACAAAACAAACAAACTACTGGGAAATGTTTAACGCATTTCAGGAATGAAGAAGTACTAGGACGGAAATACATTGCTTATTAAAGTGTCTTTGATGGATGGATTTTTAAAATATATACAGTATAAATTTTATTTGTTAGCTCTTGATGGGGCAGCTAATGGGTGAGGGTACTCAAATATTTTTTGTTCTTAACACAAACAGTTAAATTTCGTGGGAAACCAAAATGAATGAAAAATGGTTGTTGTTGATGTCTTTAATGTTGGCAAAAATGAATATTAACTGATTGGCTGCCATTGATGGAGCTCGGCGTCCAATTAATATGAAGTGAGGGGTGCCAGCGAATGAATCATTCCCTACCAGTTAAAATGAACTGGACGTCTACTAATGATAGTCATTTAAAGTGCCTGTGACAGCATAAAAATAATCTTAAATAGCATTATTATGTGAATTAGAATCATATTTTGAGACGATTCGACTATATACAACAATTTGGCAAAGCACAGATGACGAGAAATTGGGTTTTTAATCTGCAGTTCAGCCCCTGCCTGTCATTATCGCGCTCTAGCTCCAGCTGGAGGATTACGTCGGCAGGGTCACAATTTCATCTGATTTAGAATTCAGCCCATTGAGGGGAAATTATTCAGAACTAGGAAAATGCGACGAAGAGAGAAGCAAAATGTCATTGTTTCAATCCGTCTACTCCAATACTTTTACAGGATATTCTTTTTATCTAAGTATTTTTCCCCAATTGCTAAATAAATAGTATGGTCATGACAAATAACAGTCTTGTGCTAAATGGAATATGAAATATTAAAAATGCATTTATCCAGTACGACATGGCAAAATTACTCCATAATGGTCAAAACTGTCGACTTCTTGCACCTCCCGAACGATATTTTATGCCACCGGTGTTAGTCCGGCTTTTGTCATTTCCCTGCCCCGGCTTCAGAGAGTGTAAACTAACCAGGAAGCGTGACAGCTAGCCGACATGCTAACCCGAACTGAGCGGCTTTTCAAAGTCTTATTCTCGCCTTTCGAAGCGAAAACTCACACACAACTACCCCGGAACATTTTACACGGCAGCGGGTTTTCGATTGTCTTCACGGATCGGCAACCCCGCCAGCTGCGAGCAAGTTACAACTTGTTGTTCCCCTGCTGCGGGCAGGAGAGCTCGTTTGCTGGAGAAGCAGCTGGAGAATGATGCCAGACAAACCGGCCGACGTCGGAGAAGCGCGTAGCTGCCCCAGCCCAACCCGAGGATAGTGGTCTATTGCCAGGCACACGAAGAGGGCAGAGAGGGCTGAAAGTCTGGACGATATGGAGAACCGCACGACCATAGGCCGAGTATAGACCCTACCCACCGACGTCACAAAACCACGTGCTCGCTGTATGGTTCCGCCCACTTGTCCGTCATTTTGTCTCTGTATTAGCATTGGTTTCAATTGATCGAGGAATTTAAAATGCATTTCATGGAAGACCCGGTGCTTTCTGATGCCGTAAACTCACTGGATGTGTTGCATAAAAGGCGTTATGTGGAAAAGCTTCGTTCTATACAGTCGCCAGATCCATATTTGATGCCCAAATCGATGTTTTTCGACCCACTGTCTTCGCCCTGTCTGCCTGACATCTGCTACGCTGATATTATCTTGTCCACACAAAATCAGCCTATTCTCACGAAAATTTGAAAAACTTCAAGAGCTTGGAGGCTTATAAATACTTCGTTGCTGGTTGGGTGAAACAGGTCCTCGTCCACGAAAATTCGGCAGGAATCTATCTTGTGCTTGGAAAGGTGAGTTACGAAATTTTCAATTCAAAATCTTTTGTTATTGCTAACATCCACTGTCAAGTCTAATGTATTTCATGTCGTTTGTCAATGGAGTTAAGGCTTTTAATGTTTATATGGTTTAGCGATAGCACTCTCACTACATACATACGTGTATGTTGTCGGCGATTAACCTAGCAATGATCTTAATTGTGGTTATTTGTCAGCCCAAAACCCTCTAAGTATATCTTAAATGCATTTTACCGGATATAAAATGACTACTACATAGTCTGTGGTGATTTTTTGGTGTCCAGTTTTCACGTCGAATTGCAGCCGTCCATGTCGCTCTCCTCTTTGGATCCCTCGGAATACGGTAAAACTTCAAGTCTCTCCTTCCATCTTCTCTGTTAGTGCAACCAACAGCCACACACGCCTTCACCATTTTGATTATTAATGTTAAGGAGCAGAAAAACACGCCGTAAATAGGAGGAATGTACGTAGCCGTAACAGGTTAACACTATGTTTTGACGGACAATTGGGCGGTACCATTCAGGAGAGCGGAGTTGTGACGTCACGTGGGTAGGGTCTATAGCGCTCTCCCGGCAGCCACATGAAGAGGACCGAGGGGGGTGTGGGTCAAGCCGCCGGTCGTTGGCCGAGTGGCATTCCCGGTGGACAAGGAGAATTGTCAGCCACAAAATGCAAGCCACCTCCGTATTAAAACGTGTGACATGATCCCAGTATTTGACATAATACAAAACACGATGTCTGCTCACTTCCTCGTAAATCCAATGGTCCCACAGTTGTCAGACTTGTTATGGCCAATCTCATGGTGGACGGGAACTTTTTGAAACCCAAAAAGGCTCACACGCCTCTCCCTGGTGCTGCAACAAAACCCTGAAGCACATTTAGCTTGCGTGATGTGAAAAATAAACGAATTAATTCACAAAATCAGCTGAATCCACAGTCCATCTGCATGCTATAAAACAATGCTGTATTGTGAGATGCTGACCCGGGTGATGTCACATTTGTATCCGTCCTCAACCCTCGACTGGAGCTGGAAGTCTATTATTTTCATGGTGCAGGATTCAAAAAATTGAATAAATAAAATGATCGCTTCCACACACATCCAAGCGGTCCATTACATTCAGGAGCATAAAATACCGCGTCAAAAATAAAGTAAATATGCTTTTTGCTTTCATAGGCACTTTAAACTTAAAGCAACAGGATGCAAACAGCCACATGATTGGACATCGGCCATGTCAATAAAAATGCCCAGAACAACTTTTGTAGAAAACAAAGTCAAATTCTTTATTGCTAAATTAGTCAACCCTTTAGAGGAAAGTCACCGGTACTTTTTCTCACTGGCAAGCGAGGAAATTGACAAGAACTGAGCCAAAATCACCAAATTTGCACGGGAGCTTCAGCTCCAAACAAACACTTTGTTAGGCCTTTTATTGCCAATTCAGCCTCCCAGAAAACAACCAAAACACTGCAGCCTTGTTCCTTTCTGCACACACATCAGCGGACACTACAAAGCACGTTGTAACTTCTTTGGCGAGAATCCTATTATTTTGATCGGCTGTGAGGGAATTGAAGTAATGAGGGCTCATGTGTGAGAGGAAGCTATGAACTGTGCTGCTTCCAGCCACCTTTAAAAACTCACTGAAAGTAAATCTGAAAAATCGAGCATTACAGTTTTTAGCTACACCACAGATTAATCACTTTTAGAGACATAAATTAATTATCCCTGTGATTTTAACTTTACCAACTTTACATTAGTGTTGTTTTAGTAATGCTATAATGTCACCAGCATTGTTTGATGTTGAACAGGCAGATGTTGCAATTAGAAAGGGGAGGTGGTGCTGTCACATTTCCATTGATGTCATTGTGAATCAAACTGAACGTAAATTCCTGTAACTGCACCTACATAAGAAATTCATTAGACATTCGACTATTTCCTGTTGTTCCATCATCATGACAGCTCAGCAAAATGGTCATTAAAACAACAAAGCCAGCCGTAGTTAAGAGCACACATACTGATAATTATGCCTAATTTTACAATTTTTTTCCACGCGCACTGATGTATAGGTCGCACCCTCAAAAACGCCCTTCAAAGGCAGATTTTCCTTTGCGCTCATGTAAAATAAGCTTTCCCGATTTTATGATTTCCATGCTCAAGTATTAGTAAGTATTTAGATTACGTCACATCTCTTTTTTTTTTTTTGCATTGTTTGGAGTCTATCTGAGGTCGTTCTCGAGAGGGGATGTCTGCCGCGACTCAATCAGACTAAATATCCTTCTTCACAATAGTCATGGATGCTGTGAAAACACGATGACGGGGGGAACACGTAAGCCAGTCCTGAACTAATAAGCAAACTTTGATGAAACAGTTCAAAAGGCATCAAGGTGCCAGTCCGGTCTCTGTTTACAATGTTGTAGACAAGGATGAAACGCAAACACACTGAAGAGGAAGCAAAGCAAGGCAGGCCGGCCGGCCTTTGACTGCAGGAATTTTCATTGTCTGGGCTAAACAATTGCCTTCATTCCAGGTTGCTATTTTAAACACTTGTTGTTGTCTCTGTGAGATGACATAGGAAGGATATTTTATATTAACGTGACCTGAAAAGAGAGCAGATATTATTGTTTGAACCTGTAAGATTAAAAGAAAATGTTAACACAACAGTCACAAATCACTTTAAATGCAGATAATTTTGGGGTGCATTACTTCTGTCTTCGTGGTGTGGCTTGGGCTCAAATTTGTCAACTGGTTAAACAATGTCGCCCCTCTGTGGTACTCTAATGTAAATGCAGCACTGATCAGTTTTTGTTTTATTGTTCATTCATTCATTCATTTTCCATGCCGCTTTATCCTCACGAGGGTCATTGTTTCAAAATACAGTACTTATTAGCGTATCTTTATGTGGAATTTATTCCATTCCAATACTAAACAGTCGTTTTATTGCATTTCATTTATTTAAGTTTTGTTTTTTAATATTGTAGCAGATATTAGGCTTGCAATAATTTTATATCGTTTTGCAACTAATGACAAATAATATTTTAGTATTGTGTTTTTATCTGACATTTGTTTCCCAATTAGTGGAATATTGTTCCAAGTATGACCGTGATTTGTTGTTATTATATTTATTTATTTAAATGGTCAGAATACATATATTGTCAGATAGGATACAAAGTACATTATATTATTATATGTTGCAAGACATGACAATTTTTGTAGTGTTTTTTCAAAATGCAATATAATGATGTTATATCAAAAGATGGGATTCCTTTTACATATGTGATACATTACAATCTCATTGTGTGAATATTGCAGTATGGATATCGCAGCAATACAGCATCTGTATTGTTTATACAGTTACATTATGTATGTTCATAAGGTGCTTTCATAAATATTCATCAAAATCAAAGCTTAATTCAATTATTAGTATTTCATTGATTGCATTTTGATCCTCTTTTTATTTTTATTTCGTTATTATTATAATTAATTATTATTATCATCTAAATGACCATTATTCTAAATTTGGCAAAATTGTCTGTTCAGACAAAGCTTGAATTTGTGCAGTGTGATTAATGTGAACAGACTGACAAAAGTATTTTAAAAACATACATTTAACGCATAAACTGTAAATCTGTTAACAATATAGTCAATAGTAATATAGTCAAATATGGGTGTGGTGCATATAACTAAGCATAATTCAGCAAAATTTACACAGGTGTCCAGAAAATGTCTTTACGGTTTATTAAATGTGTTATCAATGCAAATGAATAAACAAATGTGTGGGTATGATTACATCGTAGGTGCAGGTACTGTTTTTATTTGTTTGTTTCATCATTTATCACACCTCCATATAAGCACCGTATGTTCCCAAATTGTAAAGTGACTTTTGTAATAATGAAATCAAAACATTGCACAGGTTTAAAATCCTGTATTCTGCAGGCCTCGAAACCCGGACTCTAAAAATCTGCCTCGAGCGGGGTCAGCTGAGTACAGTGTTCATGTCGTGTCAGGGGACCAATAAGCTTAATTAAGTCACGGCCCAACCAAATAAATCGTACTCTGATGAATTATTCAGGATTTGTGAGCAAATGATTGCGACCCCTACCCCCCTTTTCCGTCTCCTCTTCCCGTTTCTCATGTTACAAGGCAACTATATGACAGCTGCATAAACAGTGTTTTGTTAGCATATTGTGTCAATAAATGTTAATCAAAACAAAGCTGCTGCACGTTTTTCTTGAGTAAGATTTATGGTAAAACATGATCTGACATACGAATGGTTCCAATTACGAGCTTTCTTGTGGAACGATTTCAACTTGTAAATCAAGGCATCACAATTTAGTCTGTATGCTCAGTGTTTAGTACGGCACCTTTAAACGTTGCCATAGAGACCAAAACGGCGCTTTGACAGGCCTTGTAACAGGAGAAGAGGGTTGAGCGAGAAGGGGGCGGGACCCCATTACCCGGTGCTCTTCCGCTCATTGGTAGCTTCTGTGTCACGTGACCACTGTGGAATGCAAATGCAAAAAAAGTTCTGCCATTGCTATGCTTCTGCTGGCGTTTAGCGGTTCTTCGGCGGGCCAGAAATGGAATACGTAGTAGGCTGAACGAAGGGGACACAACACCCAGAAGGAAGGGCGACCCGTTGAGCCTGACGACAACGGTAAATGGGTGGCTTATTTGGTTAAAATTTTAATGTTACGGATGGCTTTCTCGTACGCTTATGTGCTGGAACGCAGGAGGCTGCCTCGCTAGCTAAAACATCCGATCCCAAGTTAAAACGCTACTATGTCTTGTTTTTCCTCAATGCCCCAATTTCGTGGGCTCATGTTTAGTCGGTCGTGTGAAGGAGTTCACAACGTTACGCCTCGAATGAAAACAAACGCAGGAGGGGGGGACATAAATTGAGCTGTCAAGCTCGGTTGCATCGCACAAGCCCCCATTTGCTTGCCTTGTTATTGGCGTTTGCGGGGAACATAAGTGCACCCGCGACGTCACAGGAGCTATTTTGACAAGCATGTGTCAAAGCAGCGTGGCCGTGGCCCTACACTAACCTCGCGTTGAACTCCCACCCCGTTTTACATTCGCGATGCACATGTGGGTCAACCACGTGACTGCAGTGGAAAGTGGCACTAAAAGGCCACAACATTGCATCCACATTTCTGACGTTTATGGACACAGTAGTTCATGTGTTAAGACTTGGACTTTTGCAACTAGTTGTTGGAGCGATGTGAATCTCCTTCTGGATTGTCAAGGTGCCCTTGAGCCAGGCGCCCATCTCTCAGTTTATAAAAGGAATGAAAAGAATTGCTGTGAGCGGGAATGTGCTGGTAGCAGACCCATTTATATTATATTTTTATATATTATATTGTATTTATCATTGACATAACGCCCATAAAACTAATTCATGAGAGAGCTACCACTGCTGCTCCACCTGAACATCACTGCATTGTGAAGGTGGTAGCAGTCAATTACATTTGTGTATTTGATGTCACTATGACGTACTGGATGGATTTTTACGAATTGCTACATGTTATGTACTTCCTCAATCTAAGTACAAATAAGGCTGAGACTTGAGTGGAACAACACTTCTTTATTCAGTGAGCCTCTCACCACATGTGCACACGACTCATCACTTAGGTTCCTTTTTACCATAATGCCACAGCAACAGACGGCGCACAACTATGGCAACAGCAGTGTGATACAGTATAAATGTTACATCTCCTCCCCCTCACATAACATGTCCCACAAATAAACACAAAAGAACCTCCATTACTATAAATCTAATCTAGCAGGTGGTCACCTGTCATGTACAGGATAACAACGTTCAACAGTCACTTCAGATTAGTGATGCACGATAATGCATTTTTCAGCCGATACCGATAACCGATAATTTCCTCCTCGATCCAAGCGATAACTGATAATGTCAAGCCGATAATTTTATTAAAGATTTATGTAAAATTTTAAAGTATACACAAGAGAAAATATTGCTGTGCAAAAATAATATTGCTCTTTTTTTTCAACATCAAATGTGAACAAGTAGTAGTAGTAGTAAATTCCAACATCTAAATAAAGACAAATAAATATTGTCTGACATTGTGTAATTGTCTGACATTGTGTAATGGTAAACTTTTGGCAACAATTACTTACAGAGTAAATACATAAGTTGCACAAAAATGGCTTTAAAAGTATGCCATTCCTAAAGTATAACATTACTACACAGCAAAAACACAGCTCCTTAAGACTAGTTAAAGTCCCTTGTTTTCAGTGTAAATCTATTGGAAATAAGTTAAATTAACTGGCAGCACTTCAAGTATATTTCACTCAGATTTCTTGAAGAAAAATGGCCAGCTGAAAATAAGATTAACAGCCTTATTTTAAGCAATAAATTATTATACATAATCCTAAAAAAAAAAAAAAAAAAAACCTTGTCAGAAATGTTCTTTATTCAAGAATATGTATGGTTCAAAACATTATTTGAAAGCAAGTTTTTCTTGATTTAGGTGAAAAATGACCTTATTTTTTTTTAGATGTTTGGGCTTAATAAGAACAAATTGCAATATTTAGTTCAAGTAAGTGGAATAATCTGGCGCATTCAACTAGTCTTCAACACTCAAACAAGATGGGGAAAATTATTTGACTAGATTTAAGAAGAATGATCTGATTAAGACGTCATAAATTTAAAGCGTACTGAATGCATTACTGACTGGATGACTTCTTTGTGTCGTTTGGTGCATGTTACAATTATCAACTAACCACTGTGCCGTCATGATAAACATGGTTTGTTGACATCACCTGTGTAAATGTCAGTGGTAAAACTGATGTGATCGGCATGTCTTTCACGAAGAATCGTGGTCGTATAAACTGCATTATTTTTTCATCCAGGGGTTTGGCTATCGGGTCATTTCGGGAATTTGTGCCTGTGCCCTTCAGTCCGCCCGGCTGCCAAATTAGCACCCGTGCCAGGCCTCTGTCTCGAACCGGAGTGGCGGCGGCAGCTAAGTTCGTACCGGATATCCGCCCGCTCCGGCCGACTCGCTGCGGCGCATTCGGTGCATGGCTCTGCTCTCATGCTCTACCTGCCTAGGGCGAGGCGGCGGCCTGCCGGACCAGCGGGCTCCATCGGAAGAGAGCTACTTGTCAACTATCGATCTCGTGAGGTGTTTAGCCATAGATGGGAGTTTACCACTCGCTTTGGGCTGCATTCCCAAACACCCCGACTCCGGGAGGACCGCAGCGTCTCTGTATTGTCACAAGCCCCGTAGCTTCCTTTATAGTTTATTTGTTAACAATAGCTTTAGCATTCGTGCTAGCAGCAGCCTCATATTCGTTCCAGAAATCATTGTGATGCAGTTTTAAATGGCTGCTGGGTTAGTGCTAGTGGTGTTCAATGAGGACGCTTTCTTTAGGCCTTGAGGAACTGTTTTTGTAGATGGCGAGAGCCACACTGGAAAAGCAACGCACGCTAGTGAGAGCGCCTCAACACTGATGTGTAACACCGCCTCCTCTATGACACCGTACTCCTAAACCCCTCCTCCCACAGGGGCTTCAGAGAGGGGAGGGGTTGAGCAGGCGGCAGTGAAGAAGTTGAGAAAACTGCTTGGTTGCGCACATTTGGAGGCTAAATCAAGTATATAATTATCGGATTGCATTATCGGTTGATTTTTTTATTATCTGTATTATCTGTGTGACGTCATAATTGCCATTATCGGCCGATAATTATCGGTAGCCGATATTATCGTGTATCTTTACTTCAGATTTTTCACTTGTGGAAACAGGTTCCAATACCATAGCAAGTTCTATTTCTGCATTGTTTGAGTTAGACACAATTACTGCATGATTGTTTGATTTTCACACCTCCAGTAAGCTAGACATTTCTGGTATAATTACAGTGCTATATCATCCCAAACACTAGACCGTTCTGGAGTAGTGCCTGGTGTTGCCAACAAGTGATCCACACGGCGATGACAAACACCATCAGCTGTCTTAACTGCGTAGGAAAAAGGGCAAATTTGAGAAATAAAGGTGGCAGGGGCCCACTTTTCCTTACTCTGATAACTCCGGGCCATAACAGCTTCACCGGGTGCAAAAACTCGGTTCTTGGAATGCAGGTCTCTGTACTTGACTTGTTTCTGTTGATCCATTTGAACAGTGTCCCTCATGGTTGGTGGTTTCAGCAGATCCATGCCAGTAGTTAGCTCTTGAGAAAACAGGCCCGCTGGCGATACCTTGGTAGTTGCATGCAAAGATGTTTGGTATTTGAGGAGAAATTCGTGTAGTCTCTGATGTAGTGTACCTTGCCCTTGTGATGCTTTGAGAGCATGTTTGAGGGTCTGCAGACTCTGCACAAACCTCTCTGCCAAGTCGTTGGTTGCCGGGTGATAGGAAGTAGACTTGATGTGATGTTGGCCTTCTGGAATTCAACCATTTCTTTTGACACAAGTTGGGGTCCGTTATCTGACATGAGTTGTGCAGGGACTACGAAACGGCTACACATCTCTCCTATCTCCTCAATTGTCTATTTATTTGGCCATCACTATTTTTGTCTAGCTGTCCATGCTTCTGAAAAAATCTAAATGATTTCCAACCCTTCCATTTTAGATGATTCCCAGCACGCATTATGGCACAACAAAATGTAAAAGTAACATTCAAAGTCTATGTTCTGTGATATTTATTTCTTCGGTGAACACCAAAAATCAACTCAGGTGTGATAAGGACATTACCGAAATACGCAATGAAGTCAATCATTTTAGGTCACAGCCAGGATTTTGTGTAAAATCTAGACTCATTCATTTTCTGTACCTTTCATCCTTCCGAAGGTCATTGGGGTGGTGGAGCCTAGGAGTGGGAACCTCAGGGCACCTCACGATACGATACGATTCGCGATACAAGGCTCACGATAACGATTATATCACGATACAGCGATTATCGATATATTGGTCAGAAATTGGATACATGACATTCTACGATACAACTGTTGAAACGGAAAAAAAAGGAAAAAAAAAAGATATTTAAAAATAGAAAAAATACTGTTTAAGTCATTTATTAAACAGTGACACCTTTTCTGTGCAACATTGCTGTAAAATATAAATCTACTGCAAATTGTGCCCCTGCACATATAGAGGAAACCAACCACGACCACTGATATCGCTTGGAGAGATCATGATGAATTGCACCTTTAATTTCTTTAAAGTTTTAAATCTTTAAAAAAATAAATAAATAAAAAGTGCCGTAGGTGTCAGCAGTTGAGCTTGGAGTGGGGCAATGATAAAATTGGTGGGTCTTTTCTTCGTATATGACCTTTGTTGCTTGGTTTGAGCACTTCCACTATCTGCTTCAGCATTTAAGATGTCAGACTTGCTCAGTCACAGTCTTCCTCACCTTAAAAACAACAAAATAAAACAAACAATATTAGCTACTTCATAGCGTTTGAGTTTAAATCCTGATTTTTTTTTTTTGTGTTGGAAGTATTGAATTAAAAAAAATATGAATTGAATGTATAGAAATTAAAAATTCAATAATTACCTATTATTAATATGTAGGCTACATTAATTATCATGCACATCACTTTATATATCTTGGAACCTATTCAAACCATTTTTATAGCTTATTGTATCAAAATGACAGTAATAACAGTTTGTGTAGTAAACTAGATGGAAATTGGTTCTCAAATAATATCAAATAAATCGGTAAATTCATGTGGGCTTGTTCGATATTCATTTTCATCCAGTTTAGGGTCCTGGTTTATTTTATATTATTCAACACCAAATGTCATCAAAATAATACATGTGAATTAAAAAGTCAATTACATTGCAAAACTTTCTTACCTCAAGTGATGAAAGCGAAGCTCACAAACTCCCGTGTCCACTACGTCACCAGCTCCCAGTGAAACTTATTTTTCTTAGACAATTCTTGCATACAGCAAAGTCCTTGTTCACCTTACTTCCTTTCTTGTTGGTGTAAAATCTAAAGTGTGTCCCCATGTGTGATTTGTAGCAATATTTTTCTCATTTTTTCCTCCACCGTTCTCACGGAGCTTTTTTATTTTTTCAACCCACATGGAGCGTCCTCTCTTCTTCTCTAGACAACTTGTGCGCACTTTACCCTCACCGCCACTCCCGAGCGCCCCTAGTGGACCGCCAAGGAATTGCTCAACAAACATTGAGCAGTTTACAGCATCCATACTCCATTGTATGGCCAATATGTTAAATAAAAGTATCGATTCTTGGCGGGAGCATATCGATAACCCATCGGGTTGCAAAATATCGCGATATATCGCTGTATCGAGATATTGTCACACTCTTAGTGGAGCCTATCCCAGCTAGCTATGGGCTAGAACATACAGTGGGGAGAACAAGTATTTGATACACTGCATACTTGTTCTCCCCACTGTAGATCTTGAGCCATTCGGGCCGGGTCGGGCCCAACATGTCAATTATTTACGTTCGGGTCGGGTCAGGCCGACTTTCTCTCTCTCGCTAACTTTTTTTTAATAAATATATAATCATATATTTATACTAAAACGATGTATGGATGTTAAACTAAGGAATACTTGTCATAAAATAAATAAATTGGATAAAACAGAGAAGGCGCTCTGCATGCCTGCGCACATAAATGCCGTGGCCCCACCCTCTTTTTAATCTTCCTCTCCCGCGCTGGCGCCCTCCGCGAGTCCGCATCCTGGTATTTCCTTTTCAATATGAAGCAGCAAGGAGTGAAAAACAAAGTAAAGACGGGGGACTTGAAAAGAAAAACATGCACCGTGGTAGGAGTGGGGTATGAAAAGGCTTCAAATTGATTGTTGAAGATGCTATGCAGAAATCTGTGTCGGCTTCGCTGAATGTAAACAAATGCGGCGCTTTGCTCTCATATGAAAAACTTATTTAACTGTGTTATTTAGTTGTGTAAATGCATTTATAATGATCAGAAAAATATGTAGACTATTTAAACATTGAGTAAACTTGCATTTTTTTCTGCCAACTCGAAGAGATTAAAATAAATGTCTAATTCCCTACCAGCCTGATGGAACAGACACACAAATATAAAAGATATAAATGTTTATTGAATATTCATCTTACAGTCTTGTTTAACTGGGAGAATTTGTGACGATAGACAGGCTTTAATTTCTTATCATTATGCACAGGCATCGTCACAAATGTGATGACACAAAACGCAACCACGCATCGCATGCCCGCATTTCCTCCTTCTCCTGAGTCCTTACAAATAAAACATTAAATTTGGGGGGTTCGGGCTCAGGCCTACAAATAAAACATAATTTTTTTTTTTTCCGGGCTCACGCCTACAAATAAAACATAACATTTCGGGTTTATTCGTGCTCGGGCCTGCCAATCAAGTTAATTGATCGGGCTGGGTCAGGCTTAAATACCCGCGGGCCGGGTCGGGTCGGACTGGATTTTTTTAAGCCCGATCTAACCTCTACTATGGGCAGGAGGCGGCGTACATATTGAACTGGTTGACAGCCAATCACAGGAAACATGTAAACAAACAACCATTCACGATCACACCTATGGAGAATTTAAAGTGTTTAATCAGCCTAACATGCATATTTTGGGATGTGGTAGGATGCCGGAGTGGCCGGTGAAAACCAACGCTTGGATTGAAACCTTCATCTCGGAACACTTAGGTGGACGCGCTAACCACCATACCGCTCTAAGGCTCATATTATGACTAATTATCCCAGGAGTCAGCAACCCAAAATGTTGAAAGAGCCATATTAGTCCAAATAAACAAATACGTCTGGAGCTGCAAAAAATTTAAAGCCTTATATAAGCCTAACAAATAGCCCCTTTCAGACTTATATCCCTGTAAATTCCTGTGTAAGGTGACGTGGGATTTACCCGTATCATGTCTTTCAGACATGGAGAGGTGTCCCGGGAAACACCTGGGGTTGACACTTTCAGACCTGTCCCTTGTTGGCGACTCGAAGCTCTCTGTGCACGGAGAGCGGCTGGCAGGATTTTAAAACCTGGACATTACGTAATTTTTGGTGGGCATCGGCAACAAAATAAACCACACATTTCCAAAGATGAATGATGGACTGTCTCTTCCTCAGCTGTATGATCCAGTGCAATTTAATTTCGTTATGTTTCCAGTTAATTTAGCTATTTCCAGTTTGCCGTGTTGATAATTGCGATGTTTGTTTACTGCTTTTCGTCTCACTGCGAAGAAAGAAGAAATGACGATCGACCCGCCATGATATTTACGTCATCAGCCTTCTCGCTGTGACCCCGGAATTAAACACCTGCTTTCACAAATGCCACGTCCCGGTTAGTCCCGGACATTAGACTAGAACACAACCCCGTAAATGTCCGTGTCATCTCTGTTTCAGTCGACCTGGGAAATTGCTTTCACACATAAGGACTACCCGTTTTAAATCCTGGGAATTAACCGGAGTTCCGGTATGTATGAAAGGGGCTAATGAAGGCAACGCATGTTGCATGTATCTACATTAGCTATATTAGCCTACTTGAATCAAAATGACTACAAATACATAATGAGCTTTCATGAATAGATGTTTATTTTCCCTGTAGTGCATCCGATAGAGAATGACCCACCACGTGACTACTCTGTTGTACGATGCTGCCTTGAGTTTAACTTCATCACTGTATTTGTGTCATGTTTGTCCTCCTACAGAAACCATATTAAAACAAAATATATATTTCTCTCCCCTATCTTTTTCAATTTTCAAACATTTTTGAAAAAGCTCCAGGGAGCTACTAGGGCAGCGATCAAGAGCCGCATGTGGCTCTAGAGCGGCGGTTTGCTGACCCCCGAATTAACCCAATAAGCCTCAATGAGAAGTAGATAAAATATTTAATGGACAAGATAGGCGACTCAAGCGAGCTTGTTTGGACCGACACCACTTGAAGTGGCTGAAGCATTGAGTCAATTTTTGATGCAATCACTATATTTCAGTATACTTCAAAAGCTTGCTGGCATCCCCATTGTTGTCGCAACTAATGATGAGCTCACTTTCCCTTTTAAACAGAGATTCATGTATTTATTTGATTTTGAAAACCCTTTGCTCGCTTCATTAACACTAGAAGACCCAGCAAAGGCCGAATCGGCCTTTCCCCAAGACAAATACTCCTAATATTCCCATATATGAATGGCTCTTGTCTGTCGGACAACGACTTGCCACTTCAAAAGCACTTGGGCCATTTTGGCCATCTCTGGGTTTTTTCCGGGGTAGAGGCCAAATCGGCCATTGCTTGGGACTATTAGGAGTACAAGAATTCTCTGGGACTTCTAGTGTTAAAAAGCATTCTGTTTAGTCCAGTGTTCTCTTGATGCTTTCAGGAGCAAGGTTCAAAACTGGAGGTTCATCATCAAGCAGCTACCCTATAGACCCTACTCACCAACGTCACAGAATGACGTGTCGCTGTATCCGGCCGCCATATTGTCCGTCTCTGTTTAGCCCTATTCTCAATGGTTTCAATTAGTCGTTCAGTTTATAGAGCAATTCATGGAAGCCCCAGTGCTTTCAGACGCTGTAAACTCATTGGATGCGTTGCATGAAAGGCGTTATGTGGAAAAGCTTCAGTCTATCCATTCACCAGATCCATATTTGATGCCTAAATCGATATTTTTCGACCTGCTGTCTTCGCCCTCTCTGCCTGACATCTGCTTCCCTGATATCTACAACTATCTTGTCCAGACAAAATCAGCCTATTCTCACGAAAGTTTGAAAAACATTAAGAGCAGCACTCTAAGCAACATTACCCTGTGTGATTTCTAAAATGGCGACAATCAAAAAAAAAAAAAAAAAAGTTGACTGCGATGGCCGACGCTTCAAGGATAGGTGGATATTGGACTATTTCTTCAATAAAACACGCAACAACTGTGTCTGCCTCATTTGCAAAGAGACAGTCGCTGTTTTCAAAGAGTTCGATGTGACGCAATATTACTAAACAAGACACGCTGACATGTACGACAACATTACAGGGAAGATACGCAGCGAGAAATTATAGCAACTTGAAGCTAGTTTATTTTTTTTCACAGCAGCAGTATTTCGCAAGAGTCCGAGTGTCGAAAGAGAAAGCCACAAAGACGAGACTGTTGAAATTATGAATAAAAATAAAAAATAATAAAGCAAATGTGACACACAGAAGGGCTTGCTAAAATTTGTTTAAATATATTGTTCTATGTAAATCAGTCAAGGTAGCCCCCCGCATTTTTACCACACCAAATCTGGCCCCCTTTGCAAAACCTTTGGACACACCTGTTTAACTGATGATCCGTAGACGAGGCCAGCTTCTTTCACTTGGTACCAGCTAAATATTATTCAAAATGTAATGGTGGAAGAAATAAGGTTCTTGAATTTGAAACTGTATGTTGTCGGCGATTAGCCTCGCAATGATCTTAATTGTGGTTGTCAGCCCAAAACCCTCTAAATATATATTAAAAGCATCTTACCAGATATAAAATGACTACTACATAATCCGTGGTAATCGTTCGGAGCCCAGTTTTCTCGTTTAATTGCAGCAGTCCATCTCTCTCTCCTCTCCGGATCTCTCGGAATACGGTAGAACTTCAAGTCTCTCTGTCTATCTTCTCTGTTATTACAACCAACCGCCACACACGCCTTCACCATTTTGATTATTAATGTTAACGAGCAGAAAAACACTCCATAATAGCAGGAATTTGCGTAGCGGTAATGCATCAACACGACGAGTAGACGGACAATATGGCGCGGAGGCGTGGTTGTGACGTCATGTGAGTAGGGTCTATAATTGTCCCTTTCTTCTTTTTGGTGACCCTCCCATTGCCTCGCAAGTGCAAGACTGGTGGCCCGCATCTCTGGCCACACTTCCAGCTAATCTATATGCTAATTAGATGTTGATAATCAATGAGCTTCATGCATGGTCGGCCCCAATCAATACAATGTTTCAGTGGGACAGCTACATTTCTCTGAGCCAGACGTGCGGGTGCCGTCTTAATGTGATGGGGCAAGCCATAAGCACGCAATTATCCTCTGATTCCATCTACTCAGAGTACACGTGAATAAAGTGTTCCCAACAGGGAGAGCTTTGAATTCCTGAAGTTCAAAAGTCAGTTCGAAAGGATGTTTTTTTTAACAAGTTTTTTATACACTTTTGAAAACAAAAATTGTCATATGTGTGACAATTTAGGCCAGTGGAGGACAAACTATTCCACAAAGAGCCGCAGTGGGTGCAGGTTTTTGTTCCAACCCGTTAAGAGGACACCTTTTCCCCAATCTGGTGTTTTATAAGTGCAATGAGTTGATTGCAGTCAGGTTCTTCTTTTTTCTGCTGAAACCTCATTGTTAATCTGTCTGTGCTGGATCAGTTGGAACAAAGACCAGGACCGACTGTGGCGCTCGAGGACCGGTTCACCCTCCCCGATTTAGACTCATCATCAGAACTCGGCAGGTCCCTAGTTTTTAGCAGAGTCCGGTTTTGATGATGGTGACCGTCAGAACATGCAGTGTCCTTTGGAAAACTTTATATTTACATTTTATGAAAATGATTAAATTATTATCAAAGTAGTTTGTTCATTGACGGAGTTACAAAGGCTTTATTTTTATCTATATATTTTTTAATTTATATTTGACTGTGGGGGCTGCCACAAGTGATCGACTAATTCATTATCAAATTAACTGTTTTGATCTTTTTTACCTCACATGTCTGTCCTGTTCAGCTACTTTGACACGGAAATTGTTTATTCTGAGTGCCTTTAAAAGTTAAAACTGCTTTATCATGCCACACGGGTGTTTGGTGTACTCACTTTGTGGTTGTTCCTAATGTGTTATTTATTCAGAAAATGCAGCTGGACAGAAAATGGTTTAGTGGAACAGAGGAAAAAAAGAAAAAAGAGACTAGTTATACAAACACATGTATGAATACATTTGCTACCTAATTGTAAGTAGCGTGACAAGCTTCACTTAGTAACCAAAATGATAGGAAAAGGGAAGATTGGTTGGATAGGAGTGTGATAGGGCAGGGTGAGTGCTCAAGCAACGCTAGTGATGTGTGGTGGGGAACACAATGTTAGGACAATATCTTGGGCACTTTCACACTACCACCTTTTTAAACCGAGAGTCCGACACCAAAGTTCTTTTTCTCAGATAGTCTGCTTCATTTTGTAAATGTGAATGTGCATCCAAACTATATGTTGGACCAAACAAAAGAATTCTGGTCCGCTCAAAAATACAGGGTGACCCAAAAAAAGGTTTACACTGCCATAATACAATTTAAATGCCATGTTTATTCAGCTTAGAATTTAATCACAAATTATACATTATTGTAAAGAACATGTACAGTACACTCTATTTTTCAATGTGTCCTCCCTTAAGTGTCACAACAGCCTCCAGGCGCCTGCGGAACGCTTGACAGGTCTTCTTTATGTAGGATGCTGTCATCTTTTCCCAAGATCTAACAATGGACCTCTCCAAGGCTGCCACAGAAGTTTGTGGCTTCTTACAGGCACTGTCCTCCACAGTTCCCCATATGCTATAATCCAGGGGATTGAGATCTGGACTCTGGGGTGGCCACATATCACCTTGTCAATCAACTTTTTGGTCCGCACAGATCGGGTTTTCCAGACCCAGGTTTTCGTGAGGCTGTTCCAGTATCTTTTAGCTTCTTTTTAACTTTGTAGACTGCACATCTGGATATTCTCAGATTTGCTGCAATCTCAGTAGGTGTCAGACCGGCACGTAGCAATTCAGGTACAGCTAAAGTTTTCTTCATTTTCAGCAGAAGCACAGGAATTGTAGAGACGAGAGATTACCAGCTGCATTGGGTGACCTTAATGAATCACTTGAGCATGACAACCTATTTAGATATGTTTCAATGGCTTTTAAACAAGCAGTCAACTGAGTGTAAACTTTTTTTTGGGTCACCCTGTATGGGTCTTGGTCCACTTGAAACGCACCCTGCTTCGCTTGTGGATGCAAGCAAGTCTCCAATGGGACCCTAGTCCTTATGGTTTCATGTGAAACTGCGCTTATTTACCTAAAAATTATCCAAATCCTCTTCTTTGAGCCTCTTACCAGTAAATGTGCTCTGATTTCTATAGTCCTTGAGGAAAGCAGACAGATACCAATGCACATTTACAGCTGGGATGCCAAGCCTGCAGTAATATGACATGATATATGATTTGATTGATTGACTTGATTTTTATTATGAGCCGATTAGTGGACTAATTGAAAAAGAATTGGTAATTAGTGAATTATTAAAATAATTCTGATGTTCCTAGTTGTGTGACAATTTCGGCGCATCAAGAGGAGTCTTAGGTTTACGATCAAGTTTCATTCCTGGACTTGTGAGTGTTAAAGCTTCAAGTGGACACCTGGTACTTGCAGTTAAGTAAACAAAAAACATACCTAACCACTAAATGGACCAAAATACCTTGGTGTCAATTGCCTGGAGGGAAAGATGTGAACACTGGCTCTTTCCAAATTCAAACAAATTTTGAGTGTATTACTGCGACAGTCTACGTGCTGTTCAAATTCTTGCGAACTGACTGACACCAAATTAGTTTTCTTATAGCTGCTGCTTAATTATTGTAATGTTACAATTTGAGGAAATTATCCTTTTCTTAGGCCTTAATATAGAACGGAAATGTGCAGAACAACAGAACCGATATTAGCGTCATGTCAGAGAGTCTGTGCTTAAATGCAAAAAAAATAAATAAAAATTGGGGTACCATAGGGGGAGGGGGCGTCATCATCACCATCATCTTCATTAGAGAGCATCCCACTATCCAATCAGCAAGCCATCCTACTCGGGGATTCCGCCGTCACCCCGTTGGCTGTCGCTAGGATACCACATAATCAGGAGGCAGGCTGCGGCCTGGATGGCGGAGCGGGGCGTTGATGCCGGGACGACGAGCTCGTCGTGCATTAGGGGGTAGGTGAAGGTGTTGGAGGAAGGGGGCCGAAAGGGGGGGTGGGCTGGTATAGCACGCTCGCACAAACGCATTCAGTCAGTCAGTCGTTCAGTCAATCAGTCAGCCAAGCAAGCGCTCGCGGGGAGGCAGACAAAGAAGAGCAGCATCCTGAAGTAGGACAGCACGCTCCCGGGGGATGGGGCATCATACCCCTGCATCGCGTTGGGGGGGCCACAGGAGGTAGGAGAAGCAGGGTTGCGGGGCTTTGTCTCAGCAGCTGAGCACCTCACACGCGCACAAACATTTGGACTAGTCACCATTACATATTCATTTTTGGTGCTTGATGGAGGCTTCTTGGCATTCGTGTTGTGTTGGAGCCAGCCAGCCAGTCTGTCTGTCTATCTGTGGTTCTGACAGCCTCTTAATGGCTCTCCTCTCTTGAGTTATCCTCTAGACGCAAGTCTGTCCATGTGAAAACATCACATCCGCTTGAAGCGGGGAGGAAGGCTGCGGTTGACTTGCTGTAGTTGTTGGTATAGTTGTATTCACGCCGCAACTTTCAAGTGATGCATTCCCTCAAAAAGAGAATTGGTTATTCTGTCAATGTGAGATTGATGTCATTGAAACACGACGATGAACAGCAATACCACGTGTCTTTCCTAAACTAGAACCCCGCAGTGAAGAACTACAGTGGAAGCATAGAGCAATAAATAGGATTCGATGACTTTGATTGTCGACTAATCACTGAATATTTTTGCGATTAGTCAACGAAAAGGCTCATGTATAAATCACGTTATTTACTGTTACATTATTCTGGAACTCATTGGACGCTAGATGTCCAATCCGTTTTGACGGATTTTTTTTTAACTACATGACCTAAAATGTGATTTGTGGATGCCAGGTCTTTATGAGGTGATGTTTTTATATTTACCAAAAATAATTATTGATTGAATCATTTACCAAAATCTATTTCTGCCTTTAATCATCAAAGATTGGTGTCATTGATAAGAATAAACAAACATAACTGCTGCTGATAGCCAAGTTAGCCTACATAGTTACCCAATTTGACTGGTTTCATAGAAGTTGCTAAAATGTATTGTGAAGATTTAAACTACTTAAGTGATAAAATATGAAATATTTAATTAAAATGTATCTATCTTCAAATCTAGCTTGGATATTTACACAAAAAAATCCACACTCACAACTTTTAACATATACTATCTATTTCCACCCATCCCTATCCATCAGGAATCTTAGGTATTGTGACTTGAAATTTTAGGATGGTATAATACGTACCACAAAGGTCCTGCATTGAAGAGATGGGGGTACAAAACTTCTTAAACAACCCCACCCCCCAAGGGTCTTATAAACGTGAAGTCCTGCCAGGCTTGTCATGCTGCCATTGCACTGTATTTCATTGTATTTTTGTTTGTCTGTTCAATTCAATTCAGTACTGTGGCTTTTTGTAACACTCCACATTTAAGTATCGTTCATAAATAACATGTTTATTATAGATAATCATTTCAAAATTTTTGTCCACTTAACATTTTTACTTTTAATTATTGATGTATTTAATTTTTTCCCAAAAAATGGTGAGCCGCCAGTGGGGTTCCCAAGTTTACTTAGGAAACCGTGCACATAGTAGTGTAAATCCAGCATCTTCTGTTTTTAGCTACAGATTTAAACCCTAGCATGGGAGGACAGCATTGTGTATTTATTTGGAGGTGTTCTCCATCACCCTGCCACTGATGGATGGGTGATTTACCCTCATGGAGAGACTGCGGGGGCCAAAGGCATCATTTCCAGAGGGGATTCCCTCCCCTTTCTCTGTGACTGCGGCGCTATTGCGGCGGCTGCTTTGTGTACAACCCGGAGCGCTCGTGCTGATTGGATTTCAGTACCATCACGCACCAACGTTGAATTCTAATGAGTGCTTAATCCGATGTAATAGTCATGCTTTTTCTCTTTAATTTTTGCACGAGTGCAAACTTTTTCATGCCAAGACATGCTTTTTGAGGTTGACTGTACACTCTGCATTTAATGGAAAAGCATAAACCTACTAAGGTTTTTCATTTACTTCAAGGTCTGCAAAATAAGCAGGCAGTACATCTGGGCACGGGCCCCTAATCCTCTAAATAGTAATGAGAAGGAGGAGGCGGTAATGGCTTTAGAATGGAGGCAATGGAGGTCCTGATTTAATTACTTCCATCAAACCCTCCTCACACTGTTTAAAAATCCTCAAGACCCTCTCTCAACCTTCACCCCTCATTTTGCTGTTTAATTACATGCACACACCTCTAACCTCCAGGCTAGAAATTCTATCCTCCCCACTTTTAGTTTTTTTCTTCACCCCCATCAGCTGGTGACCTTTCTTCCTCTGTAGCTTCTCCACTTCCTCTTCTTTACTCCCAAAGGCAGGATTTACTTAATTCCTTTTTTTGTCGTTGTTGCTCTCACGTGGCACAATTGGGGAAATGCGTCTGGTGGCATGAATTAAGAAAAAAACAAATCCCCCCTCCCAAAATCACCCGTCAACGTAAAATGACCCATGGCATTATTATCTGCATAGTGTTTCGAATTTTATGTTTTTTTTTTCCCAAAATATTTTTTTAACTTTCATTTCACTTGAGTTGTAAAGTTTCTTGGCCCATGAATGCATTACTCCGTCCACATGTTTAAAACATTCAGAAAATGAAACATAATTGTGCATACATATATTTGTCATGGATTAAAGTGAATCTTTTTAGCGGCAAGGAAAGTGTAGTTAAATTCATTTGAAACCCTGCTGTCCTTTTGTTAAAATTGCAAGAGTGTACCACAAAAGCAGGCGTTGGATCTGCCTGCTGTTAACACAGACGCCGGTGCACTTTTTCATGTATTTAGAAAACAAACGAGTAATAACCACATTCATACTTGAACTGCGAAACCTGGAAATTCCTGACTGACATTTTTTTAAATCATTCTTGATTGTTATTGGTCTTTTTTTCATGAGTGTTAAGACCAATCACTTGAGCACTAACAAAATAAAGTCTACCTTTTGATAACATATGAAGTTGCAGAAAAAGCTGAACTATTGTTATATAACTTGAAAACAGAAGTTCTTCTTCATCCTTTTCCTATCAGTGTGGCTGCTTACAATGCCGATTGCTTAGTGGTGTCTATACTGATGCCAGCGAATAGCTCATCACAATACGGTTAAAAATAAACGAAACAACCTTGTGCTCGTGCTCAACTACTGCTTTTTAGTCATAAAGCAACTGTTTATCTTTTCATATCTTAACACATTCGAAAAAATCCAGGGTTTGCCCCAGAAAACACAAACCACAGCCAGGTGGTAGCAAAGCCCACCATGTTTTTGGAAAATAAAGAAAAAATTGTTGACAGGCGTTTTGAAATTATGTGAATTATAATGCCATTTATTAACAATACTCAAATCTAGAGTAGTTAAAAAGGCAGTCTTGAAATACTGTTTTAACACATGAATACAACGAAATTCAACGCAATGGCTGAGCTGGGACAGGTTTGTTCACATATCGATTATAAGATGTCGCCAGTGTACTTTCAAACTTATCACCGCGTTTAAAACATGTATACAGTGGTACCTCGACATACGATCGCTTCGACACACGATCTTTTCGACATCCGACATAAAATTTGACTCGCCATTTGTTTCTACATCCAACGACCTGCTCGAAATATGACGATTTATGACGGAGCCACAGCTTCTTTGTTTTCCCGCAAGACGGACGCACGGCGGATTTTCTTATGAGAGAAATCAATATGGGTTCCAAGAATATTAGTGCAGCTGGTGAAAAAGGAAAAAAGTGAGGCTTACCATTGAAATGAAGATGGAAATTATAGAAAAATATGAGCGTGGTGTCCCCATCCTTGAACTGGCTCGACAATACGGCCGTAGAAGGTCTACGATCTCGACGGTCCTCCTCCGACCTCTGTTTGCCAGTCTTTATAAGTTAAGATGGTAACTATTATGATTGTAATATCGCCAAAAAATCGCTAGCTTCGTCAGGTTTTTAATCACTTATTTCAGAACTTGTGCAACAGAACATAAAAGTGAAAAAAAAGTCAAATGTCCTGTTTCACTGTCACGTCAGCTACGCGGTGCGTTCAGGTACACCACGCAAAACACATTCACCACATTAGAACCCGACTTGTTACATTATTAAAGGCATTATTATTAGTATTACTATTATTTTATTATTATTCATATTCTTATTCATAATTTATTTGTTTTGCTCTGTGTAATTGCTATTTGCAATAGTACCAGCAGTATTTCTTAAGGATTTAGTGTAGGTTTCCTGCTCCTACTCGATATACGACCATTTTGACTTACAATCAAGGTCCTGGAATGAATTAACTTCTTATGTAGAGATACCACTGTACTAATACTGTATATATATATATATTTTTTTTTTTAGCTCTTCTTTAGCTTGGCAGGGGAAAGGAAAGCCTGGCAGCCCACCAGACTTACAAAGCACTGGGGGGAAACATGAAATACTCAATGTGTCCTAATTAAAAAAAATAAAAAAGTGTCGTCTGTGTAATTTAGAGCTTGCGATAATGTCAACCAACTTCCATTTCCATGCTTAATTTTCTTCTGAATGTTATAAGCAAAACTAAGTGAATTAATTTTCTGCTTTACTCACACTGTAGAGAAAAAAAAATAAACCAATTAGTCATGCCAAGATTTGTGTCCTAAATCAAACAGCAGTGGCATAACGTTTTATTTACAGGCAGCTACATGTTTTGTTGTGATTTTTTTCTTGGAAGCATTCTTTAACAGACTCAATTACATCACTCATCACAAATAAGGCATGGATCGATCGAAATGCAAAGCGTTTGAAAAGAATAGTTTTTAAGAAAATCTATGACATGTTAAGGGACAAAATTGTCAAAAACATCTGAATTTCTTTGTATTTTGGATTGGTTTAGTTGAAATGTAACTAACTGTGTTTAAGGTGTAAAAGATATTGTATTAAATCAATTGAAGACTATGGAATCGAATTGTGGCCGACTTTGTATTATCGGCAAATATCATATTGTTGTTCAAAGAATCAATATCGTATCATAATGACGTTGATGATTTACATACCTATTTCTTCAATCAAAATGTTTCTTTAACAGCGTAAGCGCAACACCCTCCAAGGAGAAGATTTAATCTTTACCTTTAGCAATCATTACAAGAGCGCCACTGTATTTGCCTTTTGAAAGATTTGACTGTGGCTTGTTTGTCCTGGAGACTTGAGCTGTTCCACTTTCCTTTGTAGTTTCCTTTCTATCCAAGTCTGTTTTTTTTCTCACACGCCACATTCGCTGCTCTTTTCCAGGCACAGGCGGGCCATTCAGAAGAGTCGGGGGTCAAAGGTGAGAAGAGCAGAGGGCACCATAATGAGCGAGCCAGGGCCCCCCACCACACCCGCACCCGCCGTCAGCATCTCCACCTCCACGGTTGGCAGCTCTGCGACCAGCACCACCAGCACTTCCTCCAGCTCCACTACAGTCGCCAGCAGTAATACGATGTCACCTGCCACTACTACTACTGCTTCTGCTAGCAGTACTAATACCACCACAACCACCAGTAGCAGCAGTAGTAGTACCAGTAGCACCACTAGTAGTAGTACTGTTAGTACTACTGCAGCAAGACAAGCAGTCCCTCAGATTTCAGTTTACGGCGGGATACCCGACAGGCAAACTGTGCAGGTGATTGCTTTACTAGCTAATGTGACTGAAATGACAAATGTTTGTGTTCCTTTAGGCCTTTAATAGCAGTCGAAGGGAGGAATGCTTTTTGCACTTTAGTGCTCTTGACACTCTGACCTCCAGGATTAGCCTCCGCACTGGCTGAATGAAGGCCTGCTTGACTTTTAACGACAGGTTTAGCCTCCATTCAAACCAATAGAATTGTTACCAAGCAGCGTAAATGAGAATAGCTGGTTTAGTACCCTGGTGGAGAAGCGTTAGCTTGGCGTTGCTTTAAGTTGGCTTGAAGCTTAGGTGTCCCTTGTTGCCCCTTTTCTTTTCACACTACATTGTTTTGCCAAAAAATGTCCAAATGTGTTCACATCTCAATATGGGAAATTTACATACGATAATTTTCGGACCCTAAACAGCTACTTTTTTCCCCTCATTTTGAATCCTGCGGCTTAAAGTCCAGTGCGGCTTATTTATCGATTTATTTAGGTTAATAGGTAACACTTTATTTGACAGAGGCGTCATAAGACTGTCGTAAGACCGTCATAATTATGACATGACACTGTCATGGGCACTTATGATTGCTTATGACCAGGGGCGCTGCCAGGGATTTTGGGCCCCACCACCAGTGCCGGGACACACACACACACATTTAGGATTTCAACTATGTAATTTCCTGCATTCTGGTGAATCTTTACACTGTAATTTGTGCATTTTCTGCATTAATTTAAGATGAAAATACATTTAAGTAAACATACAGCTTATAGAGCATAGGTGTCAAACTGATTCCACAAAGGGCCAAGTGGGTGCTGGATTTTGTTCCAACCGATACCGCTCAAACAGTTTAACTAATGAATTTCCTGTTGAAACAAGCAGCACCTGACAAAGTTGAACTGATTACCCATGTAAGAGATCAGATTGGTCAAAGGGTGTCCTCTTCATTGGATGGAAAGAAAACCTGCACCCACTTGGCCCTTTATGGAGTCAGTTTGACACCAGTGATATAGAGCAATAATGAATAGACTGATATCATCTATAAGAAATGTACTGAAGGCAATCTTTTACAATCAAAATATATTTTTATTAGAAATTTTCTCAAAGCAAATATCATAATGAATGACTTAGAATAAATGTTTTATTTGAACTTAATTATACTACAGTATACTTTACAGTGTAAAGTATACAACTTTTTGTATGAAGTGCTTGCTAAGGATTTTCCTGCTGTACTGATTAAATGTAAGCTAAAAGTAGAGCAAACACTAGCTAGCAAACAATTACAGTATTTCATTATGGAGTAGGCTTAGCCTCATCTGGAAATTTGTGATCTCCACTATAGGCTACAGCTCCGAAGCGAGGTCCCTTGTTAACGAACTAAATTCAATTGATGACAAACTAAATTCAATAAATTCTTGACAAACTGGATTCAATCAGATTTTTAAAAAAAAAATTTCCACACCAACTTTCAACATCTGTAGGATATCAAAAAATGCCGTCATTATTTGGAATTCATGTTTTTGAATAGGTGCATGTCGCTCATTGCGGCCGGAAAAATCTCGTATTTCTTACGGCGTGAGCTAGGACCTCGCTTCAGAGCTAAGATAACAAAGAAAGATAACCTGTTGGCCTTTTCTACCCATCTCCTGTGTTGCTTTCTTTCCTCTTTTGAAAACCCGACTCTTGTTTTGAAAACATTTCTGCAGTACCGCACTGCGCGCACTTCGAGTCATTGAGTGGTGTTAACGCGCAGTGCACCGCTCTACTACCGGTCTGATCGAAGGAAAGGAAGGGCGGACCAAACCATTTAATGAAAATACGGAGATTGGGGGGCTGGCAATATATATGCTCTCTGGGTGTTTACTTTTTGCCAAAAACAAAACAAGAAAACGAAACCCTTTGTTTTATTCCTATTAAAATGATAATGATTAATATTTAAATTAGCAAACGATTACCTAATGTTGTAATTTTCTTTGTGGGCCCCTATCAGGGTATGGGCCCTTAGAATCAGTATCACTTTTCACCCCTATACGGCGCCCCTGCTTATGACAGATGTCATTAAATTGTGGAGTGGCGTGGCTCAGTGGTAGAGTAGTTGTCCCCCAACCTGGAGGTTGTGGGTTCGATTCTTCGCCCTGATGAACTCGTCTAAGTGTCCTTGAGCAAGACACTGAACCCCACGTTGCTCCTGGTGCTGCGTCACCAGTAGGTGGATGGTGAGATAGTGTAAAGCGCTTTGAGCGCCTTGAAAGGTGGAAAAGCGCTATATAAGTGTAACACCATTTACCATTTAAGTGTCATCCAGCAACTTTTGTCACCAACTCAATTTATGTCCAGCTCGGATCTTTTACGTCCATTCAAAAGTGAGACAGTTTGCCGGATGACACTAAATGACATCTGTCAAAAGCATTCATTAACGCTTAATGCCGTGTCATGTCATAACTATGACAGTCTTGTGACGCCGCTGTCAAATAAAGTGTTACTTAATATTTTTTGGTGATATCCCATAATACAGTGAGGACAGCTGCGGCCTGTAGACTGGTGCGGCTTATCTATGAACAAATGCCATTTTCGTGTAAAATTTGGTGGGTGGCGGCTTATAGCCAGGTGCGCCTTACAGTCCGAAAGTTGCAGTAGATGTTACACAGAAAAGAATTGATCTAAAATCACTTTATTTACCAAATTAACATCAACACGTCGAGTTGCATCCTTCTCATTCATATGCAGTATCTTATCAGGGGAGCCAGACTGTAGCAAAAGTCCCATTTGTTTTGTCTGAAGCGCTCTGAATCTGTGGTGTTACCAGGTGTGGGTGGGCATTAGTCGTACCTGGGGGGGCAAAAAAAATTGAATAAAAAGCTAAAATGCTCAAGTAGGTCGAAATCCAGCGTAGGGCTACTGCATCTTAAAAGATGTTTTGTTTTCTCCTTGAGATAACTGTTGTGATGTGTGTGTTGTAGTGATTTGGTCTAAAATCAAATAAAAGTTGATTTTATTTTATTTGACTTAGAACATATCCTTAACTGAACAGTATGGACATGCAGGTAACAATGTTTTTTTTAGGTAACCTATTGTGGTTCCTCGGTATTATTATTATTATTATTATTATAGTTATTATTTGTTCCGCAGTCCCTTTGAGCTCAATTTCACCCCCTTAGAATGCTTCAAAATGCACCAAAATCGGCAGGCAGGTCAAGACAGGTGCAATCTTTGATAACGTGTAAAGACAAATTCCAAATACACTATGTAGCGCCCCCTAGCAGTCATTCTTTGTCCCGCCAACCCTTTGAGGCCAAACTTTGACTTGCCTGACACCGCCAGACTATTCTCCCTGTATTTTTCAAACACTGTGAGAATAGTCTGGGACGCAGCTACTTAATGGCCTCTTGAGGCGAACGAAATCATCCGTCTCTTGTGCGTCGGAAGTTGTCTCCACAACAACAAAGATGGCGAAAGGGAGAGCCGAGAATATGTTCCAATCCGCAGTAAAATCAGTTTTAAATTACCAAAAACACATCGACACAAGTCAATGACAAGTCTGTGTCGCGTTAGCCATGTTGAATTAACTTCTCCATTCTCCGCTCGCGCTAGTTTCTTGTCGCTTTACCAATGTCAGGTCCGCCTGTCACTGATTGGTCCACTCCGCTGTCTGTTTGCTGTGGCTTGCTCCGCCCTGGGAATTTGATCTGCCGGACGGTTGCCAGACTCAATCGCTGGAACAGCGGTGAGTCTTGTGTACCAGGCAATACTTTGACACTCTCAGAAGGCTTCAAAACCCACCAAACTCAACAGCCAGGTGAACACTGGTGAAAACTTTGATAAAATGTTAAAAAATTTAAAAAAAATATATATATGCTTAAATGTGTGTAGCACCCCCTAGGAACAAAACCAACATTTTGTTTCATTTTTTTATTTTATTTTATTTTTTTAAAGGTGAAAGAGGAGGTAACAACGCAAAGGTTAAAACTTAGAATGAATGAATGAATGAATGGGATACCATACGCGGTGCCCAGACTGCCATTAGTACTAGGTCCAATTTTCTTTGGGTGGGCAAAGCGTGTCCGTGGGTGGGCACTGCCCACCCCTGCCCCCCTGGTAATGCCCCTGCTCTGAATCCATAAAAATACAACGCTAAGAAAAAAAATAAATAAGTAAAATTTAAAAAAACAACAACAAACAGATCACTACAATTAAGAAGAAAAATTAAATCCACTTTACCTTGACTTCCTAGCTTGCAGTGTCCTCATACAAACCCTCTAGTGCGTCATGAACTGGTCTAAGGTCTGTTGGAACTAACATAGCGCAAAATTGTCTAATCATCCATGGCTAGCCTTAAACTGTTCTGTAATGGGATCAAACATTGGACGGCGCCTTTGTCAGAAGTAACGTCCTTTGAGTGTTCGATAAATACGTCTATTTGGTGCTAGCATAACGTCCTCTATAAGCACCCATTTTCCTGTTGTGGCACATGGTATCTGATGAAGGCCTATTCATCCATAAAATCCCCAGTTTTTGGGAAGCTTTGTTGCCGCTGGTGCTAGCGTAGCAGGCATTAGCCATTTCATGGCAAAATTTGAATTTTCTTTTAAAATAATGTGTAACTATCCATGGTGAGGCTTAAATGGGTCTTGTGTACTGCACTAAGAGTCTTCTCTTGACAACAAGTTGACGTGAACCTGGAAAGAACTAGTTTTCTCTCAAACGGCGTCACTAGCGATGAGTGTCAACAGAGAGGAAAAATTGCGGCATATAGTACAAAAATTACAGTACGTTGACTAGGTTACGGTACACACATTTTCAAGCAGTCTTTGTTTTGCTTTGCTGTGTTATGCAGGTGATCCAACAAGCGCTCCACAGGCAACCCAACACGGCGGCGCAGTACCTTCAACAGATGTACGCGGCCCAGCAACAGCATCTCATGTTACAGACTGCCGCTCTCCAGCAGCAGCACAGCCTCAGCACCGCACAGCTACAGAGCCTTGCTGCCGTGCAGCAGGTGATAATTCCCCTCCGAAGAACCTTTTTTTCCCTTCTCTAATGTTTTTATTGATATTAAATATCTCTTCACACTCTTGTCCGCCAACCCGCAAGGCCAGTATTGCAGCTGGTCGCCAAAACTCCACCCAAAACAGCACAACATCTCAGCAAACGGGGTCAACTCAGACTACGGTAAGAACAATATTGAATCTTTTAGCAAACGTTACTGGAGTTCGGATGACAGTAGAGCTCAGGAATAGTTTGGATTAAATTTAAAAAGTTAGACACGTTCCTGAATTTAGCAATTATGAATCATGTTTTATTCACACACAACAATTAGATGCTGAAAGGGTGCCATATTTTCAATTTTTACATGTTTTCCTTCTTGTAGATCAACCTGACGGCCTCACCGGCAGCTGCACAGCTGATCAGCCGTGCCCAGAGCATCACATCGGCTCCAGCCAGTATTTCTCAACAGGCTGTTCTACTAGGCAGCCCGTCGAGCCCTACACTCACCGCCAGCCAAGCACAGATGTACCTGCGTGCGCAGATGGTTGGGAAAAAAATACTTTGTAGTCTTTTCTAGCTAGCAGATGTTTATTTTACTTTTTTTTTTAAATACATTTTTCCTCATTCTATTGAGTAATTTGCTATGATGTGTCTGTATTTTTTTTTCCCCAGGCCCAGCAGAGCAACGTTTTCCAGGCACAGCAGAGCAATCTGGTGCAAGTGGCGCGGAGTTTGGGCCGAGCCGTGCCGCTTTCGCCCCAGCTGATCTTCACGCCGACGGCAACTGTGACTGCGATGCAGTCCGACAGCTCTGCGCAGGTACACTAGCTGTCACCATTCATTTCTCCAAGCAGTACAACTCTGCTTATAAGTTAAAAGGCGCCATGCCAACAGTAAAATCAACTTGTTCACTTCTTGTTTCCAGAATCAGGTCCAAAATTTGGCCATACGCGGTCCGCAAGGAGCGACCACGTCCTCCTCCCAGACCCAGACACTGCAGGCTCTCAGTCTGAAGCAGACCCCAGTGCCCATACAGCCGGCCTCACTCGTCAAGAACACCGGACAGGCAGGACAAACATCAGCCGGAGTCAAGTCCAGCACTTCTGAGAGTCCTTCTGAGGCAGGAAAGAAGGGGGATGGTGCTGTGGTCACAGAAGCCCGCGCTATTAACATGAGCCGCAATGTCACAACAGTTAGTGCGCAGCCTCTCATTGCTCCTGGTGAGTGCCATCTGTAACGCTTTGTTTTATATTTCATCACATACTGTAATTGTATTACCTTTGGATCTCCAAAATTATTTTATGTAGTGGAACAGTGACATTGGCGTTCCCCAAGGTTAACTTTTAGGTCCCATGCTTTTGAATGAATTAAATTTAGATTTGGGTTTTGTTTTGTTTTTTCTTTGGCTTTTTTGGTGTTTTTTAGTACATTGCCACATACAGATGACATATCTTGGAAAGCAATAACTATAATATCTGTCACGGAATAACTGCTTAATACAATATGATCAATATTGTATAGCAATACTAATGCAGGTAATCAGTCCACAATTTTAGTTATGTACAGTACATAGTAAATGTCACCACTAGGTGACAGTATAGCGCAGCAAATACGTTCTGTTTGGTCTTCTAGCATTGCGTATTTCAGTGCAGTGATTGGCAGAAGTGAAGAAGTGTCGGAAGCATGTCAATGTACAACTGCATCTGGCTTTGTTGCACTAATTATACACATTGGCCAAATGGAGAATGGAGAATTTGCATGCCTTCGGTTCCAGTTTGCATGGGTTACCATGACAGCAGGCCACAAGGAGGCAAGAGTAGTATGGATGATGGATCATGACAACTGTGACTGTCCTAGTGTAGATGTAGAATTTTTGTTGTAGGCCTACTCACAAGCTGAATGATTTGGGGAAACTGTAATACTCAGATTGATCTGTTTGGTACTCAAGCTAACAGGATCAGGATTTGTTTAAAAAAAAAAAAAAAAAAGTTTTAATGATCATTTAGACTTGGTGGCAAGACC